>NC_069134.1:36608018-36944268 GCF_026914265.1 Mya arenaria | reverse complement strand
ATAAAAGGTGTTTATTCATTTCAATGCATGTATAAAATGGTGTTGAATGGGATTTTAACCATCTTGATGAAGGAGCTACAGTGACTTATAGGCGTAATAACCATTGATAACTACGGATAAATTAATAAGTGGTAAAATGCAGACATGAAGAAAAAAGGCAGGTTTACCATACATGTAAATAAAATGTAACAAGAGATGTTAGTGAAACATTTATGCCCCCTTGGGAGCCAAATTGTTAGTAGGATTTGGACACTTAAATAAAATATGGACAATCAGAAAACCTTTTTTCAGCTTACAGTCACACTGACCTTGACCTTTGACCCACTGACCTCAAAATCAATAGGGTTCATCTGCTGGTCATGACCAATAAGCCTACCTAGTATGAGGTCCCTGGGTCAAAGCGTTCTCAAGTTATTGATCGGAAACCGTTTTTCATGTTAAGGTCACACTGACCTTGACCTTTGACCCACTGACCTCAAAATCAATAGGGTTCATCTGCTGGTCATGACCAATACACCTACCAAGTATGAGGTTCCTGGGTCAAAGCGTTCTCAAGTTATTGATCGGAAACCGTTTTTCATGTAAAGGTCACACTGACCTTGACCTTTGACCCACTGACCTCAAAATCAATAGGGTTCATCTGCTGGTGATGACCAATACACATACCAAGTATGAGGTCCCTCGGTCAAAGCGTTCTCAAGTTATTGATCGGAAACCATTTGGTATTCCGACCGACCGACAGACAGACAGACCGACCGACCGACCGACCGACCGACCGACATGTGCAAAACAATATACCCCACTTTTTTCAAAAGGGGGCATAAAAATGGTTATTTTCTATGAATTCGTAGAGCGAAAAATTAATTATTTTTAGGTGTCCGAACTCTAAGGTGAAGTACGGTAAATACATTAAAAAAATCCAACTCTAATATTGTCAACTTTACGTACATACATTTCGTAACAAATGCTTTTCGTACCCAAATCACATTTTTTTCAGGGAAAAATAGGTTAGGGTCGGCGGGAAAAAATAGGGTCGGTCGGGTAACCTGAAAGAGACCTATTTTTTTATTTGGCCTAACAAATAATTTAAGGTTGTTTTTTGTCGGTTTCGGATATAAAGTATGCAGAATATGAATCAATTGAGAAAAAAACAGAACAAAATTTTGTTCGTTTTAAACAATTCAAACAAATATAGTCAATGAAATAGGTCAAGAATGATTATTTATGTAAACGTAATTTTACTCAAAAATACATCGCGATCAGTCTTTAATTATTGTTTATAAAGTAAGCAAAATGTAAGAAAATAATTAACATATTTTGGTAGTATAACAAATCATTTCTACTTTAGCATGATATATATATATCTAATAACTATTGAGTAACATAAATTATTGGCTTGTTACTAGTGAGAATTCGAGTAATGTCTCCCAATTGGTGTCTTGGTTGCTGTGCCATATACATCCAGGTTCGAACAATACACTTAACGAGGTGCTAAGTGTACTATTTATCACCTTGTTAAATGGTGGTTATTATATGAGCAATTGATTACTTGACGGTTACGAATTGACTAACAGAATGGTTACGAAATAACCAAGATCAGCAGTTACGAAATGGTAAGGTTACGAAATGACCAGATCCTCGTCAAATGCCCCTGGGGACATCCTAGGTTAGGCCCAATCCCTGTTATAAGCGCAAAAACAATAACACCGCATTCACTCAGCACTGCCGGTCCACCTGGAAGGTAAAAACATGGCCCATTTCCCCTGCTATCCCCGGTATAAACAAGACCTGGGTGCCATTGTTACAATTGACTGGTGCATAACTGTGGCAGAATAAGGGAAATATTTTATTGTTGCATTTATTATCAAATATGAGAATTTAAGACACATGCAAAAAGCCACAATACGAATTGGTGATAGTGTTCGTTCTGTTCTGCTATTCAAAGGTGATGAGAATGACTAATGACATGACATTGACAAACAAAATGTAAGGCATTTGTATCCTTTCGTCTTTTATTTATTAAAATCTGAGATGTTATGGGAGCAAATCACTTTTTAGATTGGAACATACCAAATAATAATAAGCGACGATGTACAGTAGTGGTAAACCAAGTTTGCTAGAAATCAATCGAGTTTCTCCAAAATACAAGCAAAAATTACACCGGATGTTGATACTAGTGATTTAGGGCACCCGTGATTTTGTTTCGGATGAACAAAATCCGGATAAATCATTTGCTTTTCATCCAAAGGGTGGACGATTTATACAACTGTACAAAAGTCATAAAATAAACGAAAAAACGTTGAATATGTATTTTAAACACTTACCAAGTTACCATTCTCTTTCTGTAAGAGATGAACGCCATACTGCATAATTGCCAAACTCCGCGCAGTGTTACCAGAGGCCGTTTGGTTCGCGTTGGTAATGCTAAAAATAGCACTATAATAAAGAAATCACATGATCGGTCATATGATTTAGATAAGGTCAAGGTAATCAGAAACGGATGCGGTGCATTCTCTCGAATGTTCCAGAGGAAAACCCCAAATTTTTCTCAACATTGCAAAAATACTGTTTTCAAAGCGCTCTGCTTGTTCTTGTCATAACGTTTCGATTGCCGATTGATCTTTATAAATATTTAATTCTTCGTTACGCATTAAAAGTTTTGTGACGCGCTCCTTTTTTGAAGCCTGTCAACTTCAGTACTAAAAGTCTTGTATTTTCGCGATCGAATCTAGATTTTTGAATTTCTCCGCGTGCTTTATGTTGATTTTAAAATCAAATTATATCCGTACACTTTGCAAAATTGCTGTTTAGTTTATTTTAAGCTTATCATGGATGATGGAAGGTGTTTTGGTGGCTGGTGACTCCAATGTCTACAGACTCCGAGATTCGAGCAACACTCGGTCTGGCAGTGGCAACGTGAATATTTCATTCCTGGCCGTCTCAGGTAAGTTTCATTATACAATTTTTGAATTGGATAAAAACCTAAATTTTTACGACATAAATGTGTTTTGATTCATGAGTACTATATCTTTCAGATCTTATACTGATTATGTCAATCATAGTAACTGTAAAAAGGTTTTTGAGTACAAAACTGCAGCCGTTCCAGATGTATGTATGTTTGTATCCTTGTGGTCAAGGATAACCCGTGAAAGTGCAAGCACTTATTTCCAATTGGGTCCTTTGTTTTTGCTGAAGGGACAGCACGCGGAAGAGACAGTGGCGGGATACAAGGAAATCTGTGTGCGATACCCTAGCTTTTTGGAAAGGACCCTTTGGTTCTTTTACGTGCTCGGTGTAAAGCACCGATACACTGGCTACAACTTTCCTGGGTTTAACCAGTACTGAGTACACCACTTATAATGTCTTTAATTGCCGAGTGCCAGGCAAGGGAACTACTTATACCAACTTTTAACGTCTGGTATGACGCGGCCAGGAATCAAACCCACAACCTCCCGCTCCATAGGCGGACATCTAGGCCACAGAGTGTTACACACAATAGTACTATCTAAGTCGTTAACATTGGTGAACTTGTTGCCTGACTGTACCAGGTCGTTCAAGTGGGTTTCCCCCGGGTACTCATGGTTTCCCTAACAACACAAGACCACACTTAAAGGTAATGTTGTGCCAAGGAGAGATATAATGCACCAGTCAATTGTAACCATGCCCCCCCCCCAGTCCATCGAATAGCAGGAACTTTGACCTGTCCAGTCAATTCCAAGTAAATTTGCCACCATGTGGGAACAAACTGCTGGTAAAATTTCTGCCAAATGGAAGGCCCATTCCCCAGTTTTCAGCGCGAAAAAACAAAACCACAGAATTCACTTGGCACTGAGGGGCTTAAAGGCTAAATAAAGGAAGAGACAATTCCAGCCATCATAGCAAGCCAATAGACTGTGACACCTGTATGAAATGGTGGTGCAATCAAATAGAACTGCATTTGTTAAAGGAACCATATCTTTAAGAATAGATTAAATATGTAAGCGTGAGATCAGTGACGTTCACAAGTTGCCACACTTGAGGCATGAAGCAATTTTTTTTTTAACTTAATTATATAACGGCAAGTTACAATGGTTTCGGGCAATTAAATTCTAAAAGCAAATTGCCCAATGTAAGTGCTATGCATAAAAAAGCTGCCAATGCTTTTTAATATCACTAGAAATGCTCACAGTACTTTATGAATGATGTCAAGAACAAATTGCTATCTATGCTAAAATTAATATCTATGTATTTTTCACTTGTTTGAAGGTGCTCGTTACGTAAAAGACAGGAAGAACTTCCGCTGCCGAGTTCGGGAAGAGGTGGAACATCAGCATTTCAGGAGTATATACCTTCACCTTGGTTCCAATGATGTATTTTGTACAATCGAGGATTTCTACAGGTGCATAGTTTAGATGATTTAAAAGGATTTTATAAAATATTCATTATTGAATATGTGAATTGCTGTAATAAGTTTTGAAACTCCTATTTTTAAATTTAGTACTTTCTAATTTGACACATGTAAACGCGTTTCTGCAACACCATATATTATCTTTAAACATATGTTACTATATATAGTAACAGTTTGCGTTGTCCAATTGGTAATACCTGCGCACTAGGGCCATACTCATCAAACGTGATTATAGCCCCGGAAATGTTATCAATGACATGATCGATAATAGTCATGCAATTATTCACTACTTGATGGAGTTGACATGGTTGAATGCATGCATGGTACGGTAGTTGAGTCAATTGGCTCCTTCTGCCTTTCAAATAGGAACGATTCACTGAGGCACTAGCCTTGCAGGTAATCCAGCAGACATCGGGAAAACTGTCTGTCCGACGTTCCTGACTGGTAAATTTTGACTCGGTCCGACTAAATTTGTGATGGGGTCAGTCCGTCTGACCGACAGTATTCACGGCGAGGTGTAAATAAAAAAAATAATGAAGATTTAATCTTTATCAATTATCAAACACGGATTTAAAGTAAGAATAATTTATTTTGTTTAACAGAAAATCGTTTTTTTTAATGAAATTATCAAATAACCATTTGTTTTCGAATCCGATGTCGTTTTCCGATAGTGTAAAAGTCGGAATGCATACCGCATTAAATCAAACACCATGCAGCATTTGCCTCCTTTTGCAATACATTACAAAATAATGTTTACTACTGTGTATATATCGCGCGATGTTTTGAAACGCTAAAATGATAAACTTTTGTCATAAACATTGGAATGCTTTAAATGATAGTTCCAAATGTTTCAAACAATAATCTTATCCATAATCCTTTGGAACATGCTATTTGATAACGAAAACCGTACTGGTATGGTCCAAAGAATACAAATTGCCAAAAAGTCGCCCAGTCGGAATTTTCATTACGATTAAGTGCGAGTGTCTGTCAAAATATGGCAACCTGAAATATTAGTTATTTGTGATAAAGATTTACTGGTTAATATCTTAATACATTTTTATTTCTTGTAATTGTAAAATTAGCAACAAAGGCTTTGATAAAGCAAGTTATCAAACAAAAATTGTAGGACCAGCAAATTTTCTATCGGACCGACAAAATATCAGAGGCTGTGGGTTCGAATGACCGAGACTTTTTCTGAACTTTCGTGATGTCTGATCCAGGAAAAAAAATCTATTTTAACAAATGCATGATAAGTAACACATTCCCCAGAAGACTTCTGACCATCTTTCTTTGAAAAAGATCATTTTGTCTTCAACTCTCTATTTATTGTGTGCTGACATTGAATTTTGTTTACATCATTGTCATCAACATCACTACTTTCAAGTGATAATGAACAGAAAGAGCAATTATACATATTTTTCAAACTCAACACAGCCAGTACTTTCTTTTTTTATTTTGAAGCTAAGAATAGAACAGGTAAAAGCATTTGTATTAAACCTAAGTTTAAGTTAAACAGCAGTGACACTCTTATTTAAAATCAATACATACACATGTATAACAAACATAAAATATTCAACATTTCTATTGGAATATCTTAATTTCATGAAACTTTCACAAAAAAGTAAATTAGTTAATTACAAACAATACCAAAAAAGGTTTCGAAAACAGAAGGCATCAAGCCGGGGCCCCCGGTATTTGCAGGTAAGACCGGACCCAATACACCATAGAGACAGGTTATTGAAGAAGGTTTTATGAAATATGTAAACAATTAGAAATTTGGGAGAGTTTATACGGTTTTAAGTGAATTAAAGTGTTTACATTCACGGCATTTGTGAAAGAGAGTGACATGCCTTGTTATAATGAACTCAATGAGAATTTACTGGAAAGAAAAAAAGACCTTTACTCGACATTTGCCAACAAAAAAATAATATGTAGACTAGTTACTGGAAGTAACATTAGCGACATCGATTTTGGACAAGTACTATCGATTGTCGCCGACGTAGCATTGTCAGCGACGATTCATCCATTGTACTCGATAATTGTTTCATCACTATGTGATATGATTGTTTATTTTTAATATTTATGAATAAAGCTGGCTCCAAATTGGGGCGCTAAAATGGGCATTCAATTAGGTATCCGGCATTTTCTACGTAAACACCAAAATGACGTTTTTTGTGTATTTGAAGCGTTGAAACACCCATCACAAATTCGGAATGGTTCTTTTAATATTTTGTTTAAGATTTCATGCAAAATTACACATTTTACGAAATAACAATAACAATCTGTAGGAAAAATATAACTAAAGAGCCAAAATGGCAATGCAGGCTACTGCTTCCCACCAGATTCTGCTCTCCAAGCAGTGCACTACTGTTGATAATAGAGTGAATTGTAAGAAGTCATGGTGGATATCAATGAGCAACTGATAATGCACTAGACAATTGTAACCACGCCCTCCCCCCCCCCCCTGGTAAAATCCCCACCCTGCAGAATCAATCTGCTGGAAAAATCCCCGCCAAATGCCCCCGCACCCCACATAAGGCCCATTTCCTGCTATTTTTGGTGCAAAGACACCACATTCACCTGGCCACCTGGAAGGTAAGAACACGGCCAATTTCCCCTGCAGACCCCTGGACCTTGGAAGGGGGGGGGGGGGGCGTAGTTACAATTGACTGGTGCATAAGCCCCATATTATGTTGGTGCTGATCATTCAGTCGGGTATCTATTGGCTGGTTTCACTGGCAAGCTGCTTCTTGCCAATTTTATACTTCATTTGAACACCTTGTTTGACTCTCAGAATATTAGCTAAAGACCTACAGCAACACGTTATATATTACCTTTTTGGAAGTGTTTTTAATGTGTGTTTGCATCAAACAATCTCTTTAATACTTAAATATTTTATATAGATATATGCTTGTATAGTCATTCTAAAATGCCGTCCAGGCTTTTTTTTAATGATAGTTAGCCTGGACAAGAATTAAGATATTTATTGGCAGTCTTAAGCAATAGAATACAAATGAAGACCATTTCATTTCATAGACAGTTTTTACATGTTTACGAATTTTGTTATGAATGACGTTCCAGGCTAACCATCATTAAAAAAAGAAGCCTGGACGGCATTTAAGAATGACTATATGCTTGTGTATATATATATATATATATATATATATATATATATATATATATATATATATATATATATATATATATATATGTAGTCGGTCAATAGCTATTCATAGCTAATGTTTTCTCTGTTACGTCATACCGACTGAAAATAAAATTTGATGATTTGATTCGAAACAAATGAATATCTACATTAAATGGCAGGGTGAGCAATAATTGGAACGGGCGAATAAGAGGTCCCTTAACAAGTACAATCCAACATTATGAAGTTCAAATATTATAAAGTTTACATTAACGCCCATCGTTGTTTTAACTGTGGATGAAATATTGACAAAAAATCATAAACGTTGTCGCGAAAATGTGTAATATTAAGGAACATGTTCGAAAAATAATCGCGTTTAACAGATGTCATGTTGATTCATTTTATTTGTTATTTTATAACAACTAAAACGTGAAAACAGAGGAGAGAAGATTTTTTCCATTCGCTTCCTAAATAGAGTAAACAGTACCAGATTTCAGCTACATTCAACAGCAGCAGCGGCCATTTCACTCATATAGCTGGAGATGTAAGGTGAAGGTTGCCCGCCGTACCACGTGATGATAGAAAATAGCCTAAAAATAGCATTACCAATGCGAACCATCTCCCATATGTTACTTCCCTTGCAGTACAGTAATCACTGCCTTCACAAATATCACGTGATGATAGAAACGGCACGTGATTGCAATTTACAAAATGGACGGAACACCTTTAAAAGAAATTCCAGCAACATGTTTCATTTGTTTAGAAAATAAACGATTTTATTCCATAAAAGGAAAAAATGCAAAACGTTCGATACATGTCTGAATAGCTAACAACACATCCATGTTGATATTGTAATTTGTAAATCCTACTTTCAATTTGAAAAAAGACTGAACATTTCCGAATGTTTTTTTTAATTGTTATTTTTTTATAAAACATATTATGCCTATCAACTGGCGTAAAGTAATTATTTAAGAAAGGATATAAGAATAAATATATATGATTAAAAAAAATGCCATTAAAAGTTTTCATCCAATTTTGGATGAAAATCTTGTGGTGGCACAAACTCCGCGCAGTGTTACTTCCCTTGCAGTACATTACTTTACTGCAAGGGAAGTAACACTGCGCGGAGTTTGCATAATTGCACGGAGATGGTACCACGGAGATACCCGAACATTTCCGTTATATTCCGGAAAGTTAAATTTCTGTACTGAAAATTTGGATGCTGATGGTACACGAAATATCGAATTTCCTCATTTCTGTTTTTTATGGAATGAAACTTCGGGATAATATACAATAAGCTTTAAATAAAGTAAAACAAATAAAAAATGCTTAGTATATAGCTATTTTTGACCAAAATTATGATTTTTTCCCTGGTCGCCTTAATAGCTATTTTTATGGATACACAAATATACTAACACAAAAGTTTAAGAATATTTTTTTTTAATATTAAAAGAGAATAATATTTAAAACAATGAAATGATCTCGTAAATAAACATTCAAGCTTATCAACTTACTGTCAATGGACATTTTTATTGACATGTCATTTGATACATCAAATCTGGACTGAAAATATTAAGGAGACCAATTTTTGTCGCCTTAATCCAGCGGTCCCCATAATGCCTAGATTAATATATATATGGTCACCTTAATATCTGTAGTAGATATATATATATATATATATATATATATATATATATATATATATATATATATATATATATATATATATATATATATATATACACTTATACACACAATATACACTTTTATTTTTTAATGGAAAAACAGGCAGAACTCTCGAGTTACTCGGACAATTGATTCACTCCATGATGGAACTTGCCTGGAACTTGCACACAAATGCTGTGACTGAGTTGCATCATAATTGAATAATAATTATAACTTAAGTAGCTGCGTACATGATATGTACACCTACTATTTTTAATGTAAAAGGGGCATAACTCTGGATAAACTGGGGCGAATAGCCCCAAGATCAAACTTCACCGAAACCTGAAACCCACAAACAAGCACTGTGACCGAGTGGCTCATAACTGGATAATAATTATATAGGTTTTGAAAATAATGCAGTTGAACTTAGTTGATATATGACTTGTAAATAGCTCATTGAAATTGAAACAGTCAAAAAGGTTTATCACCGCATGTTAAATACATACATGCAAATAATAGAAAGCTGGTTGGGTTTTGTTGCAGATTATAATCAAATTTCAAAAATTAATAATTTAGATACATAAACCCATAAGAAGATGGCTAAAAATTAAATTCATTTATTAGTTAAAGGTTAATACAGAAATCAAGTCGCACAATACTACAAAATTGTTGTGAAAGTAATTACAGCCAAGAATCCCTTGTAAGGAATATACGGTTATTTTCATTATAAGTCTAAATTAAGACGGGTTACATACATTGTCAATAACAATACAATAACATTCAGTAGGCAAACGTCCAAAGAAGATAAACTGAGATCTAAAGACATGTTTGTCATTTTTAAGAGATTTTTCATTTGTACTATTCCTATGGAATATTCACGCGGAAATTTCCATTTAAAATATTCTTCATAGTAACTTTGCAATGGTTTGCATAAACGTAAAATGTAGTCCTATTTTATGCATGTCAGGTTTAACACATTTAAAATTATTCTAATATATGATTTGAATAAGAACATTCATCCAAAATCCTGTAACTTAGTTCATTATTGTACTGATCGTTTTATAATTAAGTAATTGTCTCTGCAAGTAATTATGCTATTCTATATTTCACTATAAAAAGGGCATGACTATCAGCTACTGAGGCGATTCACCCAATAACAGAACCTGACAGAGACAGCAAGCCCATAACCAATGAGAGTTACTGGTGTGATTCTCCCCAAGACAGTATGCCCATAACCAATGAGAGTTACTGGAGCGATTTACGCCGAGACATAATGCCCACAAACACAGTCACCAAGTTCCATCATGATCGGACAATACAAGTTAGTAATTTCCTGTCGGATGCTTAAAATACCAATTTCCTATTGATATAGAGGAATAACTCCGGATCTATTGACATGTTTAACTCCACGATGGAACTTGACGGAGACTTGCCCACAAATGCTGTAACCGAGTTTCATCATTATTGGATAGTAAAAAACTTAACTTACTGCCTTCATAATATATAAACATATTATTGTTTAATGTTAAAGGGGCATAACTCTGAAATTACTGACATGATTCACTTCACAATTGAACTTGACTGAGACTTGCCCACCGTTGAAATGCTGACTGAGTTTCATTAACATATGATAATGAAAACCTACTAAATTTCTCTTTACTGAAAGTCAAACACCTTATTTTAACTTCAAAACCATAAAAAGTATACATCTGTTTAAATAATTATTTTTATATAAGTTAATCATTTTGTAAAATCAAAGATCTATATAAAGAACATAAAAAAACAAAAGTAGTAAACACCAAAATATGATTGAATAAGTGTTTAATAGTATAACAATATTTACACTAATTCGTTATCCTAGTGTTTTGCAAAATAAAACTGCAAAATACCCTTAATTTTTATTAAATACATGACTGTTATAAAGCATCAATGGCTTTTCTGACTAATTACCAAACTTCTGAGACTGATACAACATTATTTTAGTATTTCCATTCTTGATTTATATAATTAGCTATGTTCATTCAGTTTGATAGAACTCGGTTACAACGAATAAATAAGCGTAAACTATGTTGAACATTAAATATGATTGTTATTACTATTCACTTGCTCAAACAGCATTGAATACATGGTAATTTCCGCCAAAGAGAGCAAAATCACGACTGATAAAGAAAAGGTGTCAATTTGCATTAAAGACCTTCAGTGAGTCATTACTGTCCATTCCGACAACTATGGCACGTGTGTGAGGACAGAAGGACACGGAGCAGGGAAGGGTCAGTCCGTCCTTCTTTCCCAGTATTTCCACCATTTTGCCGTCCCTCTCCGTCAGCAGCAACACGTTGTGGCTGAAAACTCCACACACGAGCAGCTGGCCGGGCCCTACCTTCACCACGGCCCCGGGATTGATGAGCCGAATATCTTGGTACTTCCGCAGGACCTTCCCGTCAAGGGTCAGCTGGAGGACGGTGTGGGCATTGTCGTCAGACACGTGAAGGGTCGGCGGTGTTGAAGCTGACACAGTCAGGTAATATGGTTCTTTGAAAAGTTGTCTTCTATCATCTGTTTGGAATGTACTTATGATATGCCCATCCAATGTCATCACTTCAACACGCGGGGTTTGTGTATACGAAACGTATAATCTATTGTTGTTAAACGCAATACCAAAACAACTAGATGATACTTTAATTTCCTTTCCGCACGACAGCTGTCCTCCCTTCGTAGACAGCAGCTGAATCATGGACTTGTTCTGGACTGTAACGGCGGCCTGGTCACCGGGGAGCACACACACGTCCCATGGCTGGCCTGGTAGCTGGAGGCGGGACGTGACGGTGCAGGTGCTGATGTCTACCAGTTTGACACAGTTGTTACCGCAGTCAGCCAGGAGGAAGAAACCAGGCGAGAGCAGGGATGAGCCCATGATACGGCAGGTGCCCTGGTCCTGAGACGTTCTGACCAGAATATCCGCCTCCTTCTTCCACGTCATAGTAGCGAGGTCAGGAACTGGAACTAACATAATAAGGACTACATGTATATCTTTAGTCACTTTGATCTTATAAATGTAAGTGTAAATACTTGTATAAAGTCACAACTTCAATAGCCAGTTTGTTTAAGGTAAACTTACACGACAGCCACCACGGAATAAACAGTAATTATAAATACATGTTATGATGAGGGTTTCGACTTAGAAACATGTTTGCTTCAAAAATTTTCGTGTGTAGACTCAGAATTAAAATATGAAGCGTTAATAAAAATATTTCTGATCAAAAGTACATGAAATGAGTACTTTTTCATTGAAAAGGACAAAGAAGTTGTTAAAATCAAATAAATATGTTAAAAAACATGTCAATGTTCCCATCACTATAAATGTCGTTATGTCAGCGAAACACACCATTTATCGAGTACAGTTGTCCTTGTATACATATTCATCAGACTAATTAAAACACTGTTTTTACATAATTGGACTTCACTTCATAAAGGCATTGACGAAAGCACTCGCACGCTCGCACCTGAACAAACTGGCACCTGCACACACTCCAGCCCGCACCCGCACACACTCGCACCTGCACATACTCTCAGGCGCACCTTCGCAAACTCAACCGCACCAGCACACACTTGGACACATTCTCTACCGCACCCGCACACACCCGCACAATCACACCTGCACACATACACACCCGTAACCGACCACACTCTCATTTGCACCCGCACACACTCTCATTCGCAGCCGCACGCACTATCACTTGCACCGCACACACTCTCACCAGGGCACACTCTCACTCGCACCTACACACTATCTCAACCGCACCCGCACACACCCTAACCTTCACTCACTCGAACATGCGCAAATTCTCAACCGAACCCGCAAAACCCTTATCAGCACCTACACATATTTTCACCCGCACACACTCTCACTCGCCCACACACACCCTCACTCGCACTCAACCCAACACGCACCCGCACAGATTCTCGCTCGCACCCGCACACACTCTCACTCGTACACTAACGCACCTGTACACACTCTCTACCCCAACACACTCGACCTCACTCGCACACACCCTCACCCTCAATCGCACCCGCACACATTCTCACTCGCACACGCACACACTCTCACTCGCACACAATCTCACTTGCATCCGTATACACTCGCAGCCGCACACCGATGCTACCGCACCTGCACACACTCTCACCCGCACTCGCACACACTCTAACCTGCACCCGCACAAACTCTCACCTGCACCCGCACACACTCTAACCCTTACCTTCACACGTTCTAGCCCTCAGTTGCACTCATTCTCACTCGCACCTGCACACACTCTCACTCGCACACACTCTCACTCGCATCCGCACACTCTCAATCGCACCCGCACACACTCGCTACTGCACACCGGTGCACCTGCACACACTCTCACCCGCATCTGCATAAACTCTTAGCCGCATCGAACACACTCTCACCCGTATCCTCATACACTCTCACCTGCACCTGCACACACTCTCACCCGCAACCGCACACACTCTCACCCGTACCTGCACACACTCACACCTGCACCCGCACTCACTCAACTCAAACCTGCAAACACTCTTACTCAAACCTGCACACACTATCACTTGCACCTGCACACACTCTCACTCGCACACACTCACATCCGTCCCGACAAACACTCAAACCCGCATCCGCATACACTCGCACCTGCACACACGCTAACCCTCACCCGCACGCTCTCATCCGCGCACACTCTCACCCGCACGCGCACAAACTCTCACCGGCACCCGCTCACATTCCCAATCGCACCTGCACATACTTTTACCCGCACCCACACACACTCTCATCCTCGCCCGCACAAAATCCCACTTGCATCTGCACAAACTCTCACTCGCACCTGCACACATTCTCACCCGCAACCGCACACACTCTCATCCTCACCTGCACAAAATCTCACTCGCATCTGCACAAACTCTCACTCGCACCTGCACACATTCTCACTCGCAACCGCACACAATCTCACCCGCACTCGCACCCAATCTAAACCGCACCCGCACACACTCTAAATTAAACATGCATACACTCTCACTTGCACCTGCACACACTCTTGCTCGCACGCATACACACTATCACCCGCAAACACCTGCACCGCACACTCTTTCACTCGAACTCGCACTTGCAAACAGTCTTACCCGCATCCGAACACACCCTCAACCTCACCCACACATACTCTCAACCTCACCCACACACACTCTCACTCGCACCTGCATACATTCTCACCCGCTGCCACACACACTCTCATCCGCAACCGCACTCACTCTCATCCGCACCTGCACTAACTCTCACTTGAACCCGCCCATCCCCTTACTCGCACCCGCTCACACTCGCACCCACTCTACTCTCACTCGCGCACTCTTTCACGCGCAACCGCTCACACTCTCACTCGCACCCGCACACACTCTCATCTGCATATACTCATACCAGGGCAAATTCTCACCCGCACCCGCACACACTCTCACCCGCAACCGCACACACTCTCCCCCGTGGCCGCACACACTCTCACCCGCACCCGCACACATTCTCAACCCCACACACACTAACTCAAACCTGCACACACTCTCAGGTGCACCTGCATACTCTCATTCGCATACACTCACACCCGCACCTACACACATTCTCATCCGCAACCGGACAAACTCTCACCCACACCCGCAAACATTCTTATCCGCCCTCGCTCACACTCTCACCCGCACCCACTCTCACCGTCATCCGCAAACACTCTCACGCACCTGCACTCACTGTTACCTACACAAAATCACTCGCACACACACACACACACACACTCGCACCTTCACAATCTCACTCGCACTCGCTACTGCACACCGTCGCACCTGCATACACTCTCACCTGAACCCACTCTCACCCGCACCCCCAAAACCTCTCACCAGCAACCACACACACTCTTCCCCGTGACCGCACACACTCTCGTCTTCACCCGCACACACTCTCACCCAAAAACACTCTTAACTCAAGTGCACCTCTACACACTATCACTCGCTAAACTCTCACTCGCACCTACACACATTCCTACCCGCAACCGCACACACTCGCACCAACACACTCTCACCTGCATCCGCACACACTCTCACCCGCACACACTCTCATCCGCACCACACACACTCTCACCCGCACACACTCTCACTTGCACCCGCACACACTCTCACCCGCACCCGGACAAACTCTCACCTGCATACACTCACCCGCTCACCCGCTCACCCGCACACACTCTCACCCGCACACACTCTCATCTTCACCCGCACGCACTCTCATACGCACCTGCTCACACTCTCACATGCACCTGCACACACACACATACACACGCACTCTCGCACACGCGCGCGCGCACACACACGTATCCGCTCACGCAAACACTCATCCCCCACACATGCACCCACGCACGTGCGTCCGTGCACACACACACACAGGCACGCACGCACGCACACACACACACACACGCACACACACACGCACACACACACACGCACGCGCGCACCGACGCAGGCACGCACACACATACACTAATTGGATATATTGTGAACAATAGGTTAGTTTTTATCAACAAAATTACACTTTTAATGATGTCAAATGCATCTATGGTAAAAACGTTATAGTCGTATGATATTCAACTTAAAATCTTCTCTGTTAAATCAATCAAATGTTTAAGCATGTCAAGGTGCTTGTTTATTGAGTTAAATGAGTGCTGATCTTTAAAAGTATTAACAAGTATTATTTTTAATACGATCCTAAGGCACTATTTGCTATTTTAAACCACGTTTTGTGACGAGATTTACCTCGGGGACAACTTGGCCACCGTGGCAGATTTATCCCAGGTGCAAATATGTGCATATAAACGCTAAATCCAATGTCTAAAGGTTGAACAATTTTGTCCCCTGTCATATAATGCAAATACTGATTTGTCCCCCAGTCGTATCTCTATTTTGGTAGGGACGGTAAAGATTCAACATTACAAAAGATATTGATTTTCTCAATAGCCATAAAAACGCGTCCAAAACATACCCCAGTACTCAATGGTGCTACAGACAGTAGGCACGTTTTAAGCAAGGTCAATTACTGTTATAATTAACGAGTTATAGCGAATGGGGAAAAACAGACGAGCGTTGTTGTTCGTTCAAAGGCCCTCTTTTGTTTATTTACAGTGTACTTGAAACTAGACTGGTTTACCCAATTGACCAGTAGATATTTAATGTAGATCAATAAGCTTGTAATAAAACATTAAACCAAAGTATGAAACTGTATTTCATAATTTTAGCAATTACCTTTTATGACCATTCTTAACAAGAACACAACATACTACACTAAGTCTAACTTATTGGGAGTAATAATTAAGCATTCTATTCCTACCAAGCTCTCCCGCCATGTTCAGTGTTCCAAGGCCCATTTTCGATCCCAGCAGCCGTTTCGTGTCCGCGTCTTCAACAAATCGATACTTCCGGGCCTTCATCCTACCAGCCATCTTTTCCATCTTGTCATGAATACCCCGTAGTTCCTTCTGGGCTCTCCTTGCCGTCACGTACCGCTGGTTCACCGAGTCGGTACCGGAAGTCAGTTCTGTCCTAGTGGCCACAAGTCCGCATTTTGCCAACTCACAATCAGTCTTCAGTTCAGTCAGCGCGCTTTCTTCATTGGTCTTCATTTCCTGGATATTGCCGAGCAACTCCTTCTCGCGTCGGTCCAGGTAGGTATTGATTTCTGCACGGAACTTTCTCAGTCTGTCGATCTCATCCTTAGACTGGTGTTCGACCTCGTCAAAAAGCTTCTTTACTTTACTTATGTACCCAGATAGAAGATCTTCCGCTCGTTTAATAGATGGTTCCAGCTCCCTGAATTCCCTTTCATTGGTGAAATCCTTAGACACATCAGCAATGTAGTCGACTTTGCACGTGCGATGACCGATGACTACACAGTCACCACAACCAAGGTCGCTGTGGGTCGGACAGTAAAACTTGATCATCTCATTCGGATGTGTTTTACAATATTCAGTTACACCGATGTCAGACTGCTTAGTGGACGGGTAGAAGGACGGCATCTTATCTTTGGACAACATAATGTGGTTTCTGGACACCTTGAATTTCTTATGGGCCTTGATACAGGGATCACACATGTACTCTTGGCAGGTCTGACAGAATCCCTGGGCTACAGAGCGTTTGCCCTCCTCTTCACACGGCTGACAGAAGACAGTTGTGTCATCGGAGCCCTTGTTAAGGTCAGGGTCACGCCTTTTTCCAGATACTTCCATCTATAATTACGAATTAGACAGTTCACGAGATATTAATAAATCAGTAAACCAGCCAAGAGCAGCCAAAACGAATATAACATTTTGTTTGTCTAAAACGAAAGTACATGTAATGACCGAAATCCACATTCAGAAGTCCTTTAATGACGTTTTAAACATGATTTCTTTTAAGAAAACCCCATAGAAGCTAGCAATGGTGTGCCGTTAACTGAATAAAACACACAATTAAAGAAATACAAATTTTAGTTACCTTGATGTTTGTTGATCATAGAAACCAATAAGGAAGTAAATTGATGTCCTCCTTAGCGCATGCTCGTTCTTAAAGGCCCATATACGCTGTAATGTGGGTCGTGCCAAACTGCTGACCGATTAGCTGACCATATAGGAATAGAAGAGATTTGCTGACGAATTGCTGACCATATAAACAAAGAAGGATTTTTATTTTTTAAGTTTTTCTGTTTGTTATGTTTGTTTTCAGTGTTTTAAATGTTATAATGTCATATGAAATAATTAATTGAATTGACGAATATTCTTTTTGTTATTCCAAGAGCGTTTCGTTGCAGATACAGTAGATGTCTTTTTATCAGTAAAAGATAGAAATAAAACTGTCTACATCCAGGCCACACCACGTGGAGGCGCTCTTACCATGGCCTATTTTTTTTTTGAGTGAATGAGCTAGTGAGTAGTGATTGATTGAGTGATTGTGTGAGTGAAAGAGTTATTGATAGTGAGTGATTGATAGTGAGTGATTGATTGAATGAGTGTGCTAGTGAATAAGTGCAAGCGCAATTGCCTGAATAAAAGTCACCTAATATGTGTATAATACATGATAAATGTATCATAGTCCATTTTCAGTAACTTTTCAATATCGAGTTTTCCTATACGTTGGGTCAGCTAAGAAATTGGTCAGTAACTTTTCAATATCGAGTTTTCCTATACGTTACATTGGTCAGCTAATATTTAAGAACTCCTCTCTATCATTGAGTCATAGTTAGCGGCATATAAAATAAGTTAAAAAGACAACTATAAGTTTCAATGTTATTATATAACAAATTTATTAAATATTTAGTGAAAAACTTAACAATGTATCATAGTCCATTTTCCTTATACGTTAATTGGTCAGCTAAGAATTTGGTCAGTAACTTTTCAATATCGAGTTTCCCTATACGTTACATTGGTCAGCTAAGAATTTGGTCAGTAACTTTCCAATATCGGGTTTCCTTATACGCTACATTGGTCAGCTAAGAATTTGGTCAGTAACTTTTCAATATCGGGTTTCCTTATGAGTTACATTGGTCAGCTAAGAAATTGGTCAGTAACTTTTCAATATCGAGTTTTCCTATACGTTACATTGGCCAGCTAAGATTTAAGAGCTCCTCTCTATCATTGAGTAATAGTTAACGGCATATAAAATAAGTTAAAAAGACAGCTATAAGTTTCAATGTTATAATAACAAAATCAATTTGATAATACTTAGTCTGATACAAGTCCGTAACTCGTATTACTTTTTCATTTATCAACAAATATCAGGCCATAAATCGGGTTAAAGGTAAAAGTACTTGTCAATGACATATCGCTTTCATAACAATTGGATATTTAGTCAAAAATTAACAATGTATCATAGTCCATTTCCAATATCGGGTTTCCTTATACGCTACATTGGTCAGCTAAGAATTTGGTCAGTAACTTTTTAATATCGGGTTTCCATATATGTTACATTGGTCAGCTAAGAAATTGGTCAGTAACTTTTCAATACCAAGTTTTCCTATACGTTACATTGGTCAGCACTATGCAGTGAACCGTGAAGTTGACTGATCATATAGTCATTTTGGTCAGCTAAGAAATTGGTCAGTATCTTATGAATGATGCATTACTTTGTCATCAATATGCACTGAACCATGAAATAGAGTGACAAAACAACAATTGACCCCGAGGCTCTTGGTGCAAATCGTGACAACTCGATAGTCGCACAGTGTTAGCGTTCTTATCTTTACAAGATTTTAAGGGGCTTCATGGAGTTAATGAATAAATATAAATTAAAAGCGTACACTAGTTTCACCATTAATGCTTTATTTGTTTATATTGTGTGAACATTTCATTATGCTGTATGCACAACGAATCACAATTATTTCCTAAAAAATTAAAGGACTTGTAATTACACATAATATGAGTAAGTCTACTATAATGCCTACATAACAAAATTATTATGTATTTAGTCAAAAACATAACAATATATCATAGTCCATTGTCCATAAAAGTTACATTGGTCAGCTAGGAATTAAAAGGACTTGTAATTAAACATAATATGAATAAATATAATATAATGCCTACATAACAATATTAAAGGTAAAATATTTGTCAATGACATATTGCTTACATAACTAATTTATTAAGTATTTAGTCAGGAATTGTAGCATAGTCCAATTTCCTCATATGTTCCATTGCTCAGCTAAGAATTTGGTCAGTAAGTTTTCAATACCAAGTTTTCCAATACATAACATTGGTCAGCACTATGTAGTGAACCGTGAAGTTGACTGACAATATAGAACCAGTACAACTTTCCAATATCGGGTTTCCTTATAATACGTTACATTGGTCAGCTAAGAAATTGTCCAGTAACTTTTCAATACCAAGTTTTCCTATACGTTACATTGGTCAGCACTATGCAATGAACCGTGAAGTTGACTGACCATATAGAAACAACTTTGCATTATCGAGTTTCCCTATACGTTACATTGGTCAGCTAAGAAATTGGTCAGTAACTTTTCAATATCGATTTATCCTATACGCATAATATGAGTAAAATAATATAATCTTCTTTCTCACTTACCGACTAATTTGGCACCAACGGATAAAATTCCAAACTTTTATCAAGGAAATCACGAGCTTTAAATCCAGAGTATGAAAACACTGGACACTTGGTTAAATTGCCTAAGTATTTCGCCTGCGAATGTCCAACAATTAAAGCCATAATGAAACTAATAGGAAACACAAAGTCCAGCTAAAAACAATATTTCACTTTATAAAACTATATGAGAACGCAAAACTGCACTAGACAAAATCATTTAAATTTACAAATGGAATCACACTAATTACAGAAAAATAATGAAAAATACGGCAATCTTTCGGAGTATATTTTGCAATGACTATGAAAGTGATGTTCTTGACCAAGAAAATAAAATATATACTTATCAAACTTTACTCATTAGCAACAGTTTGCCTATGATTGACTTATTATTCACAAAATAACTTAGAACATACAACAGATTAAAGAGAAATAATTTCTTAATTAAAATGACCGATGGCGATTTGGCAAACACCATTCTTTTGATCGTTCTTTGATGTAGTGCAGATAGTTTTTCACAGGTAATAAAGCTAACATTTAAAGCTACATTAACGATTAAAAATATTGCTTTCAAATAATTGTACTGTACATCGTAATTAAAACCGTGATATATTTCACATATTTTCAACAAACCAGTAAAAAACAACTCAATTCATTTCATTGAAATGCAATTCCCCCCCCAAACCCCCCCCCCCCCCAAAAAAAAAAACACACCAAAAATCCGTCTATTCTTACACTATAAGGATTATATAAAATAAATTTAACATAATATGTCTTGAAAAATCTTAAATATCAAAACTTTTTTTTTCATGTGTTTTCCTTCTTTGTCTATATGGTCAGCAATTGGTCAGCAACTCTCTTTTATTTCTATATGGTCAGCTAATCGATCAGCAGTTTAGTATTGACCCTGTAATGTTAATAAAATCAAATATCAAATATAACTGAACCATGAACGTAAACACTAATGATCATAACATTATTCGCTCAAAGATCATAATGTTTATAAACTGTTGTCTGCAGCTTGAACTCTTAGAAAGGAGGTTAAAAACGACGTTCATGGCTGCTTACAGTGTTGACAATGTTGCGGAAAATCAACTCCAACATTCAGGCATATGAAGATTTCAATACTTTGATTCAAGCATGCTTGCTTTTGCCAATGTTTTAGCCAACCATATGGTGATTTCACTGAAAGATTAGTTCTGGGCGATGAAAAATAGCCTCTACAGTGGTTGAAGAATGTCAAGCTCAATGTTTGAGCTCACCATTTATAATTATTTTGTTGCGACAGACTGTCATTGAGTGATGTTAAAAAAGACTAATGCTTTAGATAACCATATACGTTTTAACAGCATTTAAAAGCCCAAATTTATGATAACTGCCACTCGGAAGAAAATTATTATCACTTAATTGTGATGAGAGTGGGTTTGTTTGCTTGTCTGCATGGGAAGTGTTTTAAAGTACTATGGGAAGGATCTAGTCATTCTAAAATGCCGTCCAGGCTTTTTTTTTTTAATGATGGTTAGCCTGGAACCAGGCTAACCATCATTAAAAAAAAAGCCTGGACGGCATTTTAGAATGACTAACCAGGCTAACCATCATTAAAAAAAAAAGCCTGGACGGCATTTTAGACTGACTAGGGAAGGATCTATGCATTATTTGATCAGTCATTTGTAACTACGGTCCCCCCAGGTCTGGGGATAGTCGGGAAATTGGCCGTGTTTTAACTTTTAAGGTAGCTCCGCAGTGCCAAGTGAATGTGTTATGCACCAGTCAGTTGTATCCACAGCCCCACCAGGTCAGGTGGTATACTGGAAATGGGTCGTGTTTTTACTTCTATGTGGCCCCGCAGTGCCGGAGGAATGCAGTGGTTTTGTCTGCGCCATAAAAGGTGGAATTTGGCCTATCCTAGGGTCCCAGGGGTGCGGGGCGTGGGCATTTGGCGGGGATTTCACTGAAGTTAATGATAAAGATAGTTTATATTGAAAGCAACACTATATAATCAACATGTTTATACAAAATATGTATATACATCGAAAAAACTTACTCCCGTAATAATATAAAGGTAAAGGATTTTGTTGGTTAAAAGTTTTAAATAAACAAATGTAAATGTTACAGATGGGGTCAAGTGCAAACATGCTGATTGATTTTAATTTTATTATTAGTCCTCAAATATCGGCAAATGGTAAATGCAGTGCCAGGGTGAATGCTGTGGTTTTGTCTTCGCGCTAAACATAGTGGCGAAGGGGCCTTTAACCTAGTGTCCCAAGGGTTCATGGCATTTGGCGGGGATTTTACATCAGTTCATCCCCACAGGGCGGGAATTTGCACCCAGGGTTGGCTGGACCGAAAGTCAGTCCCCGCTATTCCCCGGACCTGGGGGCGGCGTGGTTACAATTGACTGATGCATAACATACACTGGGAGTGTGAAGAAACACCTAAAGGAGAATGTCAGGACACTTTGTCTGCCGGGCATAAGTGTGGCCAACAAAAGTTTTTTCTGAACAGCAGAAACATTCGAAACCACCTTCTAAGGGCTAGAAAGAACATGGACCAGTCGCCTAATGATCTGGAGAATGTAGAAACATATGCTAGAAAGAAACTGGAAATGAAATTTGTCAAACAAAGGACAATATATCAATAATAACAAATTTACAAAGAAAATGATAGAATGGAAGGTATAAATAAAAGGTTACAGCTTTGACAGGAATTTTATGTTGATGTCGGTAGTATTCATGTTGGCAGTGAAAATTAGTTTTCCTACCAATTATGTAATGTACTATCTGCATTGATGATTCACCAGACAAGAAACTGTGAAGCTCGATGAAGAGGATGAAGAGGAAAATAACAACAAAGGAATGGAATTAAAGAATATAATTCAAATAGAAGTATTCACACTAGCTTCGTTGTTCAGATGTCCTTGCTACCTTACATGTATGGTATCGTAATCACATATTGTAAGAGGTAAAATGTATTATTAGCCGGATATTTTCCCAACTTCACTCATATGAGGAGCAGGCTCAACAACATTTCTTTGTACACCTTCTATTCATGTTTCAAATTATTGCTTCAACTGTTTGTGATTGTATACTGTTCCCCACATTTAGAATAAGAAAAAACAAATTTTGAATTTTATAGAAAACAATTTTGGGTAACAGTTTTTTCTATGATCTTCTTTTCATTTGTAATTGATAATGATACATTGGTATGCTTGATTATGCTTCATATCATTTGATACTTTTCAGAAATATTCTGTTTTATAATGATTTGTTTTAAAACCAACATACATACATAATATTGTATTTTCAGATAAATGTTTAACTACTGAGAAATAGCAGCCATCATTTCATTTCACATACATGATACATATTTCTCTTGAATTGTTATTTTTTTGTTTAATAAAGTTAAAATTTCAGAAGCATCAGAAATTCATGTTTCTGATACAAACATAGCAAATGAAGTATCTGCTACATAAGTATGGAAATAAGGTGACCCGGATGGACATTTAACTTGACTATAAAAAAATCTCTAGTTTAAATCCAGATTCTGTTAATATTTCCATTGTCTTTATTTTTCAGAGGTTTTAATCCATACTGACATAGCAATTCAAATTAAAAAGATAAATGTAATAATTGATACTTTTATTGGAACATATTTTTACATATATATGCATATATATATAAATCATTCTTCAGGTTTATTGATTTTCTTTAGGAATTAAATCATGCAGAAAGAGTCTTTTTTTATTTCAAAGTATTTCACACAAATAATCAAGTGTTTCTAATGTTCTTTCAGGAGGAGCTATAGCCATGCCCTGGAAGTCCTGATGCTTTCTGGTATCCTGAAACACAAACAAAAGAAGATATAAAGAAAAATACTACAAATTTCCATTAGTTTGGCAGTTTTGGTCCATTCATGTATACTTAAGTATATACTGTCCATTTTGGTTGTTTTTGCATTGCGACATGTAAAATAAAATCTCAATGAGATTTATGTCTACGGTAATTTGTTAATGAAAATGTTCTTGAAAAGCACTGTAATTTCTCTATCAAAAAACATTTTACATTTTTGCTAATTTTTGTTCAAAACTAAATTTTTAATATATAATATATGCCAATCATGATGTACAATACCTGACTGAAACTATTTTCTGTAATTCAGAAAGTCAACGTCTGCAACTTGCCAATGTGCTCTTATCTGACAATATCATCCGTGAGTTGGAACAAACATTCTGTAAATATAGAGCAGAACATGACTTGCATGTGGCTATATTCCATGCTTGGAAGATAACAACTTTTGTAACTGATCACTTCAAGGTTATTATGCTCATTTATTTTTTGACTGACACTCTTTAAAATACAAACATTTCTTTCACAAATACATGGATGAATAGTATAAACCTTTGGCCATACTGTAGACGAATGAGCCATTACAGAATGCGATAAGGGCCCTGAATGATTACACATTAATGACTAAGGAAGCACTCAAAAGACATGTCAAAAGTCAAATGAAATGTCAACAAGAGATGTTAGTGAAACATTTATGCCCCCTTGGGAGCCAAATTGTTAGTAGGATTTGGACACTTAAATAAAATATGGACAATCAGAAAACCTTTTTTCAGCTTACAGTCACACTGACCTTGACCTTTGACCCACTGACCTCAAAATCAATAGGGTTCATCTGCTGGTCATGACCAATAAGCCTACCTAGTATGAGGTCCCTGGGTCAAAGCGTTCTCAAGTTATTGATCGGAAACCGTTTTTCATGTTAAGGTCACACTGACCTTGACCTTTGACCCACTGACTTCAAAATCAATAGGGTTCATCTGCTGGTCATGACCAATACACCTACCAAGTATGAGGTTCCTGGGTCAAAGCGTTCTCAAGTTATTGATCGGAAACCGTTTTTCATGTAAAGGTCACACTGACCTTGACCTTTGACCCACTGACCTCAAAATCAATAGGGTTCATCTGCTGGTGATGACCAATACACATACCAAGTATGAGGTCCCTCGGTCAAAGCGTTCTCAAGTTATTGATCGGAAACCATTTGGTATTCCGACCGACCGACAGACAGACAGACCGACCGACATGTGCAAAACAATATACCCCACTTTTTTCAAAAGGGGGCATAATAATTATTAAAGCTAGTAATATTAATTTTTATAATAGAATCTTTATGGAACATAAATAAAGAAAAAGTTAATGATGCATTAAGGTATTATCAAACAATCAGGTCTTTTTAAAAAGACAATTGCAATGCTTTAAGGATGAGAGCCATGGTTGCTATAGAAACATGAGAATAGTTAAAGTATTAAATCTTCAAAAATTGTAACAATTATCTCCAACGCCCAAAGTTGCACAATGTCACTTGCACATCTGCATACTATTTTTTCAAACAGCAACCTAGCAGCCATTTAACATACCTGAGTAAACTAGTTTCTGCACTGCTGAGTCTCCAACTATTTCCCAATACTCAGAACATGACATTGTTGGTGACATCATGAAGTATGATATTGTATAACATCTAGCCATTTCTCATTACTAGGAACTGTACAATCTGTAATAAAATCAAGTAAATCAAATATTGCACTTAAATATATCACCATTCAGAACATAAAAGTAAGAAAAATACAGAAAAATAGTATTATTGACCGGCTAATGATCATCACTCAGAACGTAAAATTCATAAATAACAAAAAATAGTAATATCGACTGGCTAATGATCATCACTCAGAACGTAAAAGTAAAAAATGACAAAAAATAGTAATATCGACTGGCCAATGATCATCACTCAGAACGTAAAAGTCAAAAATGACAAAAAATAGTAATATCGACCGGCTAATGATCATCACTCAGAACATAAAAGAAGGAAAAGACAGAAAAATAGTAATATTAACTGGCTGTTGATCATCACTCAGAACGTAAAAGTCAAAAACGACAAAAAATAGTAATATTAACCAGCTATTGATCATCATTCAGAATGTTTAAGTCAAAAACGACAAAAAATAGTAATATTAACTGGCTAATGATTATCACTCAGAACGAGAAAGTCAAAAACGACAAAAAATAGTAATATTAACCGGCTATTGATCATCACTCAGAATGTAAAAGTCAAAAACGACAAAAAATAGTAATATTGACCGGCTATTGATCATCACTCAGAATGTAAAAGTAGGAAATGACAGAAAAATAGTAATATTGACCGGCTATTGATCATCACTCAGAACGTAAAAGAAGGAAACGACAGAAAAATAGTAATATCGACTGGCTATTGATCATCACTCAGAACGTTTAAGAAGGAAACGACAGAAAAATAGTAATATCGACTGGATATTGATCATCACTCAGAACGTAAAAGAAGGAAACGACAGAAAAATAGTAATATTAACTGGCTATTGATCATCACTTAGAATGTAAAAGTAGGAAAAGACAGAAAAATAGTGATATCCACTATCCACTCAGAACGTAAAAGTCACTAACGACAAAAAATACAATTATTGACTAGCGATTGATCATCACTTAGACTGTAGACAAAAAATAGTATAACAGGTGGTAAATTGACTTTTGATCATCACTCAGAACTAGAAAGTAGCTACAGTATTTAATTTAAAAGTCTAGTAATTTCCAATACTTGGTAACCTTGCTGACAAGTTAAAAAACAAAATATGTAATCCAGTTACTCAGTATCTTATTTGTTAAACTTACCTTGTACATAAAAGATTTTCTTGCACATCCAAGGAATGAAAAGAAACATTTTTCATACATGTTTAGATTTATGGTGGCAGACAACAATTTTAATTGTATTTCCATCTGTATGATCTTTGCTTGTGTCGATTCGGTATTGGTATGATCTTTAGCGCTTTCATTTGCGGACATGAAGTACATGTGAATACCTCATGGTTTTACAGAGAATAGTTAACGTAGTACTTGGAACCAGATTCTTAAAGCTGTACTCTCACAGATAAACCATTTTTACAACTTTTTTTTATTTTTTGTCTTGGAAAGAGCAAGATTTTGCGAAAATATTTGCAAACCAATGATGTAAGACTGCTGACAAAAACTCAGATCGTAGATTTTCATATTTCCGTTCGAAAAGTTTATGTTTTATGGCTTAAACCTAACGGTTTAAGAAAAATGCATAAAACATCAATTTTTGAACGGAAATATGAAAGTCTACGATCTGAGTTTTTGTCAGTAGTCTTATATAACTGGTTTCCATGGATTTTCGCAAAAATTGTCTTGTTTCAAGACAAAAAAAGTTGTCAAAACTTTCAATCTGTGAGACTGCAGCTTAAATACTCAACCCAATAAGTTGGCATATTCGTAATTATACTATTTACCAGGGTTTTTTACACATTTTCTTTCTGCGTGATACATTATTCGGCGGATCAAAAGAAAATGATTTGGTATAAAATATGAATGTGTGAAGATACACAGAGAAAAAGAAGCAAATATCACGAGATTTTAGTTCATTGTAGCAACATTAATTCTGTATTCATAAGTAAAATGGCTACTCCCACCTCCCTGTTTCCTCAAAACTATACTTCTACCTGATACTTGAATTTATTTGTATTTTAGGGCACGCGCGTAGTATACAAATTACATACACATACAATCACATCGTTACATAAACATATTCAAGCCACAATTACAATTGAAATACAGACATATCTTATGATTACGTAAATGACTTGTTTGCAACTGCTTTATGAATTGTGCTAGCAAAACCGACCAATTATTTTGTGTTTAAGGGCGATAATAAAAAAAACACCGTGTCCATCCACTCCCCTATTGATTCGCTAGTGTGTTGTGCCTAAAATCGCTTCTCTCGCCTGAGACTCATGTCATTTGGGCCACATGGGGCACGCACTGAGTACGTCCAGCCTGAGTTTGCTAGTATGTTATCATCCAAAATCTACTCCAACCTGGGATTCACGCTACTGCGGCAATAGTGGGAACGCGCCTGGAACGTCCCGCCTAAATTCGCCAGAATGTTATCTCCCCAAACTCTACTCCCACCTTGGACTCACGTTACTCGGGCCATAGGAGGTGCGCGCCGTGTGCATCCCGCCTCAATTCCCTAGTATGTCATCCCACAAACTCTACTCTCACCTTGGACTCACGTTACTCGGGTCATAGAGGGTGCGCGCCGTGTGTGTCCCGCCTCAATTCCCTAGTATGTCATCCCCCAAACTCTACTCCCACCTTGGACTCACGTTACTCGGGCCATAGGAGGTGCGCGCCGTGTGCATCCCGCCTCAATTCCCTAGTATGTCATCCCCCAAACTCTACTCTCACCTTGGACTCACGTTACTCGGGCCATAGAGGGTGCGCGCCGTGTGCATCCCGCCTCAATTCCCTAGTATATCATCCCCCAAACTCTACTCCCACCTTGGACTCGCGTTACTCGGGCCATAGGGCGTGCGCGAGGTGTGTGTCCCGCCTCAATTCGCTAGTGTGTAATTTCCTAAAACTCTACTCCCAGCTGGTATAATGGTTCGACCTTTACCCCTGACCTTTGTGAAGGTCTATAATAGTCAATATATTATGAGGCAAGACCAAGCCGTGGTTCGTAGCAATTGTCCGATTAGTGTGCGGTGTTGACTAACAAAGACTAGTGCTTTCGAGTTTTTACTGTTTATACGATTCACATATATTACAATGGCTCCAGTTCATTACAGTTGAATCTGATGATTCTACACACTGAAATATAACATAAACAGTATTAAGTAATATGCAACATCACATTTAGTTATAATAAATAAAATGTTAAAGAATAGATTTATCTCATACAATATCGTAAAGTGCATAGTGGCCCGTTTTAACAAACAACTATTGAGATAAATGACATTCAATAGAAAGGTAAAACACATGACACATGACAACAACAACAAAACATACATGACATCTGCAGCTACATACAGTACACTTACAAGTTTATGGAACTGAGTGTTCTCACTGGCAACCTCTGTATCTCTCAACTCACATCCGTGATAACTATGAAACTGGTTACTTCTGTAAACAAGTGTGCAAACAGTGAAACACATGCAAAGGGTTACTTAAAAAGAGCTGCTATTTTGAAATACTGATAAATAAACAGAATTTACCAAACCTTCCAAAAATACAAAATACACAACCAATACAACATATTGCAATTAAAAGAATAACTCCCTACAATTCATTTAATACATACCAAACATAGAAATGCTCTATGGAAATGACTCTAGATCTCAGTTAAAACCAAAGAAATAAAATGCGCCAAAACCCTGCAGATTGCTATTCTCACAACATCAAATATCAATCAAGGGAAGCAGACAACACAAAATATGAGAAATGCAGCAGACAACACTTTTAAAGAATGTTGAAATGTTCACAGGGCTACATACACCCCGGCCCTAAGAAATGACGTCTCGTCATTCTTCTACACAACATGTATACAACTCGGAACTACTACTTCAAACAACACTCCACTCATTACTAGTCTGTAAATACTGTACTGTAAATAAAGTATTACTACTCCTAAAACTCATAGTAACTACCAGTAACTGTATGACCACGTAATCATACAAGTATATTTCAACCATTTCAATAACTTTATGTATTTCTTATAACACAAATTTCAAAATTTCAATTCAATTACTTACTGCTTTCTCCCCCCACTTCAAAAAAGGCGTCCGCGCTTGACTCGGTTAAATCAAACTTTATAACAGTTTATTTGGTTCCATTAAAATCAATGAAATACATTAAAATCAATTTCAGCAATATAATTTATTTCCAAACTGAATCCACTATCTTCTGTGCTATCATGGTGTCAATGTTGTTCAATATTCCAGACTCTACTAACTCCGTCAACGCTTGCAGTCTCGAATCCTGTGGTCTTGGTATCATCTGGTTCATTTGATACGCATCATATCTCGCAGGCATTCTTCTTTGTCTGGATGATCTTCTCGGTGCATCTTCATCGTCTCTGTTCTCTTCAGTCTCAGTAGGTCGTACATCTACCGCTTCCGGTCTATCTTCTATTCTGTCTCTATTTCTATGTCGTCTATCATCATCAACCACTTTTCGACGAGTTTCTTCTCTCAGATCTACTTGTGGCTCTACAGTGCTTACATCTTGTTCTCTTGTCACAAGTCTTACATCTGTGTCAACTCTTGCTTCTATTGTTTGCACTTCCACTTGCCTATAATCAGCGTTGTTTTCTTCTTGGCTATCTTGCCTTGCATCCCCAGTATTCTGCTCTTGACCATCCTGTACTGTTTCAACATCACTTCGCTGAGGTGGAATTTCGCCACTCTCTTCTACATCAGGCCTGATTTCTATTACCACTCTATGTTCATCTGTAGCGCGTTTTCTTCCATCATCTTCAACAACTTCAACAGTTTCTTCACTCTTCTTCATCTGAGGTAAACGGGCGTCCCCATTCTTATATGTAGGTGCTACATAAAAGTACCCCAACTCTTCATCGGAATCCGATTCTTCACGTGTGTCGACACCTTTTTCTTTATCCTTCGCTACTTTTACTTCTTCATCCCTCTTACCATCTGATGGTCCTTCTACCTGTACATCATCCTCTTTCTGAGCTGATGTTTCTTCAGGTACTTCATTCACTGCCACATCTTCATCTAGGTCTTCCTTGTAGTTCACAGGGACTAAATGATTTCTGTGCAGAGTCTTCACTTTCTTTGTCTTCTCATTTCTCACTTTGAATACTGGGATGTCTACCCTCGGTTGTTCCATAACATCGTAGATCTCTTCCTCAAATCGATCTTGGATCTTATGTTTCCCTTCAAAAGCAAGTATCTTTACAAGGACTCTATCTCCGACTTGTATCTTTGCTGCTCTGGCTTTTCGGTCATAATGCTGCTTTTGCTTATTCTGAGTCTTCTTCGTGTGTTCCTGAACAATCTCTGTTGTTTTGGTAATTCTTTCTTGCATGTCTTCTAAATACTCCCTCGTACTTTGCTTTCTTGGGTTTTCACCAGTATCTATCTCAAACGCCGCATCAATTGGTAACTTAGGTTTCCTCCCGAACATCAGTTCAAAGGGCGTTATTCCCGTTGTTTCATGGGGCGTGCAATTATATGCATACACGAGAGGTGCTACGAACCTCTTCCAATCGTGCTTCTGGTCTGGCTCGAGCGTCCCCAACATTCCTAGTAATGTCCGATTCATACGCTCTGTCTGGCCGTTGCCCATCGGGTGGTACGGAGTTGTCCTGCTTTTCTTCATGTTGGTAATTCTACAAAGCTCTTGAACAATCTCAGACTCGAAGTTAGCCCCTTGATCAGAGTGTAGAACTGTTGGTATGCCGTAGTGCAGAATAAAGTTGCTGTATAGGGCTTCCGCAGTTGTCTTGGCAGTCTGATTCTTCAACGGTATCGCCTGAGCAAACTTGGTGAAATGATCGGTCACTACCAATATGTTTGCGATCCCACCCTTCGATGGCTCCAGGGTCAAGAAGTCCATACATACAAGCTCCAATGGGTATGTAGAGCTAATGGAGACTAGTGGTGCCCTGGTGTTAGTTGGCGTCTTCCTCCGTAAACACCTGTCACATCTACTAACCCACTTGTCGACATCAGCGGTCATACCTGGCCAGTAATACCTTTCCCGGAGTAGAGATAATGTTCGTTCTCGTCCTGGGTGACCCACATCATTGTGTAGTCCCTGTAAAACTTCTTTCCGGTATACCTCAGGTAACACAAGTTGTTCAATACAATTGTCCTGGTCTTTCATTTGTTTATATAAAACTCCTCTTTTCATCGTGAAATTCTTGAAATGTCGTTTCATCGTTACATCGTCTCGTCCTTGATTGTATCTGGGCAATTGCTGGTCAATAACTGCTCGCCTCCATCTTTCTATCAGTTGATCTTCTCTTTGCTTCTTTCTGACTTTTCTCAGTTCTTTCTGGGCCATAGTCTGCCCTGGCATCTCCGTAGCATCAACTATATTGATATTCATGGCCGGCAATGTCTCCACATATGGTGGTACAATAATACCACATATCGCCTTGACCGCATTGTCTTCTATCTTGATCTTTCTTCCCTCTTCTGTCTTCTCTTCTACATGGGGGTATCTGCTCATGCCATCTGCATCAGCATTCTTTAGTCCGGCCCTGTATGTTATCTCGAAATCATATTGTCCAAGTGCAGATGCCCATCGTTGACCAGTAGCATCTAGCTTTGCAGAAGTAAGTATGTAAGTGAGAGGATTGTTGTCGGTAAGTACTTTAAATGGTTTCATTTTCAGGTAGTCAGAGAATTTTTCAGTTATTGCCCATTTCAATGCTAAAAATTCCAATTTGTATGCCGGATAGTTTTTTTCTGATTTTGTAAGTGATCGACTCGCGTACACAATAACCCTTTTCTGCTTGTCCTGTTCCTGATACAGTATTGCTCCAAGTCCCTTGAAAGATGCATCAGTATGGACTTCAAATGGTTTACTGAAATCAGGATAGGCGAGGATCGGTGGGTGTGTTAGCATTTCTTTTAAGTTATCAAATATTTCTTGCTCTGTTTCTGTCCACTGCCATTCCTTTTCAGGTTTTCTCGTCTTACCCTGTTTAGATTTCTTCGTCGCAGTGCCCGGAAGGAGATCAGATAGTGGTCTAACAACCTTGCTGAAGTCCTTCACGAACCGCCTGTAATATCCAGCGAATGCAAGGAATGAGCAAAGTTCATCTGCATTCTTCGGTTCTGGCCAATCTCGCACCTTCTGTATCTTGGCAGGGTCAGTCTCTATACCTTCTTCACTCACGACATGGCCAAGAAAATGTACTTTCTCCTGGATAAAGTAGCATTTCTCTGGAGATAGCTTTAGTCCACATTCCTTAAGCCTTGTCAATACAATGTCCAATCTTCTCAGGTGTTCCTCGTATGTATCAGCGAAAACTATAAGGTCATCAAGATATATGACACAAATTGTCATGTTGAGGGGACCGAGGCACTCCTCCATAAGTCGCTGATACGTCGCAGGGCTGTTGGACATACCAAATGGCATCTTAATGTATTCGTAGAAGCCTAGCGGTCCTACGGTGAACGCTGTACGCTCCTTGTGGCTTTCTTCAATTTCTACCTGATGATAACCGGCCTTCATGTCGATAGTGGAAAAGAACCGGCTGCCATGAAGGATGTCGAACACCTCTTCAATGCGAGGTAGTGCATAGGCATCCTTGACAGATCGATTGTTGAGCTGTCTGTAGTCGACGCACATACGCAGCTTGCCATTCTTCTTCCTGACCAAAACCACATTGGAGGCCCATGGTGACTTTGACTTCTGTATGATGCCTGCAGCCAGGAGTTGCTCTATGTGGTTTCGAACCTCGCTAATCATGTCAGGTGATATGCGTCTATGTCGTTGTTTAAAAGGTGATTCAAATCCAGGAAGAAAATCAATGCGATGCTTTATCATATCGCAAACGCCTATATCGGTTTCTCCTGTTGAAAAAATATCACGGTGCTTCTCTAACAATTCATCAATTTGTCTTCTTTGCTCTTCATTAAGCTTGTTGTTTTCATCAATATGAACTTCTTTGAGGACATCTTTGACTTGCTGACTTTCAATATGGTTAAGTACATCCTCATCCATGGTTACAGGTTGTAATTCACAAATGATGGATCTTGGAGCAATGGATACTGTGTTGGTGGTGAGATTTGAAATATTAACTGTTACTGGTTTGTTCTTCTTAAATTCATAATGTATAATTCCCGGTGTGATGTCAACAAAGTCAGGGAGGTAGGTATCTTCAGTTTCATGGATAAGTGCAGTGGTGTTATGGTAGTTCATTTCCCTATCTGTGTAGCATTCAATGTCCAGACTTTCATTTGGCTTTAATATTACTCTCTGATTCATAGATCTAATAATGGCTATTCGGTTCTTACATCGCTTCAGCTCACGTTCTCGTATCACAATGCACCTGAAGGACAAGTACCAGGGCATGTGAAGTTTGGCCCTTTGTAAAAATTGGTCACCAAAATTTGACTTGCACTCGTCAAGAAGGATGTGTAGGATGTTAGTTCCCAGTATCAATGGAGTTTTATCAGAATAATGGGTGTCCTTAGATATCAGAAATAAACAAGGCTGTGATCCTGCTGACTGTAATCCTTGATTGACTTCCAACTCCACTTCAATGCAACCTTCATATGGCAGGTGCTCACCGTTAGCGCATTCCACGTTTAAAACCTCGTTAACTGGCTCTATTTTAATGTGGCTTAGGGAATTGTCATAAAACGCCTTTGACATAACGCTCACACAACTTCCAGTGTCTAATAGTGCTCTTGCTGTTATTCCGTTGACAATAACATCAGCTTCGTTAGTTTCGCCTACTAATTGTGATTCTCTTTTCAGTTTCTGAGAACTATCCACAATTGGCTTTGATACTATCTTTGGGCAATCTTTGGCAATGTGGCCCTTTTCATTGCATTGGAAGCAAGCAGGTGCAAAATAGCGCGTATATGTTGGCCGTCTAGGATAAAAGCTTGGCCGTCTCCTGTCATACTGTGGTTTATACCTTTTAAAGTTTCTTCCAAAACAATAAGTATTTGCCGTAGAGTAGCCATTTTCCCTTTCCTTTTCTAAAATTTCTATTCTATGGTACAATTTCTCTATCAATTCATTTACATTGCCAATGTTTACTTCAGAGTCACTTTCCACTGTCTGTGCTGAGTTACAATATTGTGCTTCAGAATTCACATTCCTATCTCTATTTAAGTCCATCTCAAGACGCCGTAACTCCAAAACAAATCTGTCATAGTCTTGCACAGTGTCCAATTTATAGAATGATAGATGTCTTAATTCTCTTTTCAAGCCCTTATGCACGGTTCTCTTTAAAATCTCTGTATCGCTATGTTTCAATCCATCAAGTTTTATTGCTTTATAAAATAAATACTCGGCTCTTGCACAAAAACTAGACACAGATTCCTCCACACCTTGCTCCAATGAATAAAAGTCTCTTAATATATCTATTTGGCTTTCCAAACTTCCATAGTTGCTATCCAACCTCACCAAAACTTCATCAACAGTGGCATTAACACCAAGATATCTCATAATGTGAAATGCTTTGCCCTTTAATGATCTCCGCATACTCATAAGAATCTCATTTTCACTATAGGCATTACTTTCCACCAACATCTCAACTTCAAATTTGAAAGTATCCCAATTGACATCGCTGTCCAACTCATTTCCACTGAATGTGGATAACGGCGGGTACAGATAAGTTTCATGCTCCCACTCCATCTCACTGTCGTCATCAATAAACTCAGCCATCTTTACTAAGTTCAGTATGCACTAACCTTCACAAAACTTTATCACAAATATCACTAAGCTTTTCCGTATCACTGTATAACACTCAAGTTACAATGTCAAAGAGTCAAAAAGTTCTTTAAAGCACACTAAATCTTCCCAGAATTCAACTATGTTCACAATTGCTAAATCCAAGAGTTCACATTTCACCTTCCACTACAATTAATCCCAATATTTACAAGTTCATCACCAAATTCATCATACAAAGATCAAATAATTCACTTGACCAATAACATCTCAATGAACTAATGGAACATTATGTTGTACCATGCAATTAAATCACATCACTTGCAATCCCTAAGTCTCTAAACACAACATCTTGTTTCACAAAAAACACTTTTAATAGCACAAATAAAACATAAAATTCGCACTAATAAGTCCAAACGGCACAACTGCTGCACCAACTATGATCTCAATTTATTAAAACCATTCATTTCACAAATCACTTCAAATAAACTTAATTTCAAAATCACTTCATTAGTGTCCCAAACCATATACCATAGCTTTATTTCACAAGTTCTGTCAAACTCCTATGATAATGAGTACCACTCAAAGTCACTAAACAATTAGTCCGAATAATCAATAATCTAATTCACAATATCATGTCTCCCAATTTCACACAAATTATCATTGTGCATCACAAACACAACTATTCAATTAGCTAGTCAGTAACTATTTAACTTCACTTTACTTTACTGTAAGTGTTCTCTTGTTGTATTTTCAATACACAATGCCAATGCACATTTCAAACACCTCATTCAAGTGTTTCAACTTGTAATGTCCCTTTAATTCAATTCAACTGGGACTATCATGATGTCCCTTTAACTCACACAATGTTCAATACTGTCCCTTTAATTCACGCACTGTTCCATACTGTGCCTTTAATTCACATGAGATTCAACACTGTCCCTTTAATTTCATTCACTTCAACACTAATGGTGTACCTTTAATTCAAACAAGCTAAAGCATAACTTCTCATAACTCCTTAAATTGTCTTGTTTTCTCTTTCCATCAAAAGAAGCTTTCACATTACACACAAATCTATAACCGGTTTAAATATTCAATTCAATTTTACCACTTTCCCCGCAAAAAAATAATAAATTATATAAGTCAAATTTATTTCTGTCACCGTGTAATTTGCAAATTAAACATTATGAATATTATTATTTACAATAATAATATTTATAATTGTACATGTACATGTTTTCTCTTCGTATTTATACCATCAAAGTATTTTATCAATAAAATACAATGATAATTTCCTTCAATTCACTCAAAACAATGTTTATTTTGAATGAAATCATTTTGGTACCAAAAAATATTTTTTTAAGTTCAAATAAATAAATGAATTATTTATATGGCTAATTCAACAATCACTTATGCACCTAATTGCTACAGTGTCTTTCTAAATACTACAATACTTTTTGACTAATTAACTATAAAGCACAAACATACTTTCAATCTACATTATCTAATGTCAAGTACTACTTTTCTAAAGTTCACTACATGTATTTATCTAACTGTACTATGGTGTAAGAATATCACATGATAGTGTCACATGACAGTAAATATTGATGATGTCACAGAGGGAAAACTCCACAATCAACCAATGAGAGCAACAAATATAAATAGAATCCCTGATCACATGACAGGAATGTAAGTCACATACCGTATGAATGGCGTATTAATTTTCAATGATTCAATGTCAGAAAGTCACTTACAGGTAAAAAGAAATAATCCCGGGTCTGACCTCACAAATATCAGTGGAAAGTCCGAATAAATGACAGAAATAATCAAATACACATTAATTGCAGAAGGAAATAAATCTCCTAAGCCATGAATATTGCAAAATAACCTTGAATTAGAAATTTGAACCTGTGTGCACTCAAAGGCCTCAAACTAGGTCAGGTCACTATTATGTTGTACTGGCAATGTATTGCAACAGCTGATAAATGTAAACAAATAGTTTTCACAATGTTTTTTTCAAAATAGCAGCACTTTAAATGAGTAACATTTGTGGTGGATGGTTACAAATATTAAAATGCACTTATGAGGAAGGGGTTTAATTAGTAATTAAATACCTTTACCAGATTATTTTTCATGCAAGTGAAATCTCACTCTTACTTTACAAAATCTCACTAAAGACATGTTAAATACCAGAATCTGCAATCCATTAGTTATTTAACATGAAAAGAAGTATAAAAATTGCAAATTCTTAGTATTTTAGGCAATATTTGGTACTCACACAAATCCAGAACCAGATCAATACATCAAGTCTCATTGGAAAGGCCACTAAACACAAATGTCATAAATGTCACACATAATGTTCATCATTTCCCCGAATATCCTGGTCTGGTCCCTGCATCTGTGAATGACGTCCTCGGCAATCCCTACGTCCACTCCGACAGTGTAATTTTATTCCCCAAAGTGTGGTATTCCAAATGTTCCAACATGCTGTTGTCCTTAATGTCTCAAAGTCACATTTCCCGAAAAAAGCATATAGCCTAATCTCGACATCATATGTTTATCCATGTGCACTGATTGTGAATTGGTAATCCATAAATCCAATGGAATGTAACTAATAATTGTGGTATATTATCCGTTGCCGTAGCATTCATGTAATAGTGTTATCAGCACCTCTAGTCAATAGCACACTAAAAATCACGTTGGGCGCCATTATAATGGTTCGACCTTTACCCCTGACCTTTGTGAAGGTCTATAATAGTCAATATATTATGAGGCAAGACCAAGCCGTGGTTCGTAGCAATTGTCCGATTAGTGTGCGGTGTTGACTAACAAAGACTAGTGCTTTCGAGTTTTTACTGTTTATACGATTCACATATATTACAATGGCTCCAGTTCATTACAGTTGAATCTGATGATTCTACACACTGAAATATAACATAAACAGTATTAAGTAATATGCAACATCACATTTAGTTATAATAAATAAAATGTTAAAGAATAGATTTATCTCATACAATATCGTAAAGTGCATAGTGGCCCGTTTTAACAAACAACTATTGAGATAAATGACATTCAATAGAAAGGTAAAACACATGACACATGACAACAACAACAAAACATACATGACATCTGCAGCTACATACAGTACACTTACAAGTTTATGGAACTGAGTGTTCTCACTGGCAACCTCTGTATCTCTCAACTCACATCCGTGATAACTATGAAACTGGTTACTTCTGTAAACAAGTGTGCAAACAGTGAAACACATGCAAAGGGTTACTTAAAAAGAGCTGCTATTTTGAAATACTGATAAATAAACAGAATTTACCAAACCTTCCAAAAATACAAAATACACAACCAATACAACATATTGCAATTAAAAGAATAACTCCCTACAATTCATTTAATACATACCAAACATAGAAATGCTCTATGGAAATGACTCTAGATCTCAGTTAAAACCAAAGAAATAAAATGCGCCAAAACCCTGCAGATTGCTATTCTCACAACATCAAATATCAATCAAGGGAAGCAGACAACACAAAATATGAGAAATGCAGCAGACAACACTTTTAAAGAATGTTGAAATGTTCACAGGGCTACACTGGGACACGTGTTACTCGGGCCATAGGGGGTGCTCGCCGTGTGCGTCCCGCCTGAATTCGCTAGAATGTCTCCCAAACTCTACTCCAACCTTTGACTTAAGTTACATAGTCTATAGGGGGTGCGCGCCATGTGCGTCCCGCCTGAATTTGCTAGTGTGTTATTTCCTAAAACGCTACCCCCACCTGGGACTCAAGTTACATGGGCAATAGGGGGTGCGCACCGTGTGCGGCCCGCCTGATTTCGCTTGTGTGCAATATCTTAAAACTCTAGTCCAACATTGAACTCACGTAACTTGGGCCATAGGGGGTTCACGACGTGTGCGTACCATCTGAATTCGCTAGAATATAATCTTATAAACTCTACCCCAACCTTGGTTTCACGTTACTTGGATAATAGTCGGCGCGCGCCGCGAGCTTGACGCCTGAATCCGCCAGAATATTATCTACCAAGCTCGACTCCCACTTTGACCTTTGATAATTTACCCCAGGGGCAATTTTTCAACGGGTGACTCATACATTTTTAAATTTGAAAACTGACTAAGACTGTTCATTAATGAACCTTCGTCGCATGAAAAGTTGTTCCTCGTTGAAAACAAAAAACTTACAGTGTTCAATCTTTTACATAAATATTATGGTCATGCTTCATTGAATGTAGTAATTGTATATGTTTGGTTATTTATATCACACAATTCCACTAGTTTTATCAATCTTAGATACGATTAAGACCAGTTTTTAAAACCACCCTAAATTTTACGTTGGGTCATTATTTAACGTTGAAAACTGACCACTTCAGTCACATGCAATTTAATAATATTTTGATAGTCAGTATTAAAGTTTCAAGGACATGTATGCCACAGGCTGAAAATACTCTCGTGTGTGCTTATTTCGAGTTCGTATAAAGTGCCGGAATAAAATGATTACTTAGGGGATACCATTGACTTTATTGTAGATAATTGTGAAAATCAAGAACATTGTCCTTTTATTGCTTTGTTTGCTCAACATACATACTATGTAGCAACATTTTCTCTTCCATTGTTGGTTAAGTGATTATTTCCTGAAGCTGTCATTGTTGTTTCAGAACCTCCATGGTGAAACAATATTGATTTAACCATCTTCATGTTCACCTGATGCTGGTTCATGCACATTTTGAGAACTGATTGTTGCAAAAGTGGCAAAATATAAGTACCATATAATGCTTTATATGCACAGTCCTACAAAGAGAATACTAGGTTAGTGCCGTGGATTGAAGAAGTTTATTTCGCAAGGCAGAGGAATTTATCGGGTGAGCTGAAGGCGATAGGTGTCAGTGATATTAACTATAAATATTGATGCTCTGAACAGCGACATGGCAACATTCCGTTAACCTTATGGCTGAGCGTTCACTTTGATGCTGGAACGGTAGGAAATTGGTTCCAGTAGATCCCTTGCTTTGCGGTCGGCATTATATGGTAGTTATGATAGTTTTCAATCAATTTGTGAGTATTCAGCACTAGTTTAAACCAAAAAATCGGTGCTTTACACAGGGCAAATTCCGGATCCAAGAGGTATCTTCTTTAAAAGCTTGGGATTTGCATTGCATCTCCATGTACGTAACACTTTTTCATCAACTCTGATAATACCTTTGTGTGACTGGGAATTGCAGTTACCTCTATGTAATCTCACTTATCGCACTAGAAACTCTTTGGTATTATGGCGCCCTGGTACAGTCAGGCTGTACTGCATTTAATGAGCGCAGGCAAACATTAACTTCAGGTTTGTGAACAATAACAACAACTTATGTCTACAAACACTGTCCCTTAGTTCATAATTGTACTGACTGTATACTAATTAAGGAAGTAATTGTCTCCACAAGTAATAATGCTATATATATACTATATTTGACTGTAAACAGGCATGACTATCGAGCAACTGGGCGATGACCAAACCTGACAGAGACAGTATACCAATTACCAATGAGAGTCACTGGTGCGATTTACCCCGAGACATAATGCCCACAAACACCGTCACCAAGTTGCATCATGATCGGATAATACAACTTGAGATATTTTCTGCCGCATACTAAAAGACCTATTTCCTAATGTAAAAGGGGCATAACTGGTGAGTTACTGACATGATTCACTCCACGTTGGAATTTGACTGAGACTTGCCACCAAATGCTGTAACAGAGTTTCATCATCATAGGATACTAAAAACTTAAGATATTTTCTGGCGAATACTTAAAAGAACTATTTCCTAATGTTAAAGGGGCATAACTCTGACATGATTAACTCCACAGTAAATAATATGTACACATGTTTTGTACTTGTCGCCATTTTTGTATGATATTCGGCCACATGGGTCTATAATCTTCTGGTAAATAAATGTTCTGTTCTGTTCTGTATTTGTTTTTCATCTTTGCAACAAGTATTTAAAATTGAAGTTTATAATGAAATAAAGATAACAGTTTATTTGTATTAATTGCTTTTGAAATTGACTGAACGTGGCTATCGCATAACTATTTTAATGTATAAGGAAAACCCCAATTAAACATTTGTACACTATAAAAATGTTCCAAAAACGCTTTTAGTATGTCTAGCAAAATTATCATTTTCTAGGGCTCTCTTTCGTGTGAAAATAATTTTCAGTATTTAGTCTTGATAGCAATATTGAATTACACATATTATTTAGTCCCTAACAATACCAAAGCTTTCAGTTTAATCCTGGTAGTAGCGGTGTACACATGTTCTCATGACTTGGTAAAAAACGGCCTAGTACGTAATTGTAAATCATAATTGAATTATAACAGCGATTATTCGGTATTGTGTGGTGTTTCATAAATTGCATGACTTTATTTAAACTTATATCTAATACAATATTATAGAAGTAAGATATTTGATTTGAGAGAAGGAAAATCAGAACTTCTCAATTTTCATTTGATATCTCCCACTCACTTTTTGTGCTGTCCTCCCAGGCCTTGTATATTATTCTTTAATTGTTATATCGTGTTCAGCGGGTACAATTGCTTTTGTATTTTATTTAACAGTTTTCATATATCGTCTCCATTTTAAGATTTCCTTCAGTTCTGCAGTGTTGTGTCATTTCCTCAGCCATATCGCGTGCAACTTCAAACAAACTGATAAATCTTCATAGTTTGTCATTTAGTTCAGACATTTGGCGGTCCACCCAAGTGTTCGGTATATTTAATCATCTATTTATCGTGTGCAGCGCCAAACATAAATGGTATATGATAAACGTCTATAGTCGTCATCTATAGGAGACTCTTTGTGATCAGCCTGACTGTAGTCTTTTAGTTTGTGTCCTCCAAAAACAACTGATGTATAATAAGTTATTATATGCATACCGACTCTTAGCTTTATTCTGCATTCATGCGATCAGCTCAAGTATTCTGTTTTATTCTTTTCTGATATATCGAGTGCAGCGCTGGTGTATTGTAAATTCACATATGTCGTCTTATATTTCAGCTTGTTTCGATCAGGTTAATTTTTGTGTCATTTCTTTTTCGGCTTTGTAGTAATGACATTTGAATTTAGCCTCCAGGTTGAAGATGTAATGCTGATTGAATAAGATGGCAATAAATACGATTGTAGTTTAGGAGTTAGATAGTTGTCATACGTTATCTGTTAGTTCCTGTAAATTGAGGAAACAGTAAACCTTTGTGTAGAAAGGCAATGCATTTTGGCAATATATGTGGGTAGAAATTCTGTCAAGCAATCACAGTTGCTGACAATGTCCTTCGAAATATTACCAATCTTTTAAACCAATAGTCCATTACAACAGATATCATAAATTCCATTCGCGTCATAATCATCCATTTTTATTGTTCAATTTCATCCAATCTTTGAACTTCCTTTTATTGATTCACACTCGTCAATATTCATTTTCTTATTATTTTCATTTATATGTATACAACAGCAATATCAATATAAAACACGGTACATCATATACTGAAGAAAAACACACACACGATATCTTCAATTATCATATGACTCAATGTCCCATCTATGTTAAACATGCAAAACAAGATGTTAACTGTTGGTTTGAACAACGGGTAGGCTATGATCTTAAACCATAGCAAGGCAAGGGCAACGATTGACGAATTACCTTCTTGTCTGTACTGAAATCAAATCTTTATACTTCAGGTTTCCTCAGAAAAGAAGTATCTCAAACCAATCGCTTCATGTCATTAAACTTTCCGAACTAGAATTGTTCATTTGAGTCTGATTTCAAATCCCCATACAGATATTCATTAACCAGACATTCGCTATTCATTTGTATTTGCTTAATAAAATCTAAGGCATTTACAATGACATTTGAATTTAGCCTCCAGGTTGAAGATGTGATGCTGATTGAATATGATGGCAAGAAATATTATTATAGTAAAGGGATAAGATAGGTTTCATGCGTTATCTATTAGTTGCTGTAAGAAAAAGTTTAAACCGCTCTACAGAAAGGCAATACATTTTTCTAAGGCAAGTTATTCTGTCATGTCATCACTGTTGCTGACACTGCCCTCAGAAATATTGCCAACCTCTCAAATCAATGGTCCATTACAACAGATATCATAAATTTCATTCACGTCTTAAATATCTGTATCTATTGTTCGGCTTCATCCAATCGTTGAACTTCCTTTCATTGATTCACACTCGTCAATATTGAAAGAAAGTGTTAATGTTATTTCACGACGAGAAATGGTAATAAACTGAATCAAGGAAACACATTACTCCCATGGCTTTTGAGTCACAAAAATAACGTGACAACACGCAACAACAGACCTGGGCAATAAAGTATTTTTCTTTAAATGTTGACAACGTTACAATAAGATATGAAATACTGAAAGTGATGTAATATTCGAAATAATGGAAGGATATTTTGAATTTCTCATAAGTTTGGCCAAGTCCGTACATGCATGGATATATGAAGTAATAAAAATGGAAATAAGAAAGAAGCAACTAGTTAAATGTATACGTATATAGATATGCTTTCTTATACTACAATTTATGTACTGTGTATATCTTAACCGTGTATGGATAGAGCAGTGTCAGCGTTGCAAAATATTTTGTTAAATTCTTGACACTTAGACGATGAGTGAAAACATAGCATATCAGTAAAATTCATTTAAAGTTAATCAAAAATATATTCAAAAACTTAATGAACTTTATTAAACGATATTTTTAACATGGTATTATTGCAAACTTTCATCAGATGATTAAAATTGCTTATTGCTATTTACAATAGATGGTAAAAAGCACAATGGAGCTATTGACATAGCACAATATAAAATGGAAGATGTTCTGCATATGTAAACACGCAACCTATGCTCTTTTATTCTAATGTGAAGAAAGTTGCTGAAGAAAACAATATAAAATTTATAAATTATAACTTTCTTGAACAAGTTTAGAGGGTGTTCCCCCACAGCAATTCTTTTATGGGAAAAGATGAAACGAGTAACAAAGGCACGGCGGTTATTGGCAACATTTTCTTCGAACGCTTTCCTTCTTTTGGAGGTAGAGCGGTCCACTTGAAAATAATAATTAAATCATAAACAATGAAATAAATTATTTTAACGATATTGATATCACATTGCTAATTTAGGACAAGTAACATAAACGCAAGTACCGATTTTCCTAGCGTTGATTGATAAGCAAGGAATTTAAAGAATACCGTTTTTCCTGCCATATTAGTTCGCGATGCCCCGGGGCATTATGCTACCAATCTTCTATTGACTTAATTGCATCTGTTTTGAGGGAAATGTTGAAAAATATCTTTGCGCCGTAGTGTTTTTTGCAGAGCTAAACAGTAAATTAACGACTCGAAATTTATAAAAGTCTAACCCTTTTTGCATATGTTTTTTCTTTGTATGGTGCCATAAAAAACATAGCTTTCGAAGGTTTGTCTGTCAAATAATTGTATACGTTAAAACTTATAAATTAACATATACCATGATTATTTGATAAATTACATTTTCATCTTTGACATTTCCAAAGATTCATTTAAACGTTTGATATAAAGTAAAATCACATAGCTTGCATGAACATAAAACCTTCCTAAATTATTGACATTTAAATAATTTACGAGCGTTTAACAACAAATATTTCGATAACAGTATGGCAGGAACACATAAATAACTTAAATTTTGATGGCTTCTTCGAAAAATACCAGCTTCCCTAATGGACCTAATTGGGGAAGACGAGATCTAGCGATAATTTTACTAAATGAATTAAATTGACCATAATTATATCCCACTGATGTTTAAGACAGATTCATCTTGCAAACACGCGACCAGTACAAAGCTTAACAGGACGTCAAATCTGTAAAATGACACCCAACTCGCCATAAAATGATTAAGACGAACACTCAGAGCACTTCAGATCTGTGTTTAGTTAGATTTTCTCCTTTGGCGAGACCGTATGACTCAGCTAGCCGTCTATTGATGAGCCGATGTTCTTAGTTCTGGCTGTTGGAGGAAAATAGTCAAATATACACTACAAACAACATCAACGCGTAGTGATTTTACTGCAAAAAAACTCGTCTTAAAATAGACGACTCCAAAATACTGAAATTATATTTTTTTAATTTCCAATAAGTAACCATATATCTATTATGTCTTATCTTTGCCCTAGTTTGTCTAAATTTGAATATAGTTTTCAATGGTTACATATACACATTAGCAATTTTAACAAGAAACCCTACTCATGGGTTAAAAACCAACCACGTGTGCGTGTGACCGAGTTTTCAAAATATAATCATATAAATAAGGTAACATATACTCAATTCCAATATATTGTAGTTTTTCTTTATGGCCGTTACATATTTGTTTCAACTCCTATTCTTTGATAATGCAGCGATTCAGAATACAATTTCTAATGCCTAAACAGAACGATCTATCAACTGAAATTGCCCTCATCCTTCTTAGAAAAAAGTCATGAGCATATCCAACTGAAATAATCAAATTGGACTTCGTTTACACGGTGTATGTTTGTCAATTTGCTTACTATAATTTGCTTAAGTGTCGTATTTGCATTGATGAAAACAACTAGACTCAACCCGATATCGAGGCCGTAATAGCATGTGAAATAGACATAGTGGTCATTTTAAGATACTATTTCTTAAAATAAAAAAGATTAAATGTGTCTGTTGCAGCATGTATGACAGCTTTAGCAATCAATGTTATTGTGATTGATTGGGTCGGGAGTACATACTGGCAATGAAATAGGATCAAGAAAAGATATACAGGTGACGAAACTGCAGAACGTGACAACGAAAACGACCATAGCATGTAAGTATTATATTTAACTTTTTGTTTGTACATAATTAGATCCGGAAAGGGAGAAAAATCAACAGAAGGCTTACTCTGCATTGGATAGTTTTAGACAAGTCAGGTAGTTGATTCAGCGTGGTAATCTAACTATTGTGAAAATAATAGTTTATACTGATACTCTGACAGAATCCATTGTTACTAAAATTAGTAATGTATTTTATAGTAACCCATATATACATAAGGCTATATTTTTCATAAAAATGTTACTAACATTATTAATGTATTTTATAGTAACCCATATATACTTAAGGCTATATTTTTCATAAAATTGTTCAAAATATATACACAATATTGTTTTCTATATTACAGGTATTTTCTAAACGGGGTTAAGATTAACTAGTATTACCATCTCGGCTCGGCCTTAATCCTAGCAATTGTCGCCTCTCTGGTGAACAACATCAGGTTTGCATTCTTTTTTTGCAGGAGTACTAAGCCATGATTGATGAACCAGCGAACATGTGGTCCTGGAATATATTGAAATGTTGAGGAGAAATACATGGATAGGAATAATGCAAATTAATTTTAAGATTGTTGCCATAAATATTACATATATACGTGGTCAGTTCATGTTGTCACAGTGATATAGTGTATTTTGACAAGTTCATATAGTATTATCAAATACGAGTAATTTAAAAGAAAATGGATGTGAATTACTTTAAAAGGAAGAGACAATAGATGCAAGATAAAAGAAAATTGAATCTTACTTACCGATGTATCACATCGCTTACATAGGTATCTTGAGCAGTTTTTGCATATTTTTCCAATGCGAAATTTACTTGGTTTGTCTACCACGTAAATCTCAGTGAATTTAAGAATAACATCGGAAATTTTATCTGTACTACTCACATGACCTTCACATGCTAAATATACACATAATAATAAATGTACTCAATAATTTATTATTAGAATATTACGGTTGACAAATAATGGAAATCTGCTTAATTCCCCATATATTGCGACATTGCTTGCTGACAGATTAACACTCAGTAACGTTTACGAAATCGTAAGTGAATCAGTTCGATGTCGTTCTATTTTGTAAACCCCCACACCTCTGATGAATATTTCAGAAAAGACGTTACATGCAAATAAAAAAACACAAATGCGTTAGTTTATTCAATTGGTTTCATCTGATAAAGAGGTTACTAAAACTTGTTTCTTTATAACGCAGTTTTGGTTAGATCAGTTGATATGTATGCATCTTTATGATTGTATGTGTAGTGTGTGTCTGTTCGTTTTATTCATGTACCGTTGATGATATTGTAAATGTAGTTACTTACCAATATTTTGATTTGCATACATGTATGAGTGATCAATTCATGACATGACATATTTAGATTAACTTTAATAATGTAGTTGCTGCTTATTCGATATTTGGTCTTTTTTATGTTAGTTTTTTAATTTGTAATATATATGCATTAAATTACCTTAAAACAATATACTGTATATGTTGACATGGGCAATGGCCATCTTGACACCTTTTACTTGTGTTTTCTTTAAATTGATTTTTTGTTTGCGAATTGGAAATATTCATGTTATAAAGATTACAAAAACATTGAAGACACTACGTTGCAATAACATGCGTACACTATACAACTACATTTAACCTCATTTTAGGCATGCCCTGAGGTATGGTAAATTAACCCCGTTGGTAAATCATGTCATATACAATTGATTTGTCCAAGGGGGTATTTTGATTTTGCAGGGTTTTACAGTAAAATAATGGTAACAAAAACGTTTGTTTTATATTTCATTTATTCTGTCAAACCTTTTTGAATTTTCTCGGCAGAGCGTTTCTACAATGAACTGGAATGTTTTATACATCATGTTTATTTCCGATTTAACTTAAAAAAGAGACTCATGTGCTATCACAATGAAATGCTAAACGTACAAAACACATTTTAAAAAAAACGCTATCGCACTCCCATTTCTGCCGATGGGTTTGAATTTGGAAGTTATTCATTTTAGACCTCTTCTCCTTCCTCTTCTTCTTCTTCTTCTTCTTCTTCTTCATTATTATATTATACCTTGTTGTCTGTACTGAAATCAATTGCTTATTCTTCAGGTTTCCTCAGAAAAGAAGTATCGTCAAACCAATCGCTTCATGTCATTAAACTTTCTGATCTAGAATGGTTCATTTGAGTCTGATTTCAAATCCCCATACAGATATTCATTAACCAGACATTCGCTATTCATTTGTATTTGCTTAATAAAATCTAAGGCACTTACAATGACATTTGAATTTAGCCTCCAGGTTGAAGATGTGATGCTGATTGAAAAAGATGGCAAGAAATATTATTATAGTGTAGGGATAAGATAGTTGTCATCCGTTATCTATTAGTTGTTGTAAGAAAAAGATTAAACCTCTCTACAGAAAGGCAATACATTTTATCTAAGGCAAGTTATTCTGTCATGTCATCACTGTTGCTGACACTGTCCTCAGAAATATTGCCAACCTCTCAAATCAATGGTCCATTACAACAGATATCATAAATTGCATTCACGTCTTAATTATCTGTATCTATTGTTCGGCTTCATCCAATCGTTGAACTTCCTTTCATTGATTCACACTCGTCAATGTTGAAAGAAAGTGTTAATGTTATTTCACGGCTAGAAAGGGTAATAAACTGAATCAAGGAAACACATTAATCCCCATAGCTTTTGAGTCACGAAAATAGCGTAACAACACGCAACAACAGACCTGGGCAATAAAGTATTTTCTTTAAATGTTGACAACGTTACAAAACGATATATAATATTGAAAGTGATGTAATATTCGAAATGTTGGAAGGATATTTTGATCTTCTAATAGGTTTGGCCAAGTCAGTACATGCATGGATATATGAAGTAATAAAAATGGAAATAAGAAAGAGGCAACAAATTAAATGTAAACGTATATAGATGTGCTTTCTTATAATAAAATTTATGTATGGGATAATCGTGTATGGATAGAGTAGTGTCAGCGCTGCAAAATATTTTGTTAAATTCTTGACACTCAGATGATATGTGAACACATAGCATATCAGTATGATTCATTTAAAGTTAATCCAAAATATATTCAAAAACTTAATGAACTTTATTGAATAATATTTTTAACACAGTATTATTGCAAATTTTCATCAGCTTAAGATTAAATGGCTTATTACAATTTACAATAGATCGTAAAAAGCACAATGGAGTTATTGACATAGCAAAATATAAAATGGAATATGTTCTGCATATGTTAAAATGCAACATATACTCTTTTTTTCTAATGTGAAAAAAATGCTGAAGAAAACAATATACAATTATTAATTATAACTTTCTTGAACAAGTTCAGAGGGTGTTCTCACACAGCAATTCTTTTATGGGAAAAGATGAAACGAGTAACAAAGGCACGGCGATTATAGGCAATATTTTCTTCAAACAATCCTTCTTTTGGAGGCAAAGCGGTCCACTTGAAAATAATAATTAAATCATTAACAATGAAATAAATTATTTTAACGATATTGATATCACATTGTTTATCTATGACAAGTAACATAAACGCCAGTACCGATTTTCCTAGCGTTGATTGATAAGCAAGGAATTAAAAGAATACCGTTTTTCCTGCCATATAAGTTCGCGATTCCCAAGGGTATTATGCTGCCAATCTTCTATTGACTTAACTGCATCTGTTTTGAGGGAAATGTTGAAAAAATATCTTTGCGCCGTAGTGGGTTCTTTGCAGAGCAAAACAGTAAATTAACGACTCGAAATACTATAAAAGTCTAACCCTTTTGCATATGTTTGTTTCTTTGTATGGTGTGATTAGAAAACATAGTTTTTGAAAGTTTGTTTGTCAAATAATTGTATGCGTTTAAAATTATATATTAACATACCTTGAAAAAATTAATAAATTGCATTTTCATCTTTGACATTTCCAAGGATTCATTTTAACGTTTAATATCAATTAAAATCACATAGCTTGCATGGACATAAAACTTACCTAAATTGTTGACATTTAAATAATTTACAAGCGTTTAACAGCAAATATTTCGAAAACAGTATGGCAGGAACACATAATTAACTTCAATTTCGATGGCTACTTCGAAAAATACCAGCTTCCCTAATGGACCAAATTGGGGAAGACGAGATCTAGCGATAATTTTACTAAATGAATTAAATTGACCATAATGATATCCAACTGATGTTTAAGACAGATTCATCTTGCAAACACGCGACCAGTACAAAGCTTAACAGGACGTCAAATCTGTAAAATGACACCCAACTCGCCATAAAATGATTAAGACGAACACTCAAAGTACTTCAGATCTGCGTTACAATTTTCTCATTCGACGAGAACGTATGACTCAGGATTCTATTATGGAGCTAATGTTCAGTAAACATGTTCTGGTTTTTCAAGGATAATAGGCAAATGATACAATACAAAAAGCATCAAAGCGTATTTGATTTTACCACAGGCAAACTCGTCTAAAACTAATGTTGCAGAGAGGCGACATCCGCAACACTTTATTTATAATGTTGCCACAACTAAGAAGTTTGTTGCCATAACTTAGAAGCTTTTTGCCATAACAAAGTAACCATTGACCTCAAGATAAAGGTAGGTGAATGGAAAAAATATACATTTTAGTAAAGGAAGTCGTTTTACCTGGACCTCAACATCTGCAAAAGCACTTGGAATAATATTTTCCAATAATAGAGATTCTTTTTTGACCAACAATATTTTATCAAAATAACAGGAATTTAACAAATGTCTTAAACAGTGGCAACATAGAAAATTAACCCTTTTTGGAAAAGTTAATTTAGTCAAAACATTCGCCCTACCTAAGCTATTTTTTTCCTTTTACTGTGTTACCAAATCCTCCTTATCAACTGATAAACGAGATAACAAAATATATTTTTGCTTTTATATGGGATAATAAACCTGACAAAATTAAAAGAGAACAGCTATACCTCTCCCGTGAAAATGGGGGATTAGGTCTCCCGAATTTAAAAATATTTATACAAGCTATTAAATCAAGCTGGATTAAAAGATTAATTGATGATAGTAATTATGGGAAATGGAAAATATTTTTTAATAAAATACTTTATAAAAAGGGTGGAAATATCATATTTGATTGTAATCTGTATGAAAACGATATCAAATTTTTATGTGGTCAAAACATTTTTTTTCAAAACATCCTTACATCTTGGAACATGTTTAAAAAGAAACAAGCCAACACACACATAAGAAAAGTCATAATTTGGAACAACTCTGAATTAAAATGTAATAATGAAACAATATATTATACAGAATGGCACGACAAGGGGATGCTCAATCTCGAACATATCTTCGCATTTAGATTTAAGAAGTTTTATTCATTTGATAACATGCAACTTCTTTACGAAATCCCCAATGTTGACTATTTAAAGTATCTACAATTTTACAATAATATACCGCAACATTTGAACAATGAACTAAAAATATCAGATATTACTGTTTTGGATGAAAAAAATTCGATGTTGGAAAAAATTGAGACCCCAAAAAAAGATCACACAGTTTCTGTATAATAAACATATTCAAAATAACACTATTGAAATGAAATAAAACATAAACATATATGGGAAAAGTCTTTAAACGAAACACTTAATTGGAAGGAAGTATATTCACTGCCATATATAGCAACAATCGACACATGTAAACGAGCCTTTCAGTTTAAGATAATCAACATAAATTATACCAACAAATAAATATCTTTTGAAATGCAAATTATCCAATTCTAGTTGATGCAACTTGTGTTCCAGCTTTGAGGAAACAATAAACCACATGTTCTGGGAGTGTTATATCATACAAGACCTGTGGAATGAATTGAAACGCTTTCTCCACTCAAAAAATATTAGAATCTAACTAAATTTAGAAAATGTTTTATTAGGAATAAACGTTGAAAGAAACTATAGCTGCATTAACTTCATAGTTATACTTCTAAAATATTACATTTTCTGTTCAAAAAAACAGAGAAACAATTCCTTACTTCCGAAATTTTCGAATCAATATCGAACGTGAAATAGCTATTATGAAAGATAAGCTAAATGTCCATTTGCAAAAATGGGCTTTTCTTTTATAATCATCTTATATAATACATTTTAGAAAGCCAGTTTGTCTCTTTTCTTTTTATTTAAATCCTTTTATGGGCTTTTCCTTTCTTTTTATTTTTTATTTTTTAGCCCAATCCCCCCCCTTTTTTGCGATATCAGAAAATCGCAAAACAACAGGTTTCTTCATATGAAAGATACATTGTTTTCGATCTCATTTCATATGAGTTAATTAAAATATATGCTTATCTACAAACGGTTTTCATTGCAATGACCATTAGAGTGTCATATCTGCTGAACGTTTTAGCCTTCAAAATAAAAGAGCATCGGTGGTAATAATTATATTTAGCAGCCAAGCCTCTACACTCTTCATGTAAACACAATCGGATTTTAGGATTGTCACAGCCATAATTCATTCAATCTATTTATGCTTTGTGCATGAGGTTTGGTCATTTAGTCATACAAATACAATTAGTCACGACAAACGCATGTACCCTTGCAACATGTAATGAAATAAAGCACCATCCTATTATTATCTAAGTCTACAACTTATACAAATTATTGAAAGCATAACCATCAGTATTAGTTTTACTACTGAGCCAAGTTACCATCCGAAGGACAACTTTTTTCAAGTGTAATTAAATGTTTATTTCATCGCTCATGAAAATACTAATTTAAAATACCAAAGTTATTAAAGACGCAAAATATGCTCGTTTTGTCCTTATCTTCTGGCAAATACTATAATAACAGATACAAGTATCAAAGCGCGTTATCGAAGTATTACTTACTCATAACAGCAAATGGGAAACAACTCTGAATTTCGTCGTTCAATGGTAAATAGATGAAAGATAAGAAGAAAAAGTTGCGTTTAGTATTTTATAAACCAATACTCGGACGGCGCCTCTGAGACTCCGAGTATTTATAGAAAAGCCAACATGGCAGATTATGGTATACATATGCAAAATAAAAATATTTATAATTTACAATGGCAAACAGAAAGCTTAACAGTTTACTTTTTTTTGGAGGTAAAACGTAGAGATTCGCTAAATGTCAATAAGTGTCAATTTATAAATACGAGTGATTCACTGCATCGAAATCCAGTTGTCGCGCCCCGACACTGGTCGGCCTTCGTTTGACTGCGGCTTATCCCTCTTTCTTCTCTTCTCTCGGCTGCGCAACTGCCATTCATCATTGTTAAACAACCACACATTTTGGCTATATAATTCCTTTTGGCTATATACCGCATTCAAGGTTGAGTGTTTATATCAAAAGGAAACATATGGACAACACTAATGGCTAATAGCTCACAATGCTATAATGTCTTGAAGAATTCATATTAGTAATACAATGCTTATGTGGAAACTTCAGAGACACGCTCTGCATTCAAACATTCAACAAATACCGTGATGAATGACACAGGATTTGGGCTAACATACACTAAACAAGAGACACACGACGTAATAAAACTACAAACGTGTTATACACTGGGCAAGATAATCAAAACGTCAAAATCAGCGGGGACAGATTTAACATGCCTTAAAATACATTTCTTTCAGAAACAGTATTCGGAGTGCAGACCGTGCGCATGTTATATAATTGCTCAATAAACATGGACTACAGATTAATTACTATGTTTTGATGCGGAATAAATATTGCATGGCTGGATTTAGCTCCAATGTTTTATTGGCTCGTGGTACTTATTGGCATTGGGTGCTATTTTCACACTTTGTAATTTTGCTTCCCTCGATCCTGCTATTCGCTACGATCAGTTCTGTAACTAATACTGCAATATATAACGCATTTAACAATTGCGATAGTCATTCAATACAGTGTCAGCCCTTTATACGTTCGTCTTTCCACAAGTCAATCTCTTATACTTTTCAGAATCAGACAACAACAAGAGCGCCAGTGGTTATTAACTCACAATATCCATTTGTACCTGTTCATACACAGGCAATAGTACATGCAAAACGAATGTAATTCATCAGAAGCAATTACTATTAAACAGGGTAAATGATAATGGCGTCTACATTGAAAGTAGTTAAACCTAACATTGACATGACACAGAGACATGCTGAAGTCTTAAAACTTATAATAATGTTAAATGTGATACAATTCGAGAAACGATCAGAGTCAATGTGTCTTCATGTACTTGGAAATAAACAATCTTAGTAAATGTTTTCTACATTTTCAAACAAATGCTACTATTCCATAAAACCCTCTAAATAAAGCCAAATATGCTCCAATTTATTTCATTGATATACGTTGAGTTAACAATGTCTGTCTTAAAATCTTTCAACTTAAATAACAAACGTCAAATAATAATTTAAATTGATACCTTCAGTAAATTATAAAACATCTTCTTTACATTTCTCGTAATGAAATCGATTTCGGAGAGATAATGTCAGTTTATTCTTCACGAAACCTGATCATTTTGGCGTAGCATAAACATCGCACATAATCAATACAGTAAGCATAATTTATTTTCAATTCAGATCTATCAAGTTGGCGGATGTTTGGCTATTTATATAAGCAAACAAATGTATTCTTTAGTATAAACAAGGACAGGTTATAATATATTGCCTAATACAATATGCAAAATATAAAATTACTCGAATATTCAGATTATGAAGAAAGTTCAGTCATATTGGTCATTAATGTTGTCGTCTGGGAATTAACATGTACATATGCGAGAATTAGAAGAAAATGTCTTAATCAGACGTTTATTTGTACCTGACGTAATCTTACTTTGTAAGAAAATACAATTTTACATTAGACGGCATAAGTTATATCACCCATGGGAATGGCATAGAACTCCTAAACACATGCTTTTGGACGAAAATGGCTATCAAATCAAACGTTAAACATTCCAAACATCATAATTTCAAGATAGAGTTCCATATTGTAATAGAACTAACTGGGTAACATCAGTGAAATAATTTTCGATGAACGAACCTTTACTATATAAAAGTTAATCGAAACGGATTGATAGCACATGTTTTGTATGTTTTGTGCCTAGTTCCAATATTCTTTCGGGGAAAGTTATTTCCAATAAGGAAGCTACTAACTTCCGGTGGTATCATGCAGCGCTTTCAAGAGTTGTACTTGTGAAATGGCATGTATTCAGTGAGATGTATCACCGGGTCATGAAGCAAAACACAGCTAGACTCTAAATAAATGGAGGCCAGAGTATAGCATAGAAATAAAATTCAATTATTTGAATGATGAATAAATACTATTATGATGAAAGCTGATTGAAGAAAAAACGTGTCTTAGCGTACAATTCAATATATAACATGCTGTAAACAAATATGGAACAGCATCCCAACATATGATGCCTGGTTTTATAAAAAAAATTGAAATATTAAGATATTTTGTGTCTTGTTAAACAAAGGTTGAAAGATAATTTTATGCTAGATTGGCAAAATAGATTAGACATGTCCAGTAGGGCTTGATTTTACAAAAATGTGTGGATTTAGATTTCAACCATATTTCACCATCATAAATATTACTAAATTTTGAATGTCGGTGTCCAAACTGCGGCTATCGTCACATAGATTAAGCATTGAAACGGGTCGATGGAATAGACCGCATTCGAAGCCCCTAAATGATCGTAAATGCACTGTTTGTTCTTTATTAGAAGATGAATACTACTTTCTTCTAGAGTGCACATTGTTTTATGAACTAAGAATGAGATTTATACCTAGGTATTATAGACAATATCCTAGTATGTATAAATTAATTGCGTTGATCAAGACAGAAATTGAAATATCTTTAAAAAATCTGAGTATGTTTATACAAGGCTTTCGAACTTATTGAGAAATATTGCATTATATCCAACATAAGTATGTGTGTTATATGTGGATATGTATGTGTTTATAATTGTTTATATGTATATGAATATAAAAATATAATCATATATACCAAATATATACCATTCATTGTATTGTTATAATTTTGATTATTGTAAGTTTTCGAATGTTATATGTTGTTTGTAGTGCACGAAACTGCATATATATATATATATATATATATATATATATATATATATATATATATATATATATATATATATATATATATATATATATATACACACACTTATACACACAATATACACTTTTATTTTTTAATGGAAAAACAGGCAGAACTCTCGAGTTACTCGGACAATTGATTCACTCCATGATGGAACTTGCCTGGAACTTGCACACAAATGCTGTGACTGAGTTGCATCATAATTGAATAATAATTATAACTTAAGTAGCTGTGTGCATGATATATACACCTACTATTTTTAATGTAAAAGGGGCATAACTCTGGATAAACTAGGGCGAATAACCCCAAGATCAAACTTCACCGAAACCTGAAACCCACAAACAAGCACTGTGACAGAGTGGCTCATAACTGGATAATAATTATATAGGTTTTGAAAATAATGCAGTTGAACTTAGTTGATATATGACTTGTAAATAGCTCATTGAAATTGAAACAGTCAAAAAGGTTTATCACCGCATGTTAAATACATACATGCAAATAATAGAAAGCTGGTTGGGTTTTGTTGCAGATTATAATCAAATTTCAAAAATTAATAATTTAGATACATAAACCCATAAGAAGATGGCTAAAAATTAAATTCATTTATTAGTTAAAGGTTAATACAGAAATCAAGTCGCACAATACTACAAAATTGTTGTGAAAGTAATTACAGCCAAGAATCCCTTGTAAGGAATATACGGTTATTTTCATTATAAGTCTAAATTAAGACAGGTTACATACATTGTCAATAACAATACAATAACATTCAGTAGGCAAACGTCCAAAGAAGATAAACTGAGATCTAAAGACATGTTTGTCATTTTTAAGAGATTTTTCATTTGTACTATTCCTATGGAATATTCACGCGGAAATTTCCATTTAAAATATTCTTCATAGTAACTTTGCAATGGTTTGCATAAACGTAAAATGTAGTCCTATTTTATGCATGTCAAGGTTTAACACATTTAAAATTATTCTAATATATGATTTGAATAAGAACATTCATCCAAAATCCTGTAACTTAGTTCATTATTGTACTGATCGTTTTATAATTAAGTAATTGTCTCTGCAAGTAATTATGCTATTCTATATTTCACTATAAAAGGGGCATGACTATCAGCTACTGAGGCGATTCACCCAATAACAGAACCTGACAGAGACAGCAAGCCCATAACCAATGAGAGTTACTGGTGTGATTCTCCCCAAGACAGTATGCCCATAACCAATGAGAGTTACTGGAGCGATTTACGCCGAGACATAATGCCCACAAACACAGTCACCAAGTTCCATCATGATCGGACAATACAAGTTAGTAATTTCCTGTCGGATGCTTAAAATACCAATTTCCTATTGATATAGAGGAATAACTCCGGATCTATTGACATGTTTAACTCCACGATGGAACTTGACGGAGACTTGCCCACAAATGCTGTAACCGAGTTTCATCATTATTGGATAGTAAAAAACTTAACTTACTTCCTTCATAATATATAAACATATTATTGTTTAATGTTAAAGGGGCATAACTCTGAAATTACTGACATGATTCACTTCACAATTGAACTTGACTGAGACTTGCCCACCGTTGAAATGCTGACTGAGTTTCATTAACATATGATAATGAAAACCTACTAAATTTCTCTTTACTGAAAGTCAAACACCTTATTTTAACTTCAAACCCATAAAAAGTATACATCTGTTTAAATAATTATTTTTATATAAGTTAATGATCATTTTGTAAAATCAAAGATCTATATAAATAACATAAAAAAACAAAAGTAGTAAACACCAAAATATAATTGAATGAGTGTTTAATAGTAATACAATATTTACACAAATTCGTTATCCTAGTGTTTTGCAAAATAAAACTGCAAAATAAGCTTAATATTTATTAGATACATGACTGTCATAAAGCATCAATGGCTTTTCATACTAATTACAAAACTTCTGAGACTGATACAACATTATTTTAGTATTTCCATTCTTGATTTATATAATTAGCAATGTTCATTCAGTTTGATAGAACTCGGTTACAACGAATAAATAAGCGTATGTTGAACATTAAATATGATTGCTATTACTATTCACTTGCTCAAAAAGCATTGAATACATGGTAATTTCCGCCAAAGAGAGCAAAATCACGACTGATAAAGAAAAGGTGTCACTTTGCATTAAAGACCTTCAGTGAGTCATTACTGCCCATTCCGACAACTATGGCACGTGTGTGAGGACAGAAGGACACGGAGCAGGGCTTGGTCAGTCCGTTCTTCTTTCCCAGTATTTCCGCCATCTTGCCGTCCCTCTCCGTTAGCAGCATCACGTTGTGGTTGGCATATCCACACACGAGCAGCTGGCCGGGCCCTACCTTCACCACGGCCCCGGGATTGGTGAGCCGAATATCTTGGTACTCCCGCAGGACCTTTCCGTCAAGGGTCAGCTGGAGGACGGTGTGGGCACGGTAGTCAGACACGTACAGAGTCGGTGGTGTTGAAGCTGACACAGTCAGGTAACATGGTGCTTTGAAAAGTTGTCTTCTATCATCTGTTTGGAATGTACTTATGATATGCCCATCCAATGTCATCACTTCAACACGCGGGGTTTGTGTATACGAAACGTATAATCTATTGTTGTTAAACGCAATACCAAAACACACAGATGATACTTTAATATTCTTTCCAAACGATAACTGTCCTCCCTTTATAGACAGCAGCTGAATAATAACAGGCTGGATAGTGACGGCGGCCTGATCATCATGAAACACACACACGCCCCATGGCTGGCCTGGTAGCTGGAGGCGGGACGTGACGGTGCAGGTGCTGATGTCTACCAGTTTGACACAGTTGTTACCGAAGTCAGCCAGGAGGAAGAGACCAGGCGAGATCAGGGCTGAGCCCGTGATCCCGCAGGTGCCCAGGTCCTCAGATGTTCTGACCAGGATATCCGCCTCCTTCCACGTCACAGTAGCGAGGTCAGGAACTGGAACTAAAAATAATAAGGACTACATGTATATCTTTAGTCACTTTGATCTTATAAATGTAAGTGTAAGTACTTGTATAAAGTCACAACTTCAATAGCCAGTTTGTTTAAGGTAAACTTACACGACAGACACCACGGAATAAACAGTAATTTTAAATACATGTTATGATGAGGGTTTCGACTTAGAAACATGTTTGCTTCAACAATTTTCGTGTGCAGACTCAGAATTTAAATATAAAGCGTTAATAAAAATATTTCTGATCAAAAGTACATGAAATGAGTACTTTTTTTCATTGAAAAGGACAAAGAAGTTGTTAAAATCAAATTAATGTGTTAAAAACATGTCAATGTTCCCATCACTATAAATGCCGTATTGTCAGCGAAACACACAATTTATCGAGTACAGTTGTCCTTGTATACATATTCATCAGGCTAATTAAAACACTGTTTTTACATAATTGGACTTCACGTCATAAAGGCATTGACGCAAGCACTCGCACGCTCGCACCTGAACAAACTGGCACCTGCACACACTCCAGCCCGCACACGCACACACTCGCACCTGCACATACTCTCAGGCGCACCTTCGCAAACTCAACCGCACCAGCACACACTCGTACATATTCTCTATCGCACCCGCACACACCCGCACAATCACACCTGCATACACACACACCCGTAACCGACCACACTCTCATTTGCATCCGCACACACTCTCATTCGCAACCGCACGCACTATCACTTGCACCGCACACACTCTCACCAGGGCACACTCTCACTCGCACCTACGCACTATCTCAACCGCACCCGCACACACCCTAACCTTCACTCACTCGAACATGCGCAAATTCTCAACCGAACCCGCAAAACCCTTATCAGCACCTACACATATTTTCACCCGCACACACTCTAACTCGCCCACACACACCCTCACTCGCACTCAACCTAACACGCACCCGCACAGATTCTCGCTCGCACCCGCACACACTCTCACTCGTACACTAACGCACCTGTACACACTCTCTACCCCAACACACTCGACCTCACTCGCACACACCCTCACCCTCAATCGCACCCGCACACATTCTCACTCGCACACGCACACACTCTCACTCGCACACAATCTCACTTGCATCCGTACACACTCGCAGCCGCACACCGATGCTACCGCACCTGCACACACTCTCACCCGCACACACTCTAACCTGCACCCGCACAAACTCTCACCTGCACCCGCACACACTCTAACCCTTACATCCACACGTTCTAGCCCTCAGTTGCACTCATTCTCACTCGCACCTGCACACACTTCTCACTCGCACACACTCTCACTCGCATCCGCACACTCTCAATCGCACCCGCACACACTCGCTACTGCACACCGGTGCACCTGCACACACTCTCACCCGCATCTGCATAAACTCTCAGCCGCATCGAACACACTCTCACCCGTATCCGCATACACTCTCACCCGTACCTGCACACACTCACACCTGCACCCGCACTCACTCAACTCAAACCTGCATACACTCTTACTCAAACCTGCACACACTATCACTTGCACCTGCACACACTCTCACTCGCACACACTCACATCCGTTCCGACAAACACTCAAACCCGCACCCGCATACACTTGCACCTGCCCACACACTAACCCTCACCCGCACGCTCTCATCCGCACACACTCTCACCCGCACCCGCACAAACTCTCACCGGCACCCGCTCACATTCCCAATCGCACCTGCACATACTTTTACCCGCACCCACACACACTCTCATCCTCGCCGCACAAAATCCCATTTGCATATGCACAAACTCTCACCCGCACCTGCACACATTCTCACCCGCAACCGCACACACTCTCATCCTCACCTGCACAAAATCTCACTCGCATCTGCACAAACTCTCACTCGCACCTGCACACATTCTCACTCGCAACCGCACACAATCTCACCCGCACCCGCACACACTCTAAATTAAACATGCATACACTCTCACTTGCACCTGCACGCACTCTTGCTCGCACGCATACACACTAGCACCCGCAAACACCTGCACCGCACACTCTCTCACTCGAACTCGCACTTGCAAACAGTCTTACCCGCATCCGAACACACTCTCAACCTCACCCACACATACTTTCAACCTCACCTACACACACTCTCACTCGCACCTGCATACATTCTCACCCGCTGCCAAACACACTCTCATCCGCAACCGCACTCACTCTCATCCGCACCTGCACTAACTCTCACTTGTACCCGCCCATCCCCTTACTCGCACCCGCTCACACTCGCACCCACTCTACTCTCACTCGCACACTCTTTCACGCGCAACCGCTCACACTCTCACTCGCACCCGCACACACTCTCATCTGCATACACTCATACCAGGGCAAATTCTCACCCGCACCCGCACACACTCTCACCCGCAACCGCACACACTCTCCCCCGTGGCCGCACACACTCTCACCCGCACCCGCACACATTCTCAACCCCCCACACACTAACTCAAACCTGCACACACTCTCAGGTGCACCTGCATACACTCTCATTCGCATACATTCACACCCGCACCTACACACATTCTCATCCGCAACCGGACAAACTCTCACCCACACCCACAAACATTCTTATCCGCCCTCGCTCACACTCTCACCCGCACCCACTCTCACCGTCACCCGCAAACACTCTCACGCACATGCACTCACTGTTACCTACACAAAATCACTCGCACACACACACACACACACACTCGCACCTTCACAATCTCACTCGCACTCGCTACTGCACACCGTCGCACCTGCATACACTCTCACCTGAACCCACTCTCACCCGCACCCCCAAAACCTCTCACCAGCAACCACACACACTCTTCCCCGTGACCGCACACACTCTCGTCTTCACCCGCACACACTCTCACCCAAAAACACTCTTAACTCAAGTGCACCTCTACAAACTATCACTCGCTAAACTCTCACTCGCACCTACACACATTCCTACCCGCAACCGCACACACTCGCACCAACACACTCTCACCTGCACCCGCACACACTCTCACCCGCACACACTCTCATCCGCACCACACACACTCTCACCCGCACACACTCTCACCTGCACCCGCACACACTCTCACCTGCACCCGGACAAACTCTCACCTGCAGACACTCACCCGCTCACACGCACACACTCTCACCCGCACACACTCTCATCTTCACCCGCACGCACTCTCATACGCACCTGCTCACACTCTCACATGCACCTGCACACACACATACACAAGCACTCTCGCACACGCGCGCGCGCACACACACGTATCCGCTCACGCAAACACTCATCCCCCACACATGCACCCACGCACGTGCGTCCGTGCACACACACACAGGCACGCACGCACGCACGCACGCACGCACGCACACACACACACGCACACACACACACACACGCGCGCACCGACGCAGGCACGCACACACATACACTAATTGGATATATTGTGAACAACAGGTTAGTTTTTATCAACAAAATTACACTTTTAATGATGTCAAATGCATCTATGGTAATAACGTTGTAGTCGTATGATATTCAACTTAAAATCTTCTCTGTTAAATCAATCAAATGTTTAAGCATGTCAAGATGCTTGTTTATTGAGTTAAATGAGTGCTGATCTTTAAAAGTATTAACAAGTATTATTTTTAATACCATCCTAAAGCACTATTTGCTATTTTAAACCACGTTTTGTGACGAGATTTACCTCGGGGACAGTTTTGCTACCGTGGCCAGATTTACCTCAGGTGCAAATATGTGCATATAAACGCTAAATCCCATGTCTGGAGGTTGAACAATTTTGTCCCCTGTCATATAATGCAAATACTAATTTGTCCCCAGTCGTATTTCTATTTTGGTAAGGGCGGTAAAGATTCAACATTACAAAAGATATTGATTTTCTCAATAGCCATAAAAAGGGTCCAAAACTTACCCCATGGACAAATTTGGATATATAAACGCATCCCTTCAATGAAAACGGTGATAATTGTCTTTTAAATAGTATTTCGAACTGAAACTTAGTACTCAATGGTGCTACAGACAATAAGCACGTATTAAGCAAGTTCAATTACTGTTATAATTAACGAGTTATAGCGAATGGGGAAAAACAGACGAGCGTTGTTGTTCGTTCAAAGGCCCTCTTTTGTTTATTTACAGTGTACTTGAAACTAGACTGGTTTACCCAATTGACCAGTAGATATTTAATGTAGATCAATAAGCTTGTAATAAAACATTAAACCAAAGTATGAAACTGTATTTCATAATTTTAGCAATTACCTTTTATGACCATTCTTAACAAGAACACAACATACTACACTAAGTCTAACTTATTGGGAGATAGTAATAATTAAGCATACTATTCCTACCAAGCTCTCCTGCCATGTTCAGTGTTCCAAGGCCCATTTTCGATCCCAGCAGCCGTATCGTGTCCGCGTCTTCAACAAATCGATACTTCCGGGCCTTCATCCTACCAGCCATCTTTTCCATCTTGTTATGAATCTCCCGTAGTTCCTTCTGAGCTCTCCTTGCCGTCACGTACCGCTGGTTCACCGAGTCGGTACCGGAAGTCAGTTCTGTCCTAGTGGCCACAAGTCCGCATTTTGCCAACTCACAATCAGTCTTCAGTTCAGTCAGCGCGCTTTCTTCATTGGTCTTCATTTCCTGGATATTGCCGAGCAACTCCTTCTCGCGTCGGTCCAGGTAGGTATTGATTTCTGCACGGAACTTTCTCAGTCTGTCGATCTCATCCTTAGACTGGTGTTCGACCTCGTCAAAAAGCTTCTTTACTTTACTTATGTACCCAGATAGAAGATCTTCCGCTCGTTTAATAGATGGTTCCAGCTCCCTGAATTCCCTTTCATTGGTGAAATCCTTAGACACATCAGCAATGTAGTCGACTTTGCACGTGCGATGACCGATGACTACACAGTCACCACAACCAAGGTCGCTGTGGGTCGGACAGTAAAACTTGATCATCTCATTCGGATGTGTTTTACAATATTCAGTTACACCGATGTCAGACTGCTTAGTGGACGGGTAGAAGGACGGCATCTTATCTTTGGACAACATAATGTGGTTTCTGGACACCTTGAATTTCTTATGGGCCTTGATACAGGGATCACACATGTACTCTTGGCAGGTCTGACAGAATCCCTGGGCTACAGAGCGTTTGCCCTCCTCTTCACACGGCTGACAGAAGACAGTTGTGTCATCGGAGCCCTTGTTAAGGTCAGGGTCACGCCTTTTTCCAGATACTTCCATCTATAATTACGAATTAGACAGTTCACGAGATATTAATAAATCAGTAAACCAGCCAAGAGCAGCCAAAACGAATATAACATTTTGTTTGTCTAAAACGGAAGTACATGTAATGACCGAAATCCACATTCAGAAGTCCTTTAATGACGTTTTAAACATGATTTCTTTTAAGAAAACCCCATAGAAGCTAGCAATGGTGTGCCGTTAACTGAATAAAACACACAATTAAAGAAATACAAATTGTATTTACCTTGATGGGCGTTGATCATAAAAACCAATAAGGAAGTAGATTGATGTCCTCCTTAGCGCATGCTCGTTCTTAAAGGCCCATCTACGCTGTAATGTGGGTCGTGCTAAACTGCTGACCGATTAGCTGACCATATAGGAATAGAAGAGATTTGCTGACGAATTGCTGACCATATAAACAAAGAAGGATTTTTATTTTTTAAGTTTTTCTGTTTGTTATGTTTGTTTTCAGTGTTTTAAATGTTATAATGTCATATGAAATAATTAATTGAATTGACGAATATTCTTTTTGTTATTCCAAGAGCGTTTCGTTGCAGATACAGTAGATGTCTTTTTATCAGTAAAAGATAGAAATAAAACTGTCTACATCCAGGCCACACCACGTGGAGGCGCTCTTACCATGGCCTATTTTTTTTTGAGTGAATGAGCTAGTGAGTAGTGATTGATTGAGTGATTGAGTGATTGTGTGAGTGAAAGAGTTATTGATAGTGAGTGATTGATAGTGAGTGATTGATTGAATGAGTGTGCTAGTGAATAAGTGCAAGCGCAATTGCCTGAATAAAAGTCACCTAATATGTGTATAATACATGATAAATGTATCATAGTCCATTTTCAGTAACTTTTCAATATCGAGTTTTCCTATACGTTGGGTCAGCTAAGAAATTGGTCAGTAACTTTTCAATATCGAGTTTTCCTATACGTTACATTGGTCAGCTAATATTTAAGAACTCCTCTCTATCATTGAGTCATAGTTAGCGGCATATAAAATAAGTTAAAAAGACAACTATAAGTTTCAATGTTATTATATAACAAATTTATTAAATATTTAGTGAAAAACCTAACAATGTATCATAGTCCATTTTCCTTATACGTTAATTGGTCAGCTAAGAATTTGGTCAGTAACTTTTCAATATCGAGTTTCCCTATACGTTACATTGGTCAGCTAAGAATTTGGTCAGTAACTTTCCAATATCGGGTTTCCTTATACGCTACATTGGTCAGCTAAGAATTTGGTCAGTAACTTTTCGATATCGGGTTTCCTTATAAGTTACATTGGTCAGCTAAGAAATTGATCAGTAACTTTTCAATATCGAGTTTTCCTATACGTTACATTGGTCAAGCTAATATTTAAGAACTCCTCTCTATCATTGAGTCATAGTTAGCGGCATATAAAATAAGTTAAAAAGACAACTATAAGTTTCAATGTTATTATATAACAAATTTATTAAATATTTAGTCAAAAACTTAACAATGTATCATAGTCCATTTTCCTTATACGTTAATTGGTCAGCTAAGAATTTGGTCAGTAACTTTTCAATATCGAGTTTCCCTATACGTTACATTGGTCAGCTAAGAATTTGGTCGGTAACTTTCCAATATCGAGTTTCCCTATACGTTACATTGGTCAGCTAAGAATTTGGTCAGTAACTTTTCAATATCGGGTTTCCTTATGAGTTACATTGGTCAGCTAAGAAATTGGTCAGTAACTTTTCAATATCGAGTTTTCCTATACGTTACATTGGCCAGCTAAGATTTAAGAGCTCCTCTCTATCATTGAGTAATAGTTAACGGCATATAAAATAAGTTAAAAAGACAGCTATAAGTTTCAATGTTATAATAACAAAATCAATTTGATAATACTTAGTCTGATACAAGTCCGTAACTCGTATTACTTTTTCATTTATCAACAAATATCAGGCCATAAATCGGGTTAAAGGTAAAAGTACTTGTCAATGACATATCGCTTACATAACAATTGGATATTTAGTCAAAAATTAACAATGTATCATAGTCCATTTCCAATATCGGGTTTCCTTATACGCTACATTGGTCAGCTAAGAATTTGGTCAGTAACTTTTTAATATCGGGTTTCCATATATGTTACATTGGTCAGCTAAGAAATTGGTCAGTAACTTTTCAATACCAAGTTTTCCTATACGTTACATTGGTCAGCACTATGCAGTGAACCGTGAAGTTGACTGACCATATAGTCATTTTGGTCAGCTAAGAAATTGGTCAGTATCTTATGAATGATGCATTACTTTGTCATCAATATGCACTGAACCATGAAATAGAGTGACAAAACAACAATTGACCCCGAGGCTCTTGGTGCAAATCGTGACAACTCGATAGTCGCACAGTGTTAGCGTTCTTATCTTTACAAGATTTTAAGGGGCTTCATGGAACATAAGAGTTAATGAATAAATATAAATTAAAAGCGTACACTAGTTTCACCATTAATGCTTTATTTGTTTATATTGTGTGAACATTTCATTATGCTGTATGCACAACGAATCACAATTATTTCCTAAAAAATTAAAGGACTTGTAATTACACATAATATGAGTAAGTCTACTATAATGCCTACATAACAAAATTATTATGTATTTAGTCAAAAACATAACAATATATCATAGTCCATTGTCCTTAAAAGTTACATTGGTCAGCTAGGAATTAAAAGGACTTGTAATTAAACATAATATGAATAAATATAATATAATGCCTACATAACAATATTAAAGGTAAAATATTTGTCAATGACATATTGCTTACATAACTAATTTATTAAGTATTTAGTCAGGAATTGTATCATAGTCCAATTTCCTCATATGTTCCATTGCTCAGCTAAGAATTTGGTCAGTAAATTTTCAATACCAAGTTTTCCAATACATAACATTGGTCAGCACTATGTAGTGAACCGTGAAGTTGACTGACAATATAGAACCAGTACAACTTTCCAATATCGGGTTTCCTTATAATACGTTACATTGGTCAGCTAAGAAATTGTCCAGTAACTTTTCAATACCAAGTTTTCCTATACGTTACATTGGTCAGCACTATGCAATGAACCGTGAAGTTGACTGACCATATAGAAACAACTTTGCATTATCGAGTTTCCCTATACGTTACATTGGTCAGCTAAGAAATTGGTCAGTAACTTTTCAATATCGATTTATCCTATACGCATAATGAGTAAAATAATATAATCTTCTTTCTCACTTACCGACTAATTAGGCACCAACGGATAAAATTCCAAACTTTTATCAAGGAAATCACGAGCTTTAAATCCAGAGTATGAAAACACTGGACACTTGGTTAAATTGCCTTAGTATTTCGCCTGCGAATGTCCAACAATTAAAGCCATAATGAAACTAATAGGAAACACAAAGTCCAGCTAAAAACAATATTTCACTTTATAAAACTATATGAGAACGCAAAACTGCACTAGACAAAATCATTTAAATTTACAAATGGAATCACACTAATTACAGAAAAATAATGAAAAATACGGCAATCTTTCGGAGTATATTTTGCAATGACTATGAAAGTGATGTTCTTGACCAAGAAAATAAAATATATACTTATCAAACTTTACTCATTAGCAACAGTTTGCCTATGATTGACTTATTATTCACAAAATAAGTTAGAACATACAACAGATTAAAGAGAAATAATTTCTTAATTAAAATGACCGATGGCGATTTGGCAAACACCATTCTTTTGATCGTTCTTTGATGTAGTGCAGATAGTTTTTCACAGGTAATGAAGCTAACATTTAAAGCTACATTAACAATTAAAAATATTGCTTTCAAATAATTGTACTGTACATCGTAATTAAAACCGTGATATATTTCACATATTTTCAACAAACCAGTAAAAAACAACTCAATTCATTTCATTGAAATGCAATTCCCCCCCCCCCCCAAAAAAAAAAAAACACACCAAAAATCCGTCTATTCTTACACTATAAGGAGTATATAAAATAAATTTAACATAATATGTCTTGAAAAATCTTAAATATCAAAACTTTTTTTTCATGTGTTTTCCTTCTTTGTCTATATGGTCAGCAATTGGTCAGCAACTCTCTTTTATTTTTATATGGTCAGCTAATCGGTCAGCAGTTTAGTATTGACCCAAAAAGGTGCATTAGGGGGACCGCACTAAATATGAAATAAAATCATTACACGGCTATATATATGAAAAAGTCAATATGTTTTATTTAAATGAGTATATTTTCTGTATGTATCCAAAATATAAATTAATTATTCCGACTAATAAAAAAATCGATATTTTGTTACCTATATTTTCAATTTTATTATTTACTGCGACATCCAAAATGGCGGACAACCAGGCGAATGGGAAACGGATGGTAAACATGATTTTTGTTTTGTTTTATACCAAATAAGTGAAATGCATGTGATACAATTTTGCTATTCTGTGAAATACCTTGTCAGCCCTTAATGCTTTTATGCTATTAGTACTGTATTAAAAGGATGGAGATATAAAAATGATATTTTAAAGTAGATAAGCTGATATCTCGGTTTGGAACTTGGAAAACATGATAATGATCTTACTTGCATATTGGTCTAAAATAATAGACGTGTTATATGGGATACTTCTTATCCCATACTTCAAAACGGGTTTGTTCAAAAACAGGGGTGGGGGGACTCTGAACTGCAGCCTTGCAGGTGCCTGGCTTTATGTATATATCGTTATGTTTTGACAGAAGGCAATGAAAACCACATCAAACTCATAATAATTTGTTGGGTATTTATTTTGTGTACAATATATAATAACATTATCTTGTAATTTTTCTTGTATTGGTGTTATTGTATAGAGGCAATATGCTTTAATCCAGAATCCCGATCGGAAAAACTACCCACTATTGGTAAAAACAATTTGTACATGAAGGATTTGCCATGTATCAAAAATCGTAAAAAAACTGTCAACATATAATTATTTGGACTACTTGCATATAACCATAGTCGAGATATATGTTTAAAAACTAAGTCACTCCAACCACGCATCACTCAATCTATTTAGCAATAATGGAATGCATACCTTAGAATAGATTCAAGATACAAGAATCTTTATTTAAAGTTGGGTATGTGTTAAGAAGGAACATTTGCTCAATGAGTTATTTTCCGACATGAATAACAGACTTTTATAACATATCAATTAGGGCTGTAACGAGTACCGGAGTAATCGCGAGTCAAAGCAAAATATTGACACAAATGCTCGCCAGTGCTGAGATCGCTGGATCGCGATTCAAGTGCAAAATTTGATAAAAGAATAAAAATGATTTAATTCAATTCCAGCAAATATTGTGGCTGTTTAAAAAAAAAATTATAATGCATTGTTTATCCAAAATGTCCGAAATATGTTACACTGACGCAACCATAAGTAAATTCATACAAAGCTAGCATTCAATTCAGTGTGCGGTGTTCGAATGGAGAATGCTTCTTGTCAATGTCTTATGGGAATACAGTGTTTTAGAAAGAATACAAATAAAGAAATAAAAATTCAAAGGGCATTAAAGAAGTTATAAAGAGAAGATCTACACTAATAAAATAAAATGCGAAACTTGTACAACTATCATTTATTTTCGTCTGCAATTCAGTCAACATGGCATCCCCGTCAACAAAAACATCAAATCCAGCGCTATATAGAAATGAACCAGCATCCTATTCTTCTAAAATCTGGAAATATTTCGTGTTTGATGTAAAGGATGACAAAAAAAAGTGAAAACTAAACAAAAATGAAGCTTTTGGTTAACCTTTATTATTCATTTACTTTCAAATTATGTATTGCTTTATAACCAAGTAAATCGTGAATCGATTCGTGGATCGCAAGTCAAAGATCGCGATTCGAATCGGATCGCCTTTTGTCCGTCGATACACAGCCCTAATATCAATAAAATTGAGGCAATCTTACCACCGGGTACAGTGACAAATTGCTAACAGGCATGATAAAGGAAATCCATGTAATACAAAGTTTTACAGCTTAAGAAGTTTGCATGTATACTACTCCTTGATCTACTAGCAGATTTGTAGTAAAAACAAGTCCCTTAAACTTGCCTCGGGATATTTTATGAATGAAAATTCGCCACGTTTCATTGGCTAATAGTACAAAAAGCAGAAATTTATGAATGGTGTAGATACCAATTTATTTCAGATTATGTAGATTTAACTAGTTATGAATAATGGACTTTGTTGAGATAATTTTAATTCGTCCTTTTCAATTCATTTTATACAATGATTACATACATATGTACTTCTGAATCAATATAAATGGAAGGTAAAACTCGAATCATATTCAAGTGTCAAAATGATCGGGAACAACCCAATATTAAACAACATTCAGAATAACAATGAACGAAAATTATTTATAAATTTGTTTAATTGGTTCTCTATGAAATAATATTAAAAAATGACAGTTTTTCATGATACTGAAATATTGTTGTTGTATTAATATGCATAACTCCTGAATTAAGCTATCCACCAATCAGTTGTGATAAGCATTGCAAAAATACGCCCATTCAGGAATCAGTGCTTGTAACAGTCGTTACTAATTCGCTTGTCAACATCCATTGTTTGGTGAAAACTCTCTTACAGGTAAACAATACAATTGTGTAGGAGATGTACTGCTATCAAAACATTGCTAATTGAGATCAGTGCTCTTTGCAAATTAGGGCCCTTTGTTGACAGTTTGCAACTCTCACAATAACTGTCAATTAATATATTTATTTTAGTAGGGCCAATTGTGTACACAGTGGGGATTAGAGGGGCCGTAAATTGTCGTCTTGGAAATGCGCCAGATCTGATACTTGCGTCTGTAAATTGTGTATTTGGTGAATTTTATAAGAAAACAACTTATTTTTTTCAAGTCCTCGAGTAGTGATTTGGTACTCTGGTACTCAGTTGATTGATCAAGTACTCGAGTACTCGTTGCCATCCATATTAATAAGTATTTAAAACAAATCTGTCATGCCTGAATCTTCCTGGCAAACAGCAGGTTACACTTAGCTCTTTATCAGATAACTTGAAATGATAACTACTGACACTTTGAGTTGTTGTTTTTTTTCAAATCCATGAGACGAAATTGAACATGATGTACATATATAAAAACTTATCGTTTCTTTCGTCAAATAGTTTCTCTAAAAATCATGTTTTTGATGATTATTTAGTTTCAATTTTAATCAAAAGTCTTGATTGCACTTAACCCTTTACTTCATGTAAACCTAAGCCATTTCAGGCTGCCAGTTCATGGCTTATCAGTTCATATCAGTACCCCTACTTCATAGGAGATTATTGATATCAATGGAATTTTAACCCTAATGTATTACAAACCTATTTTCTTAGTATTTCTTTTGGTTTAATCAATAAGTCATCAATGTAAAGTTTATAGAGAATTAAATTTCCAATCCAGTCATATAAATTTTATTTTGTTATCTAAATTATTTCCGCATGATATTCATAAACAAACAGAAAAATATGTCAAATTTGATGAAAATTAATTTTTATTACACTTTTATTTATCAAACATAACACGAAATATTATATAAACAACATATCTTTATAATTCATTTAATGCAACCTGAATTGAAACAAAGATGGACAGAATTAAAAAATAGTTCACAACAAAGAAGCACGGTATATTTATATATGATACAGAAGAAAAAAAAAGTTGATCAACAGTCACAGTACGTATAACTTTCGGTTATTTAACACTACAATGAACAAATAAAGTTATTATTCAACTACTAAATGAGGCCTGCATGCTATTGTTTACTAAATTTATATCGTTTATTGCATGTCCATGTATTGTCATTTGGGTTTGATTTTAAAAATCCTCATTGCTCGTATCCTTGTGTGCGTGACGCCGAGGTCTGAATTCTCGACGTCGTACTCAATGTCTCAAACTCATTTTAATTGAAGCCAGAATGTTCCGATTCGTCAGACAAACACTGAAATATAAATGACATTATTCAGGAATGTTGTTTTAAATTGAAGTTAACAAGAGCAGAAATAAGCTCTACATTGCATTCTTGTGTATTCGAAAACACGTGTTTCAACAGCTGATCGATGTTAAATTGGGTCATGTCAAAGTTTAACAATAGGGATAGTCATTATTTTATAACACATTTGTACTTACTTTCAATTTGTAGAAGCAGATGCGCATTTTTATGACCGGATTAGCGAAACAGAAGTGACACATATGTCCCATATAATGATTTATGGCCTTTGTTTATACAAGCCAGATGATTTTTTGTTTATCCAACATGGCCGACATTTTGACACGTTTTCGAACCATGACCTGTGACGTCAGGCGCGTGATCAATAAAATATAGTTGTATTATTGGTAGTTAATTATAACTTGCAGTATTGTGTAAATTTCCACGAGGAAAACGAGACAGGAATGCCCACAAACCTGCGCAGTCAACGTTTTACGCATCTTTGATACCAGTGACCTTATTTTGCGATTTTCCGAAATTCTTTAAATAGTAACATAGTGTTTTTTTTAGTGCATTGTATTTATCGATGTTTATACTTCATGAATATGAATTTATAGCGCATAAACAAGCATCAGGTATGAAAATAAATGCCCCTACATTACGAATACGTAGGATTACGTATCTATGAAGCTATGGATAAAACGTTAAGATCCGTATCTATGAAGCTATGGATAGATAAGTAAAATTGCGTATCTATGAAGTAAAGGGTTAATTGAAATGGCATTATCCATAATGGCAGGTGTAAGAGGGTTTTTTCCAGCACTGTACACATGACCGGAAACACATGTCTTTTATGCAAGAATGACTTATAATAAATCGTGAGCAATTAATGAGCTTAACATTTAAGCAACTTGCTCTCAGAATTAAATGAAAACAATTTTTAGCTGGACTATTAAAAAATAAGGATAGCTAGTCTACACTAGTCAGTGTTAGTGTCCGGGAAATGTTTAAGGGCAAGTTTTTTGCATTTTCCATAAAAACTCCAAAACTGATCATTCAACACAACCATATCAACCTCAATACAGTTGATGGCCCCTGAAAGTGAATGACATTCAAACTTACAATGTAGGTTAAACTTAGGACCATTGCGTCAGGTTAAACTTTTGGGGCAATTCAGGGTCTTCACAAATAATTCCTATACCCTTCATTCAATCGACTTAATACTTTGCATAGTTGTTCCAGGCATCACTGGGTAAAGTTGAGCGCGCAATCCTACGACAGCTCTTGTTGTTGTTGATGACACTTTCACTTTGTCAATAAAGATGTAGGGATCATGTAACTTTTTGCAATAATGTTATTCATATCTGAATGCTCCTGTATATATGATGACTTTATCTGAAAGTTCAAGGAGTTATTTATCATAGTTTTTTTCAGGCACAGATTCAGATCTCTTTGAATTGGACAGCTACATTTATATATCAGTGAGACGAAGGATTACAGCGCTGATGAGGAACATGTAAATGCAGGTAACAGTTTCAGATTTGCATACCAACCAAAAGAGGGATAGGTTTCATATTTAGCATGTAGCTTTATGATATGAAAGCCTTTTAAACAAGCATCCTCCCACACTGCAGTTTAACCTTTAGCCAAGGTCAAGAATAAAGTTAATGTTCCTTAGCTATGAGTCCTAAACTATTTTTGGAATGTTTTTCATTTTTAGCATACAGTATTGTATCTTTATAACAGAAGGCTTGTAAGAAAAGAAACATCCCACATGTCAGTTTGACCATCATCATAAAATAATTAATTGTTTCAGTTGAGGACATGAGAGCTTTGGTGGTGCCTGAAAGAGATGAGTGCAGCAATATAAGTGCAGATTCTACAATAGGTACATGTGTATTAAAATTGCATCAGCTGCCTTTTGTGTTCAATAAAATACAATTGTCTCTGTTTTGGTGTCATAACATCATATGGGGTTGTAAAAGTGTAATCATTTTCTCACTTAGTATATGCAATTAAACTGCTGTAACTCGAAGGGGCAGTTACTTGAGAACTGGATTTGTTGGAGGCTGTTGCTAAGTTCTGATGTCTATTCCTTCTATTTTAATTTTCCTAACATCATCAAATAATCACAACTGGTAGATATCCAAGAGATTTATAGTCAGTTGGCCAAGTGTTAAAACCATGATCAGCTTAAGCATGCTTGTAAACTCACTAATGTTTTGTCCGCTTGCTGTTTGTGACTCTTTTATCTGTCCTGTTCAGGAATCTACATGTACTTCAAAACTGACTGATACATACATGTACATGTAGCAGGGCTAGGTAAAGTTAACTTTGTTACACCTCCATCTTTTCAGTTCCTGTTCCGAAAGTAGAACCAATGTTTTTGAAGCCTGAGGTTCATGATAATCCCCAGGAACACCGTAATTTCAAGGAACATGCCGTCTCACAGGAACATGCCACAGGAACAAGGCATCTCACAGGAACATGCCGTCTCACAGGAACATGCCACAGGAACAAGGCGTCTCACAGGAACATGAAACAGGAACAAGGCGTCTCACAGGAACATGCCGTCTCACAGGAACATGCCATCTCACAGGAACATGCCATCTCACAGGAACATGCCGTCTCACAGGAACATGCCATCTCACAGGAACATGGCGTCTCACAGGAACAAGCCATCTCACAGGAACATGCCATCTCACAGGAACATGCCATCTCACAGGAACATGCCATCTCACAGGAACATGCCATCTCACAGGAACAAGCCATCTCACAGGAACATGCCACAGGAACAAGCCATCTCACAGGAACATGAAACAGGAACATGCCGTCTCACAGGAACATGCCACAGGAACAAGGCATCTCACAGGAACGTACCGTCTCACAGGAACATGCCACAGGAACAAGGCGTCTCACAGGAACATGAAACAGGAACAAGGCGTCTCACAGGAACGTACCGTCTCACAGGAACATGCCACAGGAACAAGGCGTCTCACAGGAACATGAAACAGGAACAAGGCGTCTCACAGGAACGTACCGTCTCACAGGAACATGAAACAGGAACAAGGCGTCTCACAGGAACGTACCGTCTCACAGGAACATGAAACAGGAACAAGGCGTCTCACAGGAACGTACCGTCTCACAGGAACATGCCACAGGAACAAGGCGTCTCACAGGAACATGAAACAGGAACAAGGCATCTCACAGGAACGTACCGTCTCACAGGAACATGAAACAGGAACAAGGCATCTCACAGGAACGTACCATCTCACAGGAACATGCCACAGGAACAAGGCGTCTCACAGGAACATGAAACAGGAACAAGGCGTCTCACAGGAACGTACCGTCTCACAGGAACATGCCACAGGAACAAGGCGTCTCACAGGAACATGAAACAGGAACAAGGCGTCTCACAGGAACATGAAACAGGAACAAGGCGTCTCACAGGAACATGCCGTCTCACAGGAACATGAAACAGGAACAAGGCATCTCACAGGAACATGCCGTCTCACAGGAACATGCCACAGGAACAAGGCGTCTCACAGGAACATGAAACAGGAACAAGGCGTCTCACAGGAACATGCCGTCTCACAGGAACATGAAACAGGAACAAGGCATCTCACAGGAACGTACCGTCTCACAGGAACATGCCACAGGAACAAGGCGTCTCACAGGAACATGAAACAGGAACAAGGCGTCTCACAGGAACGTACCGTCTCACAGGAACATTCCACAGGAACAAGGCATCTCACAGGAACGTACCGTCTCACAGGAACATGCCACAGGAACAAGGCGTCTCACAGGAACATGAAACAGGAACAAGGCATTTCACAGGAACATGAAACAGGAACAAGGCGTCTCACAGGAACATGCCGTCTCACAGGAACATGAAACAGGAACAAGGCATCTCACAGGAACATGCCGTCTCACAGGAACATGCCACAGGAACAAGGCGTCTCACAGGAACGTACCGTCTCACAGGAACATGCCACAGGAACAAGGCGTCTCACAGGAACATGAAACAGGAACAAGGCGTCTCACAGGAACGTACCGTCTCACAGGAACATGCCACAGGAACAAGGCATCTCACAGGAACGTACCGTCTCACATGAACATGCCACAGGAACAAGGCGTCTCACAGGAACATGAAACAGGAACAAGGCGTCTCACAGGAACATGAAACAGGAACAAGGCGTCTCACAGGAACATGAAACAGGAACAAGGCGTCTCACAGGAACATGAAACAGGAACAAGGCGTCTCACAGGAACATGAAACAGGAACAAGGCGTCTCACAGGAACATGAAACAGGAACAAGGCGTCTCACAGGAACATGAAACAGGAACAAGGCGTCTCACAGAAAAATAACGTCTCACAGGAACATGCCGAGTCCCAGAAACATGCCGAGTCCCAGGAACATGCCGAGTCCTAGGAACATGCCGAGTCCTAGGATCATGCCGAGTCCTAGGATCATGCCGAGTCCCAGGAACATGCCGAGTCCTATGATCATGTCGAGTCCCAGGAACATGCCGAGTCCCAGGAACATGCAGAGTCCTAGGATCATGCCGAGTCCCAGGAACATGCCGAGTCCTAGGATCATGCCGAGTCCTAGGATCATGCCGAGTCCCAGGAACATGCCGAGTCCCAGGAACATGCCGAGTCCTAGGATCATGCAGAGTCCCAGGAACATGCCGAGTTCCAAGAAAACAAAGAGCCTATAACTGTTACCTCAGCAAAGAGTAAAATGGTAACAGTTTGTTCTTGATTATTTTTTTATTAAAAAGTAGCAAAACCTTTTTTTTGTACAATTGCATCAAGAAAGACTTGTCCTTTTATCTGTTCTCCTGAATGTGTGTACATTTATGGATATCTCTTTTATACTTGTCTCCATAGTGATTTGGTTTGTCAATAAACTGGCTTTTTAATGAATGGGGACAAATTTAGCTGAGCAGACCCTGTAATAAAAGAAACATATTACACTGCATAAACAAAACAACCTGGTCCATTTAATAACTGTTCAAATTTTTAGTTTGTAGAAATACTGGTTCCCTGAATTACTGTTACATCAGTGTCAACTATATACTGGTCCCCTACATATCTGTTAGTAACATTAGTGACATCTATACTAGTCCCTTAATGACATTAAGTTACTTCAGTGTCATTTAATTGTCCCATTTATGACCATTTGAAACTTCAGTGTCATAAAATATAAGTCCCCTTTATGACTGTTTGAAACTTAAGTGTTATCCATATATATTGGAACCCTAAATGGCTGTTTGAAACTTTAGTGACATCCATATATATTGGTCCCCTTAATGACTGTTTTAAACTTTAGTGTTATCCATATATTGCTTAATGACTGTTTGAAACTTCAGTGACATCCATATATTGGTCCCCTTAATGACTGTTTGAAACTTCAGTGACATCCATATATTGGTCCCCTTAATGACTGTTTTAAACTTCAGTGTCATCCATATATTGGTCCCCTTAATGACTGTTTGAAATTTCAGTGACATCCATATATTGGTCCCCTTAATGACTGTTTGAAACTTCAGTGTTATCCATATATTGGTCCCCTTAATGACTGTTTGAAACTTCAGTGGCATCCATATATTGGTCCCCTTAATGACTGTTTGAAACTTCAGTGGCATCCATATATTGGTCCCCTTAATGACTGTTTGAAACTTCAGTGTTATCCATATATTGGTCCCCTTAATGACTGTTTGAAACTTCAGTGACATCCATGTATTGGTCCCCTTAATGACTGTTTGAAACTTTAGTGGCATCCATATATATTGGTCCCCTTAATGACTATTTGAAACTTCAGTGACATCCATGTATATATTGATCCCCTTAATGACTATTTGAAACTTCAGTGACATTCATATATTGGTCCCCTTAATGACTATTTGAAACTTCAGTGTCATTCATGTATTGGTCCCCTGAATGACTGTTTGAAACTTCAGTGGCATCCATATATATTGGTCCCCTTAATGATTGCTTGTAAGAGGGTTCCCAATAATATCAGGTTGAAAAATCTCTAAAAGAATGTGAACTGGTTAGCTTGGGGGGTCCAGGGACATTGTGTTCAGTTTTGTTTTAGGGCAAATTGATCCGTGTGGTCAAGGTTACTATTACTAAAAACACAATATACAGGTAAAACTGAATCTCACTATGAAGTACTGTCAGTTATTAAAAACAAGTTGTAATAGATTGGGGCGTAAAATGTTTCCTTTTTGTTATTTGACTTTATTAATTGCTTTTGAAAGGTACATTATACAATATACATCATTGTTTTATTCATTTCTAAGACAAAGTGGAGTATTGTCAAATGTATAAAAATAAAAACTAATGTTACAGATTTATGTTAATGGTCTGGTTTTACAATTTCTGATATATTTTTGTTTCAGTGAAATTGGCAATAACAGACCCAAAGATTCTATGAGAAACATTGAAGGATTCTGTTAACAGTGATAATGACCAAAAAATCAAAGACTGAGGTACAGTATATTCATCGTTTTATGCAACATGATTGCCAGATTCAGCTGCTCATATATGAACTCTTACGAAATATCCATATAATGAATCATCAGATATAATATTTAGAAACACAATTTAAAATAATGTGACATCGAGCAAGAAGTGCTTATAGGGAACTTTTATAACCATCCAATGTATGTCATGTGTTGTCACCAAAATTTAACTTGTTAACACTTTCATGTAGCAGAATATTTGTCTTTTTGTAATCTGTTTTGAAATTGTATCAAGTTTAGTAATTTTAAAGCTGCACTCTCACAGATTGAACGTTTTGAATTTTTTTTTTTTTGTCTTGGAACGAACCATTTTTGCGAAAATCCATGGAAACCAGTTATATTTATATAAGATAACTAAAATAGATCGCAGATTTTTATATATAAGTTCAAAAATTGATGTTTTGTGCATTTTCCTTAAACCATTAGTAACGGTTTAAGCCATAAAACATAAATTTTCGAACGGAAATATGAAAATCTGAGATCTAATCTTTTGTCAGCAATCCTATATTATGGGTTTGCAGATATTTACGCAAAATTTTGCGCTTTCCATGACCAAAAATAAAATAGTTCTAAAAATGGTATATCTGTGAGAGTGCAGCTTTAAACTAGATGTCAAATCTATATAAAACGTTTTTGGCTTAGTCATCAGGAAACTGGGTTTGAATGCTTATGGGAGCACAACTGGTTCATGTTGGTCATTAAGTAGGTCAATAGGTCAAAATAAAGAAAAGGTTGGCAATATGATTGGTTTATTCTTCTTAAAACTTGGTCAGAATGTAATGCCCTGAATGGTAGGTCATTTTCCAAACTTGGTCATGTTTATATTTCTCTAGGTCAAACTGTAGACACAAAGCTTGCAAACACTGGAAGCCATACTTTAACCCAAAAGTCATAATTTAGTCGAATTGTCTGCATGAAATTGGTGTTGTGTTTGTTATTTGGTCATATGGGATTTAAAAGTAAAAAACTCTAGTAAATCGATTCTAAACCATACTTTATCATACAGTTTATCAGTGACAATGTTTAAATATATGATTCCTCTTTTTTACAGGCAAGGAAAGATTCGTACAGTTTCTTGGAAGATAAGTTGGATATATTGAGAAAGTTGTCGCTACACGCTTAGTACCTGAAGACTGGTGCCAAAAACTTCAATGAAGGGAAAACCATTGGAGAAATCACCTGTGTGGCTTCGAAAAAAGACTTAAAATGACTTAAAAAAGATTTTTATACTGTGGTTTTTGCCTTTGTCGTGCCAGCCTTTCATACGTCTTTATGTTTTGAGTGTTTATGTTGCATATATCTCTAGAAGTATTTACAGTCATGATACTTTACATGAGTGTTAGTAACCTTGGGTTTTGCTTTTTCTTTCTTTCTGTCAGAATGGTTTATGGTAGGGTGACTTTCAGCACTTTTGAAAACAAGGACCCGGACCCCCCTTTGCTACATTTCATGTTATATACCAAAATAACCGGGAAGGTCTGAAGTTTATCAGACTGCCGGCATAAATTGCCATAAATGGCGGCGAGCCGAGAAAATCCAAGATGGCCGACAAAGATGGCCGCCAAAATCTGAAAATCAGCTATGCTCTTTTTTGCCTTGTTAATAGAACTTTTTATCTTATTTTTACATATTTTTCCATCTCATTTGCAAGAATATAGATGGTTTATGTCTTTTCAGGATGTAACTTGGTAAAAATATAAAAGATTTACATTTTTTTCATAATAAATAGTGAAAATTTTGCCAGAATTTTGTATATGAGGGTACTATTTTAATTTGTATCTTTTTATTTATTGCACCCATTACCTATTTCTTAGATTTAAAGATAACTATAAACATTTATACATTATTTACAAATTTGTTTCCATCTATCACCAAGTCATAAATTGTCAAAAGCTGTTTTTAGGTGGGTGGGGTAAATTAAAGTGGTTTAAAATTCGGACCAGGTCAGGATAGTTCAGAATATACTAGAGAGAACAGACTGTTAAGTTGCAAAACTGCCATCTATAATCATGTTTGATCAAAGCATATTAATTTAAAGATTTTATAAATTAAAAGCCATTTATACAGTGAGGATCATTTTCAAGGGATAAAATTTACATCAGCACCGTGGAAGTTTTTTCGGCAGGAAAATTTAAAAACATGTAAACAAAGGCCTTTTTTCAACATTTGACACTATTTTGACACTAAAGTGAGTATAATTATAATAAATATTAAACATTTATTCCTTCTTAAACATAGTAAGTGTGTTTTGTCATGTATAAAATGTTAAAATATTTAAGAGATGGATGGATTGTTTATTTATTTAATATTTATGTGATCAGAAACTTGAAAAGTTGAATTGAGAGTGTCCTAGACACAGGTGCTCGTCACATTGCCTGGATACAGTAATACATACTTAACCATATTTTCTTCTCTTTTTTTAAAATTATTTATTTATTTCGGTCAAGATAGTGAATACATGTCATTTAAAAAATTATTCCACTATATTTTATGAAAGAAAATTAGTATATATAGATTTCAAGCATACTTTTTTATTTTTAATATAATTATATATATTTTTTTTTAATTATTTTTTTTGGTCAAAATAGTGAATATATGTCATTTAAAAAAAATATTCCACAATTTTTCATGAAAGAAAATTATTATAATATATATATATATAAATATATTAAAAAAAAATAAATATTTAAAATAAAAAATTATAAAAAAAATGTATTACTGTATCCAGGCAATGTGACGAGCACCTTTGGTCCTAGACTATTTGTTTTGTTAATTTGCAATAATGTTATGAGTGAAAATGGTTCAAAAACATGTGTTTACATGTATGTTCAGTATAAGACAGCTGAATAAGTATAAATATTACAATATGTGCTTGAAATGCAAATAAATCTATTCTATATACGAAAAACGGTGCAATTGTAAATGATATCCCTTCACATATATCCACTGTATTTTCAGTATGAAAGTTTAATAATGGACGTTTCTGAGGCTGTCCCATGTACTACAAAAATAGAAAATTAATATTCAGTCCAGAAACATGTTGTTTTTGTAAGAAAGGTTTTCAGAGCAATAGAATTACACTTAATCCAAAGAAGTTTGCTTACAACTTGTAAAGGCAGAAATGATGAAATATCTGCAAATTTTGTAGAGTATGAGTCTGTGATAAGGAACAATGAAATAGCAGTTCACTACCATAAGGCATGCAGATCAAAGTTTATGCAACAATTTTATAACGGCTATAATAGAATGGCATGATTGATCAGCAACCAAATGACAACAAACCAAACAAATTTACCAGATCACAAAAAAAAATTGATTGGAAAGAGAACTGTTTTATCTGTAGTAAAAGATGTAGCAACAAACATAGAAATGAGTGGTCATAAGTGGAAGGCTCCACAAATGAAAATTCTATACTCATAACCAAACTTTTAACAGTGACTGAAGCCAAAAATGACCATGCGTTACATGCTAGGCTACTTGGGTGTAGTGGTGAACTTGTTGCAGTTGAAGCGAGATATCATCGCAAAAAAGCCTGTCTCAGTAATTACTTAAGAGAAAGTGGCAACAACACTGATAAAACTCAACAAAAGAGTAAACTAGAAGGCACTATAACAGTTTTAAAATCTGAATATTACGAAATGATAGAAAACAAGGAGACTGTTGATTTTTCAAAAATCAAAAATCGTGTTATTGAAATTTGTACAAACACAAATGTTCACACTGGAGCCAGTAAATGAAAGTCAAAGCTCATTAAACATGTTTTGAGACAAGTCTGGCCTGAACTGCGGTTCATTCAGAGGGAAGGGATGACTGACATTGTCTATTCAAGGGAATTAAGTGTTTCCACAAAATCTTTTTCAGAGGATTGCCTCTATGAAACAAAGTTCCGACTCTGATAGCAATGAATTTGATAGCATTTCAGGATTGATCGATTCTGAGATGATTCCTCTTATTGAGTTATTCAGATCTGAGGGAAGATCAATGTCACAATTGTTCAAATTTTGGGATGACTATCTCACTAAGGTTTCTTTGCCTATCAAAGTGTATCTATCTTCCTCGAGACATGGTATTTGGAGTGCCCACCAGGATGCCAAACGGATGCTTTTGCCTTTTTTGTTTGCCTCAAATAGATCTATCTATGTCAGGTTCATGACATACATGGTGTTGAAGATGAATTGAATTCCTGATCACCTGACAGAGAATTTCGATCAAGGTCAGTTTGTTGCTAAACTCACAAAAGGCACGTTCAATGCCGTCTGGATAGATTATGTGCTTGAAGTCACAGAAAATAAGGCACTCAACTCCTCTGGTGGTATTGTAGGGTTAACACACAATGACAGTGCATTAACACGGTGGTTTTTATCGAGACCGTTAACTGCAAAGTATGCCATAGCATTTGCAAACCGCAGACAGACCACATCAACAAAACATCACACAGACACTCCATTCCATACAAATGCATACAATAGTGCAGTTAGTCAGATGTTGTCCCTTTTTGAGAATGAATCAATCTCTTTCGTCTCCCCCTGAAAAGCTAGTAAACATTGCTACAGGAGTAGCAGCCCTGCTTGAAGTGGAGGAGAGCCTTTTAAATTGTCATGATACAGGCAAAGGATTGCTGCAAACCTTTGTTAGTGAGAGGTTCATAGTTGAAGAAGACCATTCAACAAAAAAGTCATTCTTTGATCCAATGGCACGAGTTAAAATAAAAGCCATGGCTCTGTCTAAGTCTGTTGTTCGAACGGTCACAAAATCTGTTCAGATGAATGGTGAGGAGATGTATCTTCGGCTTTTAGCCATTAATACATTCAAAAAGGTGCCTTTGCAACGGGTTTTATCATTTGAAAATGCCCCAGTCCCTCTTAGTTTGTTCACTGATGAAGGTTCCATAACAATGACAAAGAAATCTGACTTCCTAGACAAAATTGAAGGTCTTGTTAAAGATGAGGTTATTTACAGTATCCCAGCTGCTTCTGATTGTATTGTCTTTGATGGGATGGCTATTGTCCAAATGCTTCAACCTTCAACAAATAGACAAATCACTTACTCGGAAATGGCTTCAGAGTTTTGGAGATGTTTATTAGCCAGCAGTTATGGTATCAAACACATCCATGTGGTTTTCGATAGGCATATGACTAACAGTTTGAAGGCCCAAACGCGCCAAAAACGGGGTGAAACTCTTTCCCATGCGCCAGTTACAATTCAACTAAATATGCAGATCAGGGACTGGAAAAGTATACTGACCAGCACAAAGAGTAAATGTGAGTTGACTAAACTTTATACAGAACGCCTTGCATTGCATGCCCATGATATTCTTGTCAATGGTGAGACATTGTTTGTTGCTGGTGGTATGGGTACAAAGGCTTTAAAAGTCACCGGTCTGTCAGTAGCATTTGTTGGTGGCCTAACATCCGACCAGGAGGAAGCAGATGTTCAACTGATATTTCATGTTGCACATGCATCTGATTTAGGTGCAAATACAATTGTTGTTGCTAGTCCGGACACCGACTTGTTTGTTCTCCTTGTACATCATTTTGATCAGTTGAGAGTTGAAAAGATATTTTTCAAAACGGGTCGTAAAGTGGCGTATTCTGATCAAACAAGGTATATTCCAGTTCATTCCGCAGTTGAATCTCTTCAGCCAGAAGTTACACAAATATTGTTACCGGTATTTTGTATCACGGGCTGTGATACATGTTCTTCATTATTTGGTATTGGTAAAAAGAGAGCTTTCCAAGTCATGACCAAATCGGCAGAGCAAGTCAGTGATCTTGCAGACCTTGGGGCTCAGTCCACACTTTTACCTCAGACAAAGGCAGCAGCTGTTGTTTTTGTTGGCTTGTTGTATGGTCAAAACAATTGTAAATCACTGAATGTTTTAAGAACAAATCTTGTTCTTGCAAAAACAAAAGTAAACCAAGGAAACTTCCTCGAGCCAATGACAGTTTCATGCTCCACTTGCTTCGATGTATGTACCAATTGTTGATCTGGAGAGGTGCATTATCCCCAACACCATTGGCTGATCTAGTGGACTATGGTTATACTGTTGATCCACATTCAGGATTTTTTATTCCTCAGATGATGACACAATCTGCAGCTGCCACTGAATTGCTAAGTGATTTGGTTTGTAGAACTTTGCTAATTCATTGTAATTCATGCAAAGATAATTGTGTTTGTTGTTCGAATGAGCAACCTTGTACCGAAGCATGCGATTGTAAGGGGTGCTTGACAAACACAAGTTCATGTCAGAACTTGTTTACTACTACTACTACTAATAATAATAACTTTATTTAAAGAAGACATAGGCATCATATTATAAACAAACATAACACACGACTTATTTACAATGTGGCCTTCTGAAAGAACATACACACGCACACACACATAAATGCTTAGAATGAAAACGCAAGCATAAATTTATGTTATTTCAAAAGGGTACGTATTAAAATGTTATACAAAACATAAAGAAACATGAATATAATACATTAATTATAAGATCAATGCCGAACAATACATCAATTTGTACCTAAAGGTTAACAAATCGTATCATTAAAATTTATTAACTGAATAAGTAGGACAGTCACACATGTATTTAACACCTTAATCGAGATATATATAATGTAAAAACAATAGTCATGGAATTATGCGTATAATTCTTACAACGGTTTTTGCAATTGATGATGTAAAAAGAACTTCTTGCAGCAGGCTTTACTGAACTTGCAGATGTTGAGTTAGAAGATTGCTAAATTAGCTTTATGATTTTATTAGTTCCCAGAAGTGTTATTAAGATGCACTTGTATATACTCATATGCAAAATGGTAAAAATTATTTGTATGTGCCTACTGTTATTTTGTCAAAGATATCAAATATTAGCAACCATCTTGGAAGTCATTTTGTTATCCATCATTGATTTAATGAAGTGAATTCATTTTGAAAAATGATATAATTGTTTAAATATCACTATTTTGTTATTTGTTCATTAATAAACTTTCATCTACTTATACACTTTTTAATACTATTATAAATATAATCATGAAAAATTGTCCATGTTGCCGGGAATCCAACCTAAAGGTCAGCCATCTTGGATAATTTTAGCTCGCCACTGTTTATGCAAATGTATGCTTTTACCCTGATAATCATGCTTTGATACAACATAATTGCTGGTGTCAGTTGCATTCAACATAGCAGTTTTTTCCTCACAATGAAACTTTAAGAAAATTCTCAATTTTTGGTCCGGTTTTCAGAACCGCTTCAATTTACCCCACCCACCTGAAACAGCTTTTGGTTGGATAAAAATTAGTTAAAACTCATATAAAAACATATTTATTTATGTATAAGTAATTAAAGTTATCTTATAATACAACAAAAAGTTATTGGATGCAATTATTCAAAAGATATATGTTAGAATTCCACACTCCCTTGCAAAATTTGGGCATTTTTATATATATTTTTTTGTATAAAAGTTATATTTTTCCCTTTTCCCCTTATGTCATCACTAAAAAGCATAAACTATAATCATTCTTACAGTTTAGGTGAAAAATAATGTTGAAACGAGATGAAAAGTTCGATTAACAAGGCAAAAAAGAGCAAATTTGATTTTCAGATTTTGGCGGCCATCTTTGTCGGCCATCTTGGATTTTCTCGGCTTGCCGCCATTTATGCCAATTTATGCCGGCAGTCTGATAAACTTCAGACCTTCCCGGTCATTTTGGTATATAACATGAAATGTAGCAAAGGGGGGTCCGGGTTACCCCTTTTAATAGTGGCCTTTTGAGCTGAAAGTCACCCCACCATTAACGATCCTTGTTTTAGCGGAAAATAACATTTTTATACCCTCAACTAAATGTTGACCAAGTAAAAAAAGGCTTTTCATGACTGACGCCTGAAATGTCAAGTTAAAATCAATGTATGTAAATAAGGTATCAACTTTACAGCCATAAGAATTTTATTAGCTTGACTTTTCAAAAACATTTCAGGGCTATTAACACAACTTAAAGTAAGCTTCAGATATGCCCGTTTTTCTAAGATATTTTTGCATTTTTTAAAAGATGTACATTCAACTTCATAGCATCTAAGCAGAATTATGCCAATTTCTTTTGAGGCCAAGCAATATAAATAGATGAGCTTGCATTAAATGTACTGTCTACCAGGGCTTCCATTAAGAATTTGAAACTGGAAGTATGAACTTCCTGTCCATCAATATTGGAAGTTTTTCACTGAAATGTGGAAGTTTAAGTCTCCCCGAATACACTTTTTCCAGTATTTTTAAAATAGGATGACAGATGTTAAAAATCAAATAATTCATTTTACTTCAAGACTGATTGAAATTGTGAGCATAAAAGAAATATTGACACCAGGTTTTGATATTTTGAACTTCCAAGCTTTTGACTTTGGAAGTTTTCTTCAAAATTATGGAAGTTTTTGTACTTCCAAGGAATGAAGTTTGGAAGTTTAAACCTATTTCTAGGGAGTAATATACCTCCAAACTTCCTTTAACGGAAGCCCTGGTCTACTGTATATTGAGAGTCAAGTTTTTGACTTAATTAGGCCTTGTAGAAGCTAGTGCCATATACCATGTATATTGTAATGTATTTACTTTATCAGTGGTTGAACAAAATAAAAAATAATGACATTGGAAGTGACATTTAGTTTTCATTGAATGTGAGGTGCTCAAGAGGAGTTTTATGACCGGCTCTTGTCCGTCATACATACTGCGTCAACATTTAGCTTGTGAACACACTAAAGGCCATTTTCGTCATGAAATTTTGTCCAAATGTTTGTGTCTGTACAATTCAGATCCTATTTGAACCTGGATCCTGTAGGGTAAAGGAGTACGTAATTATGGTAGGGTAAAAGAGTAATTCATTTTTTTCATTACATGTTATCAAAATGTTCACCTTCAGGAAAACTCATGTTCGCGTCTCGGTCACATGGGTTTATTAAGTTGGTCTTATAAATTCCTTGAAAACACTTAAGCCCATGTGTTGGCCTAATCTTCATGAAATGTGGTTAGAAATTTTCACTAGGCCAAATCTTATAAAAGGTTTTGCGAACGCTTTAGATAAGACGTAACATGTCGGGTGGGATCTTAAGGTGGAACGCGACCATGAGCGAATTTTCGAGTTAATGTTTGAATATTGGTATACGAATAGAACAGCATATGCCCAGTTAGGGACTGTTTTTACTGTTTCAATATTCGAAACAGTTTTGAAACTACGAGTCTTTAAAATATACCACGCACGTTCCAGATACAAGTACCAGTATTTTCATCAATTCACCTTATACCGCTGTGACATTTCTGTGCGTCTTCTGAAAACGTTCACGGACATATATATTTTCTTTCTCATTTTTTCCGTATTTAATGTTAATGCGTCTAAAACGTCAATTTTTGCGGGGAAAATGACTGACAAAATCTCGTTTAAATGCATGTGCATGAGGCAGGAGAGACAACTTCCAACAATATTGCATGTTACACTCAACTATTGTTCAATAACAGTGTCAGTAGCCTCCGTGGCCATGTGGTCTTGACTATTGCCCAACATTACTGTACTGAGAAGGCGAACCTGGTTCAACACTGGCAACTTTGCGGAACCAATGAAACTGCCTCATTAATTATTCATGATAACGAGATTTTCGTAGTCAAATTGCCCTCGGTACACATCGAAGCATAGCGTAGTTTGTATATGTCCTGCGATGTTCTAAATGATGAAGCAATCTTATTTGTCTAATTATAATAATTTGATAATACAGATCAACAATGTTTCAAGTCATGTGACTATGCTGATAATTGCTTTGTTTTTATATATTCATCTACAGTAATAACACCAAAACAAACAGTTCTAGTTATGAATTTATTAGTTACTAAACTTATTTGATAAGTATCAGCAGAGATCTGCAATGATAAGGCTCTAGACTAAGCAATGAAAGTTAATCAAGCGTGTGGTATAAATTTCACTAACAAGATATACTAGTAACTTACAAACCAAAAAATGATAATCGACAGAAATCTGCATTGAAATAAGCACAGACGGCTCCAGACAGTGGGGATGGGGTGCACCCCCCCCCCTTAAAATCGTCCAAGTTTACTAATTTACGTCAGTATTGGAGAAAAATGTAATAAAATTATTGGAATTAAATTATAGAGGTCATGTTTTTAGATCTAACTTTGATGTAGCCAATCGGTTTTCATTGTATGAAAAAAAACCATATGTAATTAAAAAATCAATTAAGGTGTAACCATATGATTGACTTAGATAGGTATTGAATATAACCCTTGATCAACCCTTGTGTGTGGGGGGGGGGTTTCAGTTCTTTACGTTGAAAAAATATCCGTCCTTCGTTGAACAGAAAAAAAATGACTCATGGGGTCAATATATAACGGGGTCAAAATTGAATGTTGCACCCGCGTTATTATAAAACAAACTAAATATTAAGCATTGCGTATTTTTTTGATACTTCCGTTTGCACTGATTATACAAACTTATTTCTAACATTAAAAATATGTGTTAAGCATTATAAAAACACATTGAATCGTTTCTATTTATATATCTTGTAAAGGGTTGTTATAGTTCACACACGCGCACTCACATGCACGCACGTATACGCCCACACACAAGCACGCACATGCGCGCACATCTATACATATGCACACACGCACACACACGCACGCACACAATAATATATAATGGTTAAAATGATTATCTTAAAAGTGTATGTTATTAGTGCAGTAAAATGCTGTTTAATTTTGTTAATCAGCGCATTTATTGCTGTAGCGCATAAATTGTTATTCTGTTTTTCTGACCCAATCGCGCACTGAAATGCTAGTGCGTACAAGCCATTTCATGAAACAACTTTCGGCGAAGCCTTCAATGCCTATGATACAGAAACCAACAAAGCTACCTTATCCCGCACTCAAAGTCTTCTGTGTGTACTATGCGTGTGTGCGTGCGCGAGCCTGTGCGAGCGAGTGTACATATATGCCTGCGTGTGGGAGAGTGCGCGTGTGTGTGTATGTACGTGTGTGTGCGTGCGTTTGCGTGTGCGCGAGGGTGTGTGGGGGAGTGCGTTTTTGCGCGTGCGTGCGTGCCTTTTTTGTACCTGCATGTTGTTGTATGTGTTTGATCATGAGCTTTAGCAACCCTTAACAAAATGAGCTTATAGAAACTATTTAATGTGTTCATTTGTAATCGGTGTTATTCTGATTGAATCATGTTTACTATTCGGACTTCAACAGAAGAAAATAATGTTGATTAAAAATTTAACAAAAAGAAACAATAGCTGTAAGATATTAGTTATCAGAGGTTTAGACAAACCTAAACTCTTATTAACATAAAGATGTTTCGACAAACGTCATGTTTAACGTTTTAATACAATACGTTTTGAATAAGAAACATGTTTAGATTATTTGACATTGCGCAAAAACGAAGTCAGTAAGGTACACTTTTCTTGATATCAGGTGATTTGTTATAAAAAATTGAATACATATATTTAAAAAAAAATCAAAAATTAAACAAGCATTTATTTTCAAAAAATTAAAGAAAGGCGCACTTTTTTCAGCGAAACACGTGCCGTTTTTACCCGCAAAAATTGACATTGTAGACGGATTAAAAATAAAATACGGAGAGCAAGAGAAAGAAAAATATATGTCCGTGAACGTTTTCAGAAGACGCACTTGAGGTTGAAATTTCGTAGCGGTAAACGAAGAATTGTTGAAGATATCGGTTATTGTAGCTGGAACGCAAAAAAATACAGCCGTCTCAAAGATGTTACAAAGGGCAGAACGGTATGCCATCTCGTGTGTGTAGGCGTGTGTACTAAATCAGATTTCAAATTTTAGAATGTTATTAATTTATTTATTTAAGGCTCAGTCTTCATGATATACATATATTTCCTTGGCAATATATACGGATAATTTGCTAGTTTGAAATTAATTAATTTGAAGGGTCCTGGGGTCTCATAGCAAGTTCCCTAAAGCTCCCCTTCCAATGCGATGATAGGGGCGGTGAGTGCTGCTATGCACCGAGGACTATTACTTTCATACACGATGGAGTTTTTCATTATTTTTTTTATAAGTATATTAATTTTGTATTATTATTATTATAATCATATTTTTTTTATTGTTTTGTTTTGGGAGCGACAATTTGGGAATGTATAAAGTTATGTTCCGTAAAAATATTTCTTTTTCTTTTCACCCTTATTTTGTCGGGACTTAATTATAACCGGGAGCTACCCATGTGGTTGGTATTATGGGCCTTCGTGAATTTAAATGACAATGGGCCGATATATGGCGCCTGTACATGATAATGCCCATCTATAACCAACCACAGGGGCTGCCCCAAGCAGATTATTATTATTATTTTTTTTTTAATATAAATATCTTATTGACAAAAAATCTTTTCCCCATTTGAATGTCATGACCAGACTGGGCCAGACAAATGCACTTTGTAAACTTGGTGAAGTATATCTTCAAAAAAGGTAGAATAAAAAATCCTATATGTTTCAGACACAAATGTCCACAAAAAATGAGCTCTGTTATTGTTATCATAGAAAACAAAATGTATAGAATATAACCAGATCAGTTTAAACCTTATTATTGATTCAACTGTCCTCTTAATATCTGAATAAGGTGTGGTCCACCTAATGACTGTTATATATATAATATATATATGGCTGGTCTCCTTAATGCATGTAATATAGTTAACAATTTTTAGGGGGACCAATATTGTTGTATATATTTTATTAAAAGGTTTACAGTTAAATCGAACACAGACATTGATAATTGTGATGAAAAGAATGCATATATGATAAAAGATCCCTATTTACTTCAGTCTTACGAAATATACAAATTGTCCCCTTAATGCCTGAAAATATGCGTGGTCCCCCTAATGCCTAAACTAGGATTATATATATATATATATATATATATATATATATATATATATATATATATATATATATATATACACTTATACACACAATATACACTTTTATTTTTTAATGGAAAAACAGGCAGAACTCTCGAGTTACTCGGACAATTGATTCACTCCATGATGGAACTTGCCTGGAACTTGCACACAAATGCTGTGACTGAGTTGCATCATAATTGAATAATAATTATAACTTAAGTAGCTGCGTACATGATATGTACACCTACTATTTTTAATGTAAAAGGGGCATAACTCTGGATAAACTGGGGCGAATAGCCCCAAGATCAAACTTCACCGAAACCTGAAACCCACAAACAAGCATTGTGACCGAGTGGCTCATAACTGGATAATAATTATATAGGTTTTGAAAATAATGCAGTTGAACTTAGTTGATATATGACTTGTAAATAGCTCATTGAAATTGAAACAGTCAAAAAGGTTTATCACCGCATGTTAAATACATACATGCAAATAATAGAAAGCTGGTTGGGTTTTGTTGCAGATTATAATCAAATTTCAAAAATTAATAATTTAGATACATAAACCCATAAGAAGATGGCTAAAAATTAAATTCATTTATTAGTTAAAGGTTAATACAGAAATCAAGTCGCACAATACTACAAAATTGTTGTGAAAGTAATTACAGCCAAGAATCCCTTGTAAGGAATATACGGTTATTTTCATTATAAGTCTAAATTAAGACAGGTTACATACATTGTCAATAACAATACAATAACATTCAGTAGGCAAACGTCCAAAGAAGATAAACTGAGATCTAAAGACATGTTTGTCATTTTTAAGAGATTTTTCATTTGTACTATTCCTATGGAATATTCACGCGGAAATTTCCATTTAAAATATTCTTCATAGTAACTTTGCAATGGATTGCATAAACGTAAAATGTAGTCCTATTTTATGCATGTCAGGTTTAACACATTTAAAATTATTCTAATATATGATTTGAATAAGAACATTCATCCAAAATCCTGTAACTTAGTTCATTATTGTACTGATCGTTTTATAATTAAGTAATTGTCTCTGCAAGTAATTATGCTATTCTATATTTCACTATAAAAAGGGGCATGACTATCAGCTACTGAGGCGATTCACCCAATAACAGAACCTGACAGAGACAGCAAGCCCATAACCAATGAGAGTTACTGGTGTGATTCTCCCCAAGACAGTATGCCCATAACCAATGAGAGTTACTGGAGCGATTTACGCCGAGACATAATGCCCACAAACACAGTCACCAAGTTCCATCATGATCGGACAATACAAGTTAGTAATTTCCTGTCGGATGCTTAAAATACCAATTTCCTATTGATATAGAGGAATAACTCCGGATCTATTGACATGTTTAACTCCACGATGGAACTTGACGGAGACTTGCCCACAAATGCTGTAACCGAGTTTCATCATTATTGGATAGTAAAAAACTTAACTTACTGCCTTCATAATATATAAACATATTATTGTTTAATGTTAAAGGGGCATAACTCTGAAATTACTGACATGATTCACTTCACAATTGAACTTGACTGAGACTTGCCCACCGTTGAAATGCTGACTGAGTTTCATTAACATATGATAATGAAAACCTACTAAATTTCTCTTTACTGAAAGTCAAACACCTTATTTTAACTTCAAAACCATAAAAAGTATACATCTGTTTAAATAATTATTTTTATATAAGTTAATGATCATTTTGTAAAATCAAAGATCTATATAAAGAACATAAAAAAACAAAAGTAGTAAACACCAAAATATAATTGAATGAGTGTTTAATAGTATTACAATATTTACACTAACTCGTTATCCTAGTGTTTTGCAAAATAAAACTGCAAAATAAGCTTAATATTTATTAGATACATGACTGTCATAAAGCATCAATGGCTTTTCATACTAATTACAAAACTTCTGAGACTGATACAACATTATTTTAGTATTTCCATTCTTGATTTATATAATTAGCAATGTTCATTCAGTTTGATAGAACTCGGTTACAACGAATAAATAAGCGTATGTTGAACATTAAATATGATTGCTATTACTATTCACTTGCTCAAAAAGCATTGAATACATGGTAATTTCCGCCAGAGAGAGCAAAATCACGACTGATACAGAAAAGGTGTCAATTTGCATTAAAGACCTTCAGTGAGTCATTTCTGCTCATTCCGACAACTATGGCACGTGTGTGAGGGCAGAAGGACACGGACCAGGGATTGGTCAGTCCGTTCTTCTTTCCCAGTATTTCCGCCATCTTGCCGTCACTCTCCGTTAGCAGCATCACGTTGTGGCTGTTAACTCCACACACGAGCAGCTGGCCGGGCCCTACCTTCACCACGGCCCTGGGATTGATGGGCCGAATATCTTGGTACTCCCGCAGGACCTTCCCGTCAAGGGTCAGCTGTAGGACGGTGTGGGCAGCAATGTCAGACACGTGAAGGGTCGGCGGTGTTGAAGCTGACACAGTCAGGTAATATGGTTCTTTGAAAAGTTGTCTTCTATCATCTGTTTGGAATGTACTTATGATATGCCCATCCAATGTCATCACTTCAACACGCGGGTTTGATCTGTACGAAACGTATAATCTATTGTTGTAAAACGCAATACCAAAACAACTAGATGATACTTTAATTTCCTTTCCGCACGACAGCTGTCCTCCCTTCGTAGACAGCAGCTGAATCATGGACTTGACTGTAACGGCGGCCTGGTCACCGGGGAGCACACACACGTCCCATGACTGGCCTGGTAGCTGGAGGCGGGACGTGACGGTGCAGGTGCTGATGTCTACCAGTTTGACACAGTTGTTACCGCAGTCAGCCAGGAGGAAGAAACCAGGCGAGAGCAGGGATGAGCCCGTGATCCAGCAGGTTTCCTTGTCCTGAGACGTTCTGACCAGGATATCCGCCTCCTTCCTCCACGTCACAGTAGCGAAGTCAGGAACTGGAACTAAAAATAATAAGGACTACATGTATATCTTTAGTCACTTTGATCTTATAAATGTAAGTGTAAATACTTGTATAAAGTCACAACTTCAATAGCCAGTTTGTTTAAGGTAAACTTACACGACAGCCACCACGGAATAAACAGTAATTATAAATACATGTTATGATGAGGGTTTCGACTTAGAAACATGTTTGCTTCAACAATTTTCGTGTGTAGACTCAGAATTAAAATATGAAGCGTTAATAAAAATATTTCTGATCAAAAGTACATGAAATGAGTACTTTTTTCATTGAAAAGGACAAAGAAGTTGTTAAAATCAAATAAATATGTTAAAAAACATGTCAATGTTCCCATCACTATAAATGTCGTTATGTCAGCGAAACACACCATTTATCGAGTACAGTTGTCCTTGTATACATATTCATCAGACTAATTAAAACACTGTTTTTACATAATTGGACTTCACTTCATAAAGGCATTGACGAAAGCACTCGCACGCTCGCACCTGAACAAACTGGCACCTGCACACACTCCAGCCCGCACCCGCACACACTCGCACCTGCACATACTCTCAGGAGCACCTTCGCAAACTCAACCGCACCAGCACACACTTGGACACATTCTCTACCGCACCCGCACACACCCGCACAATCACACCTGCACACATACACACCCGTAACCGACCACACTCTCATTTGCACCCGCACACACTCTCATTCGCAGCCGCACGCACTATCACTTGCACCGCACACACTCTCACCAGGGCACACTCTCACTCGCACCTACACACTATCTCAACCGCACCCGCACACACCCTAACCTTCACTCACTCGAACATGCGCAAATTCTCAACCGAACCCGCAAAACCCTTATCAGCACCTACACATATTTTCACCCGCACACACTCTCACTCGCCCACACACACCCTCACTCGCACTCAACCCAACACGCACCCGCACAGATTCTCGCTCGCACCCGCACACACTCTCACTCGTACACTAACGCACCTGTACACACTCTCTACCCCAACACACTCGACCTCACTCGCACACACCCTCACCCTCAATCGCACCCGCACACACTCTCACTCGCACACGCACACACTCTCACTCGCACACAATCTCACTTGCATCCGTATACACTCGCAGCCGCACACCGATGCTACCGCACCTGCACACACTCTCACCCGCACCCGCACACACTCTCACCTGCACCCGCACAAACTCTCACCTGCACCCGCACACACTCTAACCCTTACCTTCACACGTTCTAGCCCTCACTTGCACTCATTCTCACTCGCACCTGCACACACTCTCACTCGCACACACTCTCACTCGCACCCGCACACTCTCACTCGCACCCGCACACACTCGCTACTGCACACCGGTGCACCTGCACACACTCTCACCCGCATCTGCATAAACTCTCAGCCGCATCGAACACACTCTCACCCGTACCCGCATACACTCTCACTTGCACCTGCACACACTCTCATCCGCAACCGCACACACTCTCACCCGTACCTGCACACACTCACACCTGCACCCGCACTCACTCAACTCAAACCTGCAAACACTCTTACTCAAACCTGCACACACTATCACTTGCACCTGCACACACTCTCACTCGCACACACTCACATCCGTCCCGACAAACACTCAAACCCGCATCCGCATACACTCGCACCTGCACACACGCTAACCCTCACCCGCACGCTCTCATCCGCGCACACTCTCACCCGCACGCGCACAAACTCTCACCGGCACCCGCTCACATTCCCAATCGCACCTGCACATACTTTTACCCGCACCCACACACACTCTCATCCTCGCCCGCACAAAATCCCACTTGCATCTGCACAAACTCTCACTCGCACCTGCACACATTCTCACCCGCAACCGCACACACTCTCATCCTCACCTGCACAAAATCTCACTCGCATCTGCACAAACTCTCACTCGCACCTGCACACATTCTCACTCGCAACCGCACACAATCTCACCCGCACTCGCACCCAATCTAAACCGCACCCGCACACACTCTAAATTAAACATGCATACACTCTCACTTGCACCTGCACACACTCTTGCTCGCACACATACACACTATCACCCGCAAACACCTGCACCGCACACTCTTTCACTCGAACTCGCACTTGCAAACAGTCTTACCCGCATCCGAACACACCCTCAACCTCACCCACACATACTCTCAACCTCACCCACACACACTCTCACTCGCACCTGCATACATTCTCACCCGCTGCCACACACACTCTCATCCGCAACCGCACTCACTCTCATCCGCACCTGCACTAACTCTCACTTGAACCCGCCCATCCCCTTACTCGCACCCGCTCACACTCGCACCCACTCTACTCTCACTCGCGCACTCTTTCACGCGCAACCGCTCACACTCTCACTCGCACCCGCACACACTCTCATCTGCATATACTCATACCAGGGCAAATTCTCACCCGCACCCGCACACACTCTCACCCGCAACCGCACACACTCTCCCCCGTGGCCGCACACACTCTCACCCGCACCCGCACACATTCTCAACCCCACACACACTAACTCAAACCTGCACACACTCTCAGGTGCACCTGCATACACTCTCATTCGCATACATTCACACCCGCACCTACACACATTCTCATCCACAACCGGACAAACTCTCACCCACACCCGCAAACATTCTTATCCGCCCTCGCTCACACTCTCACCCGCACCCACTCTCACCGTCATCCGCAAACACTCTCACGCACCTGCACTCACTGTTACCTACACAAAATCACTCGCACACACACACACACACTCGCACCTTCACAATCTCACTCGCACTCGCTACTGCACACCGTCGCACCTGCATACACTCTCACCTGAACCCACTCTCACCCGCACCCCCAAAACCTCTCACCAGCAACCACACACTCTTCCCCGTGACCGCACACACTCTCGTCTTCACCCGCACACACTCTCACCCAAAAACACTCTTAACTCAAGTGCACCTCTACACACTATCACTCGCTAAACTCTCACTCGCACCTACACACATTCCTACCCGCAACCGCACACACTCGCACCAACACACTCTCACCTGCATCCGCACACACTCTCACCCGCACACACTCTCATCCGCACCACACACACTCTCACCCGCACACACTCTCACTTGCACCCGCACACACTCTCACCCGCACCCGGACAAACTCTCACCTGCATACACTCACCCGCTCACCCGCTCACCCGCACACACTCTCACCCGCACACACTCTCATCTTCACCCGCACGCACTCTCATACACACCTGCTCACACTCTCACATGCACCTGCACACACACACATACACACGCACTCTCGCACACGCGCGCGCGCACACACACGTATCCGCTCACGCAAACACTCATCCCCCACACATGCACCCACGCACGTGCGTCCGTGCACACACACACACAGGCACGCACGCACGCACGCACGCACACACACACACACACACGCACACACACACGCACACACACACACGCACGCGCGCACCGACGCAGGCACGCACACACATACACTAATTGGATATATTGTGAACAATAGGTTAGTTTTTATCAACAAAATTACACTTTCAATGATGTCAAATGCATCTATGGTAAAAACGTTATAGTCGTATGATATTCAACTTAAAATCTTCTCTGTTAAATCAATCAAATGTTTAAGCATGTCAAGGTGCTTGTTTATTGAGTTAAATGAGTGCTGATCTTTAAAAGTATTAACAAGTATTATTTTTAATACGATCCTAAGGCACTATTTGCTATTTTAAACCACGTTTTGTGACGAGATTTACCTCGGGGACAACTTGGCCACCGTGGCAGATTTATCCCAGGTGCAAATATGTGCATATAAACGCTAAATCCAATGTCTAAAGGTTGAACAATTTTGTCCCCTGTCATATAATGCAAATACTGATTTGTCCCCCAGTCGTATCTCTATTTTGGTAGGGACGGTAAAGATTCAACATTACAAAAGATATTGATTTTCTCAATAGCCATAAAAACGCGTCCAAAACATACCCCAGTACTCAATGGTGCTACAGACAGTAGGCACGTTTTAAGCAAGGTCAATTACTGTTATAATTAACGAGTTATAGCGAATGGGGAAAAACAGACGAGCGTTGTTGTTCGTTCAAAGGCCCTCTTTTGTTTATTTACAGTGTACTTGAAACTAGACTGGTTTACCCAATTGACCAGTAGATATTTAATGTAGATCAATAAGCTTGTAATAAAACATTAAACCAAAGTATGAAACTGTATTTCATAATTTTAGCAATTACCTTTTATGACCATTCTTAACAAGAACACAACATACTACACTAAGTCTAACTTATTGGGAGATAGTAATAATTAAGCATTCTATTCCTACCAAGCTCTCCCGCCATGTTCAGTGTTCCAAGGCCCATTTTCGATCCCAGCAGCCGTTTCGTGTCCGCGTCTTCAACAAATCGATACTTCCGGGCCTTCATCCTACCAGCCATCTTTTCAATCTTGTCATGAATACCCCGTAGTTCCTTCTGGGCTCTCCTTGCCGTCACGTACCGCTGGTTCACCGAGTCGGTACCGGAAGTCAGTTCTGTCCTAGTGGCCACAAGTCCGCATTTTGCCAACTCACAATCAGTCTTCAGTTCAGTCAGCGCGCTTTCTTCATTGGTCTTCATTTCCTGGATATTGCCGAGCAACTCCTTCTCGCGTCGGTCCAGGTAGGTATTGATTTCTGCACGGAACTTTCTCAGTCTGTCGATCTCATCCTTAGACTGGTGTTCGACCTCGTCAAAAAGCTTCTTTACTTTACTTATGTACCCAGATAGAAGATCTTCCGCTCGTTTAATAGATGGTTCCAGCTCCCTGAATTCCCTTTCATTGGTGAAATCCTTAGACACATCAGCAATGTAGTCGACTTTGCACGTGCGATGACCGATGACTACACAGTCACCACAACCAAGGTCGCTGTGGGTCGGACAGTAAAACTTGATCATCTCATTCGGATGTGTTTTACAATATTCAGTTACACCGATGTCAGACTGCTTAGTGGACGGGTAGAAGGACGGCATCTTATCTTTGGACAACATAATGTGGTTTCTGGACACCTTGAATTTCTTATGGGCCTTGATACAGGGATCACACATGTACTCTTGGCAGGTCTGACAGAATCCCTGGGCTACAGAGCGTTTGCCCTCCTCTTCACACGGCTGACAGAAGACAGTTGTGTCATCGGAGCCCTTGTTAAGGTCAGGGTCACGCCTTTTTCCAGATACTTCCATCTATAATTACGAATTAGACAGTTCACGAGATATTAATAAATCAGTAAACCAGCCAAGAGCAGCCAAAACGAATATAACATTTTGTTTGTCTAAAACGAAAGTACATGTAATGACCGAAATCCACATTCAGAAGTCCTTTAATGACGTTTTAAACATGTTTTCTTTTAAGAAAACCCCATAGAAGCTAGCAATGGTGTGCCGTTAACTGAATAAAACACACAATTAAAGAAATACAAATTTTAGTTACCTTGATGTTTGTTGATCATAGAAACCAATAAGGAAGTAAATTGATGTCCTCCTTTGCGCATGCTCGTTCTTAAAGGCCCATATACGCTGTAATGTTAATAAAATCAAATATCAAATATAACTGAAATATTTCAATGTTATATGTGGTAACGTACATTAAATTTATATATGTTTTTAAAAAATAAAAGGAAATTAAGATTTGAACATACTTGCTTCGCTTTAAGTCGGAAGTTTAATAAGAAGTGTTGAAGAATCCTAATGCATTCAGTAGTTCATTACTTATTTCGTTAATACAAACAAGTTCGTCAAAACAGAGAAGGTGCCTTTAAATATTTTTGATATTCATTTGCGGACATGAAGTACATGTGGATACCTCATGGTTTTACAGAGAATAGTTTACGTAGTACTTGAAACCAGATTCTTAAAGCTGTACTCTCACAGATATACCATTTTTAGCTTTTTTATTTTTTGTCTTGGAAAGAGCAAGATTTTGCGTAAATATTTGCAAACCAATGATATAAGATTGCTTACAAAAACTCTGATCGTAGATTTTCATATTTCCATGTTTTATGGCTTAACCCGTTACTAACGGTTTAAGAAAAATGCATAAAACATCAATTTTTTGAACGGAAATATGAAAGTCTACGATCTGAGTTTTTGTCAGCAGTCTTATATAACCGGTTTCCATGGATTTTCGCAAAAATTGTCTCGTTCCAAGACCAAAAAAAAAAAGTTGTCAGAACGTTTAATCTGTGAAAGTGCATCTTTAACAGTCAACCCAATAAGTTGGCATATTCGTAATTATACTATTTACAAGGGTTTTTTTACACATTTTCTTTCTGCATGATACATTATTCGGCGGATCAAAAGAAAATTATTTGGTATAAAATATGAATTTGTGAAGATACACAGAGAAAAAGAAGCAAATATCACGAGATTTTAGTTCATTGTAGCAACATTGATTCTGTATTCATAAGTAAAATGGCTACTCCCACCTCCCTGTTGCCTCAAAACTATACTTCTACCTGATACTTGAATTTATTTGTATTTTAGGGCACGCGCGTAGTATACAAATTACATACACATACAAACACATCGTTCCATAAACATGTTCAAGCCACAATTACAATTGAAATACAGAAATATCTTATGATTACGTAAATGACTTGTTTGCAACTGCTTTATGAATTGTGCTAGCAAAACCGACCAATTATTTTGTGTTTAAAGGCGATAATAAAAAAAACACCGTGTCCATCCACTCCCCAATTGATTCGTGTGTTGTGCCTTATCGCCTCTCTCACCTGAGACTCATGTTACTTGGGCCACATGGGGCGCGCGCTGAGTACGTCCAGCCTGAGTTTGCTAGTATGTAATCATCCCAAATCTACTCAAACCTGGGATTAACGCTACTGGGGCAATAGAGGGAACGCGCCTGGAACGTCCCGCCAAAATTCGCCAGAATGTTATCTCCCAAAACTCTACTCCCACCTTGGACTCACGTTACTCGGGCCATAGGGGGTTGCGCGCCGTGTGTGTCCCGCCTCAATTCGCTAGCAAGTCATCCCCCAAACTCTACTCCCACCTTGGACTCACATTACTCGGGCCACAGAGGGTGCGCGCCGTGTGTGTCCCGCCTCAATTCGCTAGTATGTCATCCCCCAAACTCTACTCCCACCTTGGACTCGCGATACTCGGGCCATAGGGGGTGCGCACCGTGTGTGTCCCGCCTCAATTCACTAGTATGTCATCCCCCAAACTCTACTCCCACCTTGGACTCACGTTACTCAGGCCATAGAAGGTGCGCGCCGTGTGTGTCCCGCCTCAATTCGCTAGTATGTCATCCCCCAATCTTTATTCCCACCTTGGACTCACGTTACTCGGGCCATAGGGGGTGCGCGCCGTGTGTGTCCCGCCTCAATTCGCTAGTATGTCATCCCCCAAACGTTACTCCCACCTTGGACTCGCAATACTCGGGCCTTAGGGGGTGCGCGAGGTGTGTGTCCCGCCTCAATTCGCTAGCAAGTCATCCCCCAAACTCTACTCCCACCTTGGACTCACGTTAATCGGTCCATAGAGGGTGCGCGCCGTGTGCATCCCGCCTCAATTCGCTAGTATGTCATCAGCCAAACTCTACTCCCACCTTGGTTTCACGTTACTCGGGCCATAGGGGGTGCGCCCCGTGTGCATCCCGCCTCAATTCGCTAGTATGTCATCCCCCAAGCTCTACTCCCACCCTGGACTCACGTTACTCAGGCCATAGGGTGTGCGCGCCGTGTGTGTCCCGCCTCAATTCGCTAGTATGTCATCAACCAAACTCTACTCCCACCTTGGACTCACGTTACTCGGGCCATAGGGGTTGTGCGCCGTGTGTGTCCCGCCTCAATTCGCTAGCAAGTCATCCCCCAAACTCTACTCCCACCTTGGACTCACGTTACTCGGGCCATAAGTGGTGCGCGCCGTGTGCGTCCCGCCTCAATTCGCTAGTATGTCATCCCCCAAACTCTACTCCCACCTTGGACTCACGTTACTCGGGCCATAGGGGTTGCGCGCCATGTGTGTCCCGCCTCAATTCGCTAGCAAGTCATCCCCCAAACCCTACTCCCACCTTGGACTCACGTTACTCGGGCCATAAGGGGTGCGCGTCGTGTGCGTCCCGCCTCAATTCGCTAGTATGTCATCCCCCAAACTCTACTCCCACCTTGGACTCGCTATACTCGGGCCATAGGGGGTGCACGAGGTGTGTGTCCCGCCTCAATTCGCTAGTATGTCATCCCCCAAATTCTACTCCTACCTTGGTCTCACGTTACTCGGGCCATAGGGGGTGCGCGCCGTGTGTGTCCCGCCTCAATTCGCTAGTATGTCATCCCCCAAACACCTTGGACTCACGTTACTCGGGCCATAAGGGGTGCGCGTCGTGTGCGTCCCGCCTCAATTCGCTAGTATGTCATCCCCCAAACTCTACTCCTACCTTGGTCTCACGTTACTCGGGCCATAGGGGGTGTGCGCCGTGTGTGTCCCGCCTCAATTCGCTAGTATGTCATCCCCCAAACTCTACTCCCACCTTGGACTCGCAATACTCGGGCCATAAGGGTGCGCGAGGTGTGTGTCCCGCCTCAATTCGCTAGTATGTCATCCCCCAAACTCTACTCCCACCTTGGACTCACGTTACTCGGGCCATAAGGGTGCGCGAGGTATGTGTCCCGCCTCAGTTCGCTAGTATGTCATCCCCCAAACTCTACTCCCACCTTGGACTCACGTTACTCGGGCCATAGGGGGTGCGCGCCGTGTGTGTCCCGCCTCAATTCGCTAGTATGTCATCCCTCAAACTCTACTCCCACCTTGGACTCACGTTACTCGGGCCATAGGGGGTGCGCGCCGTGTGTGTCCCGCCTCAATTCGCTAGTATGTCATCAACCAAACTCTACTCCCACCTTGGACTCACGTTACTCGGGCCATAGGGGTGCGCGCCGTGTGTGTCCCGCCTCAATTCGCTAGTATGTCATCAACCAAACTCTACTCCCACCTTGGACTCACGTTACTCGGGCCATAGGGGTTGCGCGCCGTGTGTGTCCCGCCTCAATTCGCTAGCATGTCATCCCCCAAACTCTACTCCCACCTTGGTCTCACGTTAATCGGGCCATAGGGGGTGCGCGCCGTGTGTGTCCCGCCTCAATTCGCAAGCATGTCATCCCCCAAACTCTACTCCCACCTCGGACTCACGTTACTCGGGCCTTAAGGGGTGCGCGCCGTGTGTGTCCCGCCTCAATTTCCTAGTATGTCATCAACCAAACTCTACTTCCACCTTGGACTCACGTTACTCGGGCCATAGGGGGTGCGCGCCGTGTGTGTCCCGCCTCAATTCGCTAGTATGTCATCAACCAAACTCTACTCCCACCCTGGACTCACGTTACTCGGGCCATAGGGGTGCGCGCCGTGTGTGTCCCGCCTCAATTCGCTAATATGTCATCCCCCAAACGTTACTCCCACCTTGGACTCACGTTACTCGGGCCATAGGGGGTGCGCGCCGTGTGCATCCCGCCTCAATTCGCTAGTATGTCATCCCTCAAACTCTACTCCCACCTTGGACTTACGTTACTTTGGCCATAGGGGGTGCGCGCCGTGTGTGTCCCGCCTCAATTCGCTAGTATGTCATCCCTCAAACTCTACTCCCACCTTGGACTCACGTTACTCGGGCCATAGGGCGTGCGCGAGGTGTTTGTCCCGCCTCAATTCGTTAATGTGTTATTCCCTAAAATTCTACTCCCACCTGGGACACGCGTTACTCGGGCCATAGGGGGGCATAGGGGGTGCGCGCCGTGTGCGTCCCGCCTGAATTCGCTAGTATGTCTCCCAAACTCTACTCCAACCTTTGACTCAAGTTACATTGTCTATAGGGGGTGCGCGCCGTGTGCATCCCGCCTGAATTCGCTTGTGTGTTATTTCCTAAAACGCTACCCCAACCAGGGACTCAAGTTACATGGGCAATAGGGGGTGCGCACCGTGTGCGGTCCGCCTGATTTCGCCTGTGTGTAATCTCTTAAAACTCTATTCCAACATTGAACTCACGTAACATAGGGGGTTCACGACGTGTGCGTACCATCTGAATTCGCTAGAATATAATCTCATAAACTCTACCCCAACCTTGGTCTCACGTTACTTGGATAATAGTGGGCGCGCGCCACGAGCTTGACGCCTGAATATTATCTACCAAGCTCGACTCCCACTTTGACCCTTGACAATTTACCCCAGGGGCAATTTTTCAACGGGTGACTCATACATTTTTAAATTTAAAACTGACAAAGACCGTTCATTAATGATCCTTCGTCGCATGAAAAGTTGTCCCTCGTTGAAAACAAATCAAAACTTACAGTGTTCAATCTTTTGCTTAAATCCTATGGTCATGCTTCATTGAATGTAGTAATTGTTTATATTTGGTTATGTATATCACACAATTCCACTAGTTTTTTTCAATCTTAGATACGATTAAGACCAGTTTTTAAAACCACCCTAAATTTTACGTTGGATCATTTTTTAACGTTGAAAACTGACCACTTCAGTCACATGCAATTTAATAATATTTTGATAGTCAGTATTAAAGTTTCAAGGAAGTGTATGCCACAGGCTGAAAATACTCTCGTGTGTGCTTATTTCGAGTTCGTAAGTGCCGGAACAAAATGATTACTTACGGGATACCATTGACTTTATTGTAGATAATTGTGAAAATCAAAAACATTGTCCTTTTATTGCTTTGTTTGCTCAACATACATACTATGTAGCAACATTTTCTCTTCCATTGTTGGTTAAGTGTTGGTCTTATTTCCTGAAGCTGTCATTGTTGTTTTAGAACCTCCATGGTGAAACAATATTGATTTAACCATCTTCATGTTCACCTGATGCTGGTTCATGCACATTTTGAGAACTGATTGTTGCAAAAGTGGCAAAATATAAGTACCATATAATGCTTTATATGCACAGTCCTACATAGACAATACTAGGTTAGTGCCGTGGATTGAAGAAGTTTATTTCGCAAGGCAGAGGAATTTATCGGGTGAGCTGAAGGCGATAGGTGTCAGTGATATTAACTAATAACTATACATATTGATGCTCTGAACAGGCGACATGGCAACACTCCGTTAACCTTATGGCTGAGCGTTCACTTTGATGCTGGAACGGTATGAAATTGGTTCCAGTAGATCCCTTTCTTTGCGGTCGACACTATAGGGTAGTTATGATAGTTTTCAATCAATTTGTGAGTATTCAGCACTGGTTTAAACCAAACAATTGGTGCTTTACACAGGGCAAATTCAGGATCCAAGAGGTATCTTCTTTAATCGCTTGGGATTTGCATTGCATCTCCTTGTATGTAACACTTTTTCATCAACTCTGATAATATCTTGGTGTGCCTTGGAATTGCAGTTACCTCTATGTTCTTTTACTTATCGCACTTGAAACTCTTTGGTATTATGGCGCCCTGGTTCAGTCAGGCTGTACTGCATTTAATGAGCGCATGCAAACATTAACTCAAATTTCAGGTTTGTGAACAATAACAACAACTTATGTCTACAAACGCTGTCACTTAGTTCATAATTGTACTGACTGTATACTAATTAAGTAAGTAAATGTCTCCACAAGTAATACTGCTATACTATATTTGACTGTAAACAGGCATGACTATCGAACTATTGAGCGGTGACCAAGCCTGACAGAGACAGTATGCCAATAACCAATGAGAGTCACTGGTGCGATTTACCCGAGACAATGCCCACAAACACCGTCACCAAGTTTCATCATGATCGGACAATACAACTTGGGATATTTTCTGCCGCATACTAAAAGACCTATTTCCTAATGTAAAAGGGGCATAACTGACATGATTCACCCAAGTGTTCGGTATATTTAATCATCTATTTATCGTGTGCAGCGCCAAACATAAATGGTATATGATAAACGTCTATAGTCGTCATCTATAGGAGACTCTTTGTGATCAGCCTGACTGTTGTGTTTTATTTTGTGTCCTCCAAAAACAACTGATGTATAGTAAGTTATTATATGCATACCGGCTTTTTCTGCATTCATGCGATCAGCTCAAGTATTCTGTTTTATTCTTCTCTGATATATCGAGTGCAGCGCTGGTGTATTGTAAATTCACATATGTCGTCTTATATTTCAGCTTGTTTCGATCAGGTTAATTTTTGTGTCATTTCTTTTTCGGCTTTGTAGTAATGACATTTGAATTTAGCCTCCAGGTTGAAGATGTAATGCTGATTAAATAAGATGGCAATAAATACGATTGTAGTTTAGGAGTTAGATAGTTGTCATACTTTATCTGTTAGTTGCTGTAAATTGAGGAAACAATAAACCTTTGTGTAGAAAGGCAATACATTTTGGCAATATATGTGGGTAGAAATTCTGTCAAGCAATCACAGTTGCTGACAATGTCCTTCGAAATATTACCAATCTTTTAAACCAATAGTCCATTACAACAGATATCATAAATTCCATTCACGTCATAATCATCCATTTCTATTGTTCAGTTTCATCCAATCTTTGAACTTCCTTTTATTGATTCACACTCGTCAATATTCATTTTCTTATTATTTTCATTAATATGTATACAACAGCAATATCAATATAAAACACGGTACATCATATACTGAAGAAAAAATACACACACGATATCTTCAATTATCATATGACTCAATGTCTCATCTATGTTAAACATGCAAAACAAGATGTTAACTGTTGGTTTGAACAACGGGTAGGCTATGATCTTAAACCATAGCAAGGCAAGGGCAACGATTGACGAATTACCTTCTTGTCTGTACTGAAATCAAATCTTTATACTTCAGGTTTCCTCAGAAAAGAAGTATCTCAAACCAATCGCTTCATGTCATTAAACTTTCCGAACTAGAATTGTTCATTTGAGTCTGATTTCAAATCCCCATACAGATATTCATTAACCAGACATTCGCTATTCATTTGTATTTGCTTAATAAAATCTAAGGCATTTACAATGACATTTGAATTTAGCCTCCATGTTGAAGATGTGATGCTGATTGAATATGATGGCAAGAAATATTATTATAGTGAAGGGATAAGATAGGTTTCATGCGTTATCTATTAGTTGTTGTAAGAAAAAGTTTAAACCGCTCTACAGAAAGGCAATACATTTTATCTAAGGCAAGTTATTCTGTCATGTCATCACTGTTGCTGACACTGCCCTCAGAAATATTGCCAACCTCTCAAATCAATGGTCCATTACAACAGATATCATAAATTTCATTCACGTCTTAAATATCTGTATCTATTGTTCGGCTCCATCCAATCGTTGAACTTCCTTTCATTGATTCACGCTCGTCAATATTGAAAGAAAGTGTTAATGTTATTTCACGACGAGAAATGGTAATAAACTGAATCAAGGAAACACATTACTCCCCATAGCTTTTGAGTCACAAAAATAACGTGGCAACACGCAACAGCAGACCTGGGCAATAAAGTATTTTTCTTTAAATGTTGACAACGTTACAATAAGATATGAAATACTGAAAGTGATGTAATATTCGAAATAATGGAAGGATATTTTGAATTTCTCATAAGTTTGGCCAAGTCCGTACATGCATGGATATATGAAGTAATAAAAATGGAAATAAGAAAGAAGCAACTAGTTAAATGTATACGTATATAGATATGCTTTCTTATACTACAATTTATGTACTGTGTATATCTTAACCGTGTATGGATATAGCAGTGTCAGCGTTGCAAAATATTCTGTTACATTCTTGACACTCAGACGATGAGTGAAAACATAGCATATCAGTATAATTCATTTAAAGTTAATCAAAAATATATTCAAAAACTTAATGAACTTTATTACACGATATTTTTAACATGGTATTATTGCAAACTTTCATCAGATTATAAAAATTGCTTATTGCTATTTACAATAGATGGTAAAAAGCACAATGGAGCTATTGACATAGCACAATATAAAATGGAAGACGTTCTGCATATGTAAACACGCAACCTATACTCTTTTATTCTAATGTAAAGAAAGTTGCTGAAGAAAACAAAATAAAATTTATAAATTATAACTTTCTTGAACAAGTTTAGAGGGTGTTCTCCCACAGCAATTCTTTTATGAGAAAAGATGAAACGAGTAACAAAGGCACGGCGGTTATTGGCAACATTTTCTTCAAACGCTTTCCTTCTTTTGGAGGCAGAGCGGTCCACTGGAAAATAATGATTAAATCATTAACAATGATATAAATTATTTTAACGATATTGATATCACATTGCTAATTTAGGACAAGTAACATAACCGCCAGTACCGATTTTCCTAGCGTTGATTGATAAGCAAGGAATTAAAAGAATACCGTTTTTCCTGCCATATTAGTTCGCGATGCCCCGGGGCATTATGCTGCCAATCTTCTGTTGACTTAATTGCATCTGTTTTGAGGGAAATGTTGAAAAATATCTTTGCGCCATAATGGTTTTTTTGCAGAGCTAAACAGTAAATTAACGACTCGAAATTTATAAAAGTCTAACCCTTTTTGCATATGTTTGTTTCTTTGTATGGTGCCATAAAAAACATAGCTTTCGAAGGTTTGTCTGTCAAATAATTGTATACGTTAAAACATATAAATTAACATATACCATGATTATTTGATAAATTGCATTTTCATCTTTGACATTTCCAAAGATTCATTTAAACGTTTGATATAAAGTAAAATCACATAGCTTGCATGAACATAAAACCTTCCTAAATTATTGACATTTAAATAATTTACGAGCGTTTAACAACAAATATTTCGATAACAGTATGGCAGGAACACATAAATAACTTAAATTTTGATGGCTTCTTCGAAAAATACCAGCTTCCCTAATGGACCTAATTGGGTAAGACGAGATCTAGCGATAATTTTACTAAATGAATTAAATTGACCATAATTATATCCCACTGATGTTTAAGACAGATTCATCTTGCAAACACGCGACCAGTACAAAGCTTAACAGGACGTCAAATCTGTAAAATGACACCCAACTCGCCATAAAATGATTAAGACGAACACTCAGAGCACTTCAGATCTGCGTTTAGTTAGATTTTCTCCTTTGGCGAGACCGTATGACTCAGCTAGCCGTCTATTGATGAGCCGATGTTCTTAGTTCTGGCTGTTGGAGGAAAATAGTCAAATATACACTACAAACAACATCAACGCGTAGTGATTTTACTGCAAAAAACTCGTCTTAAAATAGACGACTCCAAAATACTGAAATTATAATTTTTAAATTCCAATAAGTAACCATATATCTATTATGTCTTTTCTCTGCCCTAGTTTGTCTGAATTTGAATATAGTTATCACTGGTTACATACACATTAGCAATTTTAACAAGAAAACCTACTCATGGGTTAAAACCCAACCTCGTGTGCGTGTGACCGAGTTTTTAAAATGTAATCATATAAATAATGTAACATATACTCAATTCCAAACAATATATTGTAGTTATTCTTTATGGTCGTTACTTATTTGTTTCAACTCCTATTCTTTGATAATGCAGCGATTCGGAATAAAATGTCTAATACCTAAATAGAACGATCTATCAACTGAAACTGCTTCATCCTTCTTAGAAAAAAGTCATGAGCATATCCAACAGAAATAATCAAATTGGACTTCGTTTACACGGTGTGTGTTTGTTAATTTGCTTACTATAATTTGCTTAAATGTCCTATTTCCAATGATGAAAACAACTAGACTCAACCCGATATCGAGGCCGTAATAGCATGTGAAATAGCCATAGCGGTCATTTTAAGATACTATTTCTTAAAATAAAAAAGCTTAAATGTGTCTGTTGGAGCATGTTTGACAGCTTTAGCAATCAATGTTATTGTGATTGAAAGGTCGGGAGTACATACTGGCAATGAAATAGGATCAAGAAAAGATATACAGGTAACGAAACTGCAGAACATGACAACCAAAACGACTATAGCATGTAAGTATTATATTTAACTTTTTGTTTGTACATAATTAGATCCGGAAAGGGAGCAAAATTATCAGAAGGCTTACTCTGCATTGGATAGTTTTAGACAAGTCAGGTAGTTGATACAGCGTGCTAATCTAACTATTGTGAAAATAATAGTTTATACCGATACTCTGACAGAATCAATTGTTACTAACATTAGTAATGTATTTTATAGTATATACTTAAGGCTATATTATTCATAAAATGTTCAAAATATATACACAATATTGTTTTCTAAATTACAGATATTTTCTAAACGGGGTTATTACCGATGTATCACATCGCTTACATAGGTATCTTGAGCAGTTTTTGCAGATTAACTAGTATTACCAACTCGGCTCGGCCTTAATCCTAGCAATTGTCGCCTCTCTGGTGAACAACATCAGGTTTGCATTCTTTTTTGCAGGAGTACTAAGCCATGATTGATGAACCAGCGAACGTGTGGTCCTGGAATATATTGAAATGTTGAGAAGAAATACATGGATAGGAATAATGCAAATTAATTTTAAGATTGTTGCCATAAATATTACATATATACGTGGTCAGTTCATGTTGTCACAGTGATATAGTGTATTTTGACAAGTACATATAGTATTATCAAATACGAGTAATGTAAAAGAAAATGGATGTGAATTACTTTAAAAGGAAGAGACAATAGATGCAAGATAAAAGAAAATTGAATCTTACTTACCGATGTATCACATCGCTTACATAGGTATCTTGTGCAGTTTTTGCATATTTTTCCAATGCGAAATTTACTTGGTTTGTCTACCACGTAAATCTCAGTGAATTTAAGAATAGCATCGGAAATTGTATCTGTACTACTCACATGACCTTCACATGCTAAATATACACATAATAATAAATGTACTCAATACTTTATTATTAGAATATTACGGTTGACAAATAATGGAAATCTGCTTAATTCCCCATATATTGCGACATTGCTTGCTGACAGTTTAACACTCAGTAACGCTTACGAAATCGTAAGTGAATCAGTTCGATGTCGTTCTATTTTGTAAACCCCCACACCTCTAATGAATATTTCAGAAAAGACGTTACATGCAAATAAAAAAACACAAATGCGTTAGTTTATTCAATTGGTTTCATCTGATAAAGAGGTTACTAAAACTTGTTTCTTTATAACGCAGTTTTGGTTAGATCAGTTGATATGTATGCATCTTTATGATTGTATGTGTAGTGTGTGTCTGTTCGTTTTATTCATGTACCGTTGATGATATTGTAAATGTAGTTACTTACCAATATTTTGATTTGCATACATGTATGAGTGATCAATTCATGACATGACATATTTAGATTAACTTTAATAATGTAGTTGCTGCTTATTCGATATTTGGTCTTTTTTATGTTAGTTTTTTTAATTTTGTAATATATATGCATTAAATTACCTTAAAACAATATACTGTATATGTTGACATGGGCCATGGCCATCTTGACACCTTTTACTTGTGTTTTCTTTAAATTGATTTTTTGTTTGCGAATTGGAAATATTCATGTTATAAAGATTACAAAAAATTGAAGACACTACGTTGCAATAACATGCGTACACTATACAACTACATTTAACCTCATTTTAGGCATGCCCTGAGGTATGGTAAATGAACCCCCGTTGGTAAATCATGTCATATACAATTGATTTGTCCAAGGGGGTATTTTGATTTTGCAGGGTTTTACAGTAAAATAATGGTAACAAAAACGTTTGTTTTATATTTCATTTATTCTGTCAAACCTTTTTGAAATTTCTCGGCAGAGCGTTTCTACAATGAACTGGAATGTTTTATACATCATGTTTATTTCCGATTTAACTTAAAAAAGGAGACTCATGTGCTATCACAATGAAATGCTAAACGTACAAAACACATTTTAAAAAAAACGCAATCGCACTCCCATTTCAGCCGATGGGTTTGAATTTGGAAGTTATTCATTTTAGACTTCTTCTCCTTCCTCTTCTTCTTCTTCTTCTTCATTATTATATTATACCTTGTTGTCTGTACTGAAATCAATTGCTTATACTTCAGGTTTCCTCAGAAAAGAAGTATCGTCAAACCAATCGCTTCATGTCATTAAACTTTCTGATCTAGAATGGTTCATTTGAGTCTGATTACATACAGATATTCATTAACCAGACATTCGCTATTCATTTGTATTTGCTTAATAAAATCTAAGGCACTTACAATGACATTTGAATTTAGCCTCCAGGTTGAAGATGTGATGCTGATTGAAAAAGATGGCAAGAAATATTATTATAGTGTAGGGATAAGATAGTTGTCATGCGTTATCTATTAGTTGCTGTAAGAAAAAGATTAAACCTCTCTACAGAAAGGCAATACATTTTATCTAAGGCAAGTTATTCTGTCTTGTCATCACTGTTGCTGACACTGTCCTCAGAAATATTGCCAACCTCTCAAATCAATGGTCCATTACAACAGATATCATAAATTGCATTCACGTCTTAATTATCTGTATCTATTGTTCGGCTTCATCCAATCGTTGAACTTCCTTTCATTGATTCACACTCGTCAATGTTGAAAGAAAGTGTTAATGTTATTTCACGGCTAGAAAGGGTAATAAACTGAATCAAGGAAACACATTAATCCCCATAGCTTTTGAGTCACGAAAATAGCGTAACAACACGCAACAACAGACCTGGGCAATAAAGTATTTTCTTTAAATGTTGACAACGTTACAATACGATATATAATATTGAAAGTGATGTAATATTCGAAATGTTGGAAGGATATTTTGATCTTCTTATAGGTTTGGCCAAGTCAGTACATGCATGGATATATGAAGTAATAAAAATGGAAATAAGAAAGAGGCAACAAATTAAATGTAAACGTATATAGATGTGCTTTCTTATAATAAAATTTATGTATGGGATAATCGTGTATGGATAGAGTAGTGTCAGCGCTGCAAAATATTTTGTTAAATTCTTGACACTCAGATGATATGTGAACACATAGCATATCAGTATGATTCATTTAAAGTTAATCCAAAATATATTCAAAAACTTAATGAACTTTATTGAATAATATTTTTAACACAGTATTATTGCAAATTTTCATCAGCTTAAGATTAAATGGCTTATTACAATTTACAATAGATCGTAAAAAGCACAATGTAGTTATTGACATAGCAAAATATAAAATGGAATATGTTCTGCATATGTTAAAATGCAACATATACTCTTTTTTCTAATGTGAAAAAAATGCTGAAGAAAACAATATACAATTATTAATTATAACTTTCTTGAACAAGTTCAGAGGGTGTTCTCACACAGCAATTCTTTTATGGGAAAAGATGAAACGAGTAACAAAGGCACGGCGATTATAGGCAATATTTTCTTCAAACAATCCTTCTTTTGGAGGCAAAGCGGTCCACTTGAAAATAATAATTAAATCATTAACAATGAAATAAATTATTTTAACGATATTGATATCACATTGTTTATCTATGACAAGTAACATAAACGCAAGTACCGATTTTCCTAGCGTTGATTGATAAGCAAGGAATTAAAAGAATACCGTTTTTCCTGCCATATTAGTTCGCGATGCCCCGGGGCATTATGCTGCCAATCTTCTATTGACTTAACTGCATCTGTTTTGAGGGAAATGTTGAAAAAATATCTTTGCGCCGTAGTGGGTTCTTTGCTGAGCAAAACAGTAAATTAACGACTCGAAATACTATAAAAGTCTAACCCTTTTGCATATGTTTGTTTCTTTGTATGGTGTGATTAGAAAACATAGTTTTTGAAAGTTTGTTTGTCAAATAATTGTATGCGTTTAAAATTATATATTAACATACCTTGAAAAATTTAATAAATTGCATTTTCATCTTTGACATTTCCAAGGATTCATTTTAACGTTTAATATCAATAAAAATCACATAGCTTGCATGGACATAAAACTTACCTAAATTGTTGACATTTAAATAATTTACAAGCGTTTAACAGCAAATATTTCGAAAACAGTATGGCAGGAACACATAATTAACTTAAATTTCGATGGCTTCTTCGAAAAATACCAGCTTCCCTAATGACTCAAATTGGGGAAGACGAGATCTAGCGATAATTTTACTAAATGAATTAAATTGACCATAATGATATCCAACTGATGTTTAAGACAGATTCATCTTGCAAACACGCGACCAGAACAAAGCTTAACAGGACGTCAAATCTGTAAAATGACACCCAACTCGCCATAAAATGATTAAGACGAACACTCGGAGTACTTCAGATCTGCGTTACAATTTTCTCATTCGACGAGAACCTATGACTCAGGATTCTATTATGGAGCTAATGTTCAGTAAACATGTTCTGGTTTTTCAAGGATAATAGGCAAATGATACAATACAAAAAGCATCAAAGCGTATTTGATTTTACCACAGGCAAACTCGTCTAAAATTAATGTTGCAGAGAGGCGATATCCGCAACACTTTATTTATAATGTTGCCACAACTAAGAAGTTTGTTGCCATAACTTAGAAGCTTTTTGCCATAACAAAGTAACCATTGACCTCAAGATAAAGGTAGGTGAATGGAAAAAAATATACATTTTAGTAAAGGAAGTCGTTTTACCTGGACCTCAACATTTGCAAAAGCACTTGGAATAATATTTTCCATTAATAGAGATTCTTTTTTTACCAACAATATTATATCAAAATAACAGGAATTTAACAAATGTCTTAAACAATGGCAACATAGAAAATTAACCCTTTTTGGAAAAGTTAATTTAGTCAAAACATTCGCCCTACCTAAGCTATTTTTTCCTTTTACTGTGTTACCAAATCCTCCTGATCAACTGATAAACGAGATAACAAAATATATTTTTGCTTTTATATGGGATAATAAACCTGACAAAATTAAAAGAGAACAGCTATACCTCTCCCGTGAAAATGGGGGATTAGGTATCCCGAATTTAAAAATATTTATACAAGCTATTAAATCAAGCTGGATTAAAAGATTAATTGATGATTGTAATTATGGGAAATGGAAAATATTTTTTAATAAAATACTTTATAAAAAGGGTGGAAATATCATATTTGATTGTAATCTGTATGAAAACGATATCAAATTTTTATGTGGTCAAAACATTTTTTTTCAAAACATCCTTACATCTTGGAACATGTTTAAAAAGAAACAAGCCAACACACACATAAGAAAAGTCATAATTTGGAACAACTCTGAATTAAAATGAAATAATGAAACAATATATTATACAGAATGGCACGACAAGGGGATGCTCAATCTCGAACATATCTTCGCATTTAGATTTAAGAAGTTTTATTCATTTGATAACATGCAACTTCTTTACGAAATCCCCAATATTGACTATTTAAAGTATCTACAATTTTACAATAATATACCGCAACATTTGAAAAATGAACTAAAAATATCAGATATTACTGTTTTGGATGAAAAAAATTCGATGTTGGAAAAAATTAAGACCCAAAAAAAGATCACACAGTTTCTGTATAATAAACATATTCAAAATAACACTATTGAAATAAAACATAAACATATATGGGAAAAGTCTTTAAACGAAACACTTAATTGGAAGGAAGTATATTCACTGCCATATATAGCAACAATCGACACATGTATACGAGCCTTTCAGTTTAAGATAATTAACAGAAATTATATCAACAAATAAATATCTTTTGAAATGCAAATTATCCAATTCGAGTTTATGCAACTTGTGTTCCAGCTTTGAGGAAACAATAAACCACATGTTCTGGGAGTGTTATATCATACAAGACCTGTGGAATGAATTGAAACGCTTTCTCCACTCAAAAAATATTAGAATCTAACTAAATTTAAAAAAATGTTTTATTAGGAATAAAAGTTGAAATAAACTATAGCTGCATTAACTTCATAGTTATACTTCTAAAATACTACATTTTCTGTTCAAAAAACAGAGAAACAATTCCTTACTTCCGAAATTTTGAAAAATACTTATATATTCGAATCAATATCGAACGTGAAATAGCTATTATGAAAGATAAGCTAAATGTCCATTTGCAAAAATGGGCTTTTCTTTTATAATCATCTTATATAATACATTTTAGAAAGCCAGTTTGTCTCTTTTCTTTTTATTTAAATCCTTTTATGGGCATTTTCTTTCTTTTTATTTTTTATTTTTTAGCCCAATCCTCCCCCCTTTTTGCGATATCAGAAAATCGCAAAATAACAGGTTTCTTCATATGAAAAATACATTGTTTTCGATCTCATTTCATATGAGTTAATTAAAATATATGCTTATCTACAAATGGTAATCATTGCAATGACCATTATCTGCTAACCAGTTTGGCCTTCAAAATAAAAGAGCATCGGTGGTAATAATTATATTTAGCAGCCAAGCCTCTACACTCTTCATGTAAACACAATCGGATTTTAGGATTGTCACAGCCATAATTCATTCAATCTCTTTATGCGTTGTGCATTAGGTTGGATCATTGAAAATGAGTAATACAAATACAATTCGGCACGACAAACGCATGAACCCTTGTAATATGTAATGAAATAAAGCACCATCCTATTATTATCTAAGTCTACAACTTATACAAATTATTGAAAGCATAACCATCAGTATTAGTTTTACCACTGAGCCAAGTTACCATCCGAAGGACAACTTTTTCAAGTGTAATTAACTGTTTATTTCATCGCTCATGAAAATACTAATTTAAAATACCAAAGTTCTTAAAGACGCAAAATATGCTCGTTTTGTCCTTATGTTCTGGCAAATACTATAATAACAGATACAAGTATCAAAGCGCGTTATCGAAGTATTACTTACTCATAACGGCAAATGGAAAACAACTCTGAATTGGGTCGTTTAATGGTATATAGATGAAAGATAAGTAGAAAAAATTGCGTTTAGTATAATTTAAAAGTTATTCTATAAACAAATACTCGGACGGCGCCTCTGAGACTCCGAGTATTAGTAAAAAAAAGCCAACATGGCAGATTAAGGTATACAAATGCCAAATAAAAATATCAATAATTCATAGTGGCAAACAGAAAGATTAACTGTTTTGGGGGGCTAAAACGTAGAGATTCGCTGAAAGTCAATAAGTGTCAATTTATAAATACGAGGGATTCACTGCATCAAAATCCAGTTGTCGCGCCCCGAAACTGGTCGGCCTTCATTTGACTGCGGCTTATCCCTTTCTTCTCTTCTCTCGGTTGCGCAACTGTCATTCATCGTTGTTAAAGAACCACACTTTTGGGCTATATTGTTCCTTTTGGCTGTATACCGCATTCAAGGTTGAGTGTTATATCAAAAGGAAACAACGCTAAGGCCTAAATTATTATTTTTTTATTTGTTTGGCCTTTACCGACCCTAAATTTTACAGGTGGGTCGGTAGGTAGGAAAAATATTTTATTTTTTTCTGGAAAATGAGATCTATCAGGTAAATTAAAAGAAAAGATTTGGGACAAAACGTTGACATATTTCATAAACAATTATATTGTAAACCTATCTATTGAACACCATGAACTCTGGGTTTTTTTTTTGCTTGCAAATTTTTATGACAAATTGATCATTTCTGTAGAAATGTCTGATACTATCATACAAATTATAGCCAAACGAACAAAAAATGGTTGTACAGAATTAACATTTATTTAAGTATCTATAAAAAGAGTTTTTCATAGAATAAAACATTATGATGCACATTGTAAATATAAAAGATACTTAAAGTACAAGGACATATAAAATATTTAATTATATATATTAATATGATTTAAATGGCTGTCATAGGTCAGAATGTTATAATGTTTTGAAGTGATCATATTAGTAATACAATGCCTATATGGAAACTTTGGAGACACGCTCTGCAGTCAAACATTCAACAAACACCGTGTTAAGAGACACCGAATTTGGGCCCAACATACACTAAACAAGGGACACACGACGTAATAAAACAATAAAAGAAGACTTGTGATAATTTACTTACATATTATATTCTTTTTAAATTGAATACTTGTAGACATTGTGTTATTTCGTATATTCGAAAAATAGAAATAACATGCATGACAAGCAGATACGTGTTCTCGTATATAATCCCTAAATGGATTGCTTTCTTGGTCATTGGTAAATATCTTCTGGAAGCACGTTCACAATGAGTCTTAGGTTCAAGGCAAATGAACTTTAAATACCACTCCAAAACACAAATATATAGTGCTTTTTGCTTGAGGTTTCTTCGTCAAGATTATTATTTCCATGAAATAAAACAATTGAAACAAGAGGGGCAATCCGAGCAGCTAACACATGAAAGAATTTCCTGTTTAATTGCACAAGGTTAAGGCTTAACATACACTAGACAAGATAATCAAAACGTCAAAATCAGCGCGTACAGATTAAACATGCTTTTAAATACATTTATTTCCGACACATAATTCGGAGTGCAGACCGTGCGCATGTAATATAATTGCTCTATAGACCTGGACTAAAGATAATTATTATGTTTTGATGCGGAATAAATATTGCATGGCTGGTTTTAGCTCCTATGTTTTATTGGCTCGTGGTACTTATTGGCACTAGGTGCTGTTTTCACACTTTGTAATTTTGCTTCGCTCGATCCTGCTATATGCTACGATCAATTTTGTAACTAATACTGCAATATGTAACGCATTAAACAATTGCAATAGTCATTCAATACAGTGTCAGCCCCCTATCCGTACGTCTTTCCACAAGTCGATCTCTAATACTTGTCAGAATCAGACCACTACAAGAGCGCCAGTGATAATTAACTCACAAAATCCATTTGTACCTGTTCATACACGGGCAATAGTACATGCAAAACGAATGAAATTCATTAGAAGCAGCACCAGTCACCATGGAGACAGTGAAATCCAATTACATGAGGTTGCCTTCCATTGGTAAATGATGTAAATACGGTTTGGCAAATCTGATTCAACTGGAACTTTATGTCAAAGCAATTACTATTTAAACAGGGTAAATGATGAAGGCGTCTACATTGGAAGTAGTTAAACCTAACATTGACATGACACAGAGACATGCTGAAGTCTTAAAACCTATACTAATGTTAAATGTGATACAGTTCAAGAAACGATCAGAGTCAATGTGTCTTCATGTACTTGTAAATAAACAATATTGGGAAATGTTTTCTACATTTTCAAACAAATGCTACTATTCCATAAAACCCTCTAAATAAAGCCAACTATGCTCAAATTTATTTCATTGATATACGTTGAGTTAACAATGTCTGTCTTAAAATCTTTCAACTTAAATAACAAACGTCAAATAATAATTTAAATTGATACCTTCAGTAAATTATAAAACAGCTTCTTTACATTTCTCGTAATGAAATCGATTTCGGAGAGATAATGTCAGTTTATTCTTCACGGAACCTGATCATTTTGGCGTAGCATATACATCGCACATAATCAATACAGTAAGCATAATTTATTTTCAATTCAGATCTATCAAGTTGGCGGATTTTAGGTTTTTTATAGGTTATAATATGTTGCCTAATACAATATGCAAAATATGAAATTACTCGAATATTCAGATTATGAAGAAAGTTCAGTCATATTGGCCATTAATGTTGTCGTCTGGGAATTAACATGTACACATGCGAGAGTCAGATGAAAATGTCTTAATCAGTCGTTTATTTGTACCTGACGTAATCTTACTTTGTAAGAAAATACAATTTTACATTAGACGGCATTAGATACATCACCAATGGGAATTGCTTAGAACTCCTAAATGCATGCCTTTGAACGAACATGCCTATCAAATCAAACGTTAAACATTCCAAACATCATAATTTCAAAATACAGTTTCAAAAAGTTATAGTAATTAAGCTAACTGGATAACATCCATGAAAGAATTTTCGATAAACGAACATTTACTATATAGAAGTTAATCGATACGGATTGATAGCACGTATTTTGTATGTTTTGTGCCTAGTTCCAATATCCATGTCAGAGAAAGTAATTTCCAATGAGGACGGTACTAACTTCCGGTTGTATCATGCAGCGCTTTCAAGAGTTGTACTTGTGAAATGACATTTATTCAATGGATGGATCACGGGGTCATGTAGCAAAACACAGTTAGACTCTAAATAAATGGAGGCCAGAGTATAGCAAAGAAATGAGGTTCAATTATTTCAATGATGAAGAAATACTATTATGATGAAAGTTGATTGAAAACAAAACGTGTCTAAGCATACAAAACAATGTATGAATATATATATAGAACAGCATCCCAACAAACCAAATTGGTGTTCACTCACAAAAGATCTTCTTTGTAGTTTAGGTTTATATGATTCCTGGTTTTATCAAGAAATTGGAAATGTTAAGATATTTCTGTGTCTTGTTAAACAAAGGTTGAAAGATAATTGTATTCAAGATTGGCAAAGTAGATTAGACATGTCCAGTAGGGCTTGATTTTACAAAAATGTGTGGATTTAGATTTCAACCATATTTTACCATACTAAATATTACTAAATTTTGAATGTCGGTGTCCAAACTGCGGCTATCGTCACATAGATTAAGCATTGAAACGGGTCGATGGAATAGACCGCATTCGAAGCCACTAAATGATCGTAAATGCACTGTTTGTTCTTTATTAGAACATGAATACTACTTTCCTCTAGAGTGCACATTGTTTTATGAACTAAGAATGAGATTTATACCTAGGTATTATAGACAATATCCTAGTATGTATAAATTAATTGCGTTGATCAATACAGAAATTGAAACTATCTTTAAAAAATCTACTTAGGGCATTAAGGTGACCGTATATTTTTTACGGCATTAAGGAGACAATTTGTATATTTTTTGTTTTATACTTTATTTTGCTTTTTTGTTGATAATTTAGTATTGAAATGATCATTTATTATGAGTACAAAATTTATGTTTCTTAAATTAATTAACAAAAAATATACGTAATTTGCGGTCTCCTTAATAATTTGTAAGTATGTTGCAGGTTTTAAGGGGACAGGTATATATGTAGAAGGGTTTATGGAGACCAGTGTATATATAATATTATTTTTGAGGCATTAAGGGGACCATCCATATTTTATGGCATTAGGGGGACAAATTATATATATTTAACTTTTGAGAGTATAGGCTCCCGTAACCTTAAGAGACAACTTGGTGATAGTATTTTTTATAATTGTGTATAATAAATCCACAAACAATGACCAGTCGAAATGGGAGGACTGCAAATTTCATAGGATATTCATCGGAAAACTTTTACAGACCATCTCATTCATTAAATGCAAGTCAGATTCAGTCACTTGATCTCTGTACCGTTTGATAAACAAAATATATAATGACCAGGGGCGGATCCAGGAATTCTCGTTAGAATGGGGCGTTACTTAGGGGCGTTTGCAGGAGGATTGAGGGTTACTCAATCAAGTAATTTTTAACAATTTGTAGTCGGAAATGATGCATTATGTGTATATTTTATTATTTTCTTCTCATATATTGACACAAAAAGTAAACTTGGATGATTTTAGAGGGAGCGCACGCCAACTGCACCCCTTCTCAATCCGCTAGTGAATGGTGACTTAATATTTGATATATTATGGTTAAATAGAACTTTCAGTTGAATTATATAGAAACTGTAAATGCTAAATACAAGTTCTGTGCTTGTAAAAACAATAAAAGTTTCGTCTGCACACGAATGTGTCTGTTAACGCTTGAACAGTTATATAGCTCATGATTAAAGAACATTGTTCATTGGGTTCATTGTGACCCATGGAAGTTTTTTTTATTAAATTCCAACTTCCCCTTAAATTTTACTTGCCTAAAAGTTTAACCTTAGTCAATCAGGGGCCATAACTTGTATTAAGGACATGGAGTTATGTAACCTCATTGGCTTATGGTCCTGAACAATTGTGTGAAGTATTAAGTCAATTTAATGAAGGGTATAGAACGCCTTAACCAATAGGCTACGGAGACGGTTTTAATGCATGTACTCAATTGCAGATTCAGGGGGCGGGTTGGGGGTGGGGGGAATCGGTCCCAGCGCGCGCGCCGTCCCCCACCCCTTTGAATCGTCCGTTTATAATATGTTCTCAGTCAATATCGGGAAAAATACAATATTAAGATAAAAATGCACTATTTCGGACTATAAATTGGGGAAGTCTAACCCCCACCCCGGTCCAACATTTCAAGCCATTCAATTTCTGTTCTGAGGGAGGGACGGATGTGGAAAGATTAAGCCCATGAGTTTCACGTACCCCTTCTTAAGTCAATTCCAGAATCTGCCACTGATATCTGTAATCAGATTTGTTGTTTCATAATGTTATTGTTCCTTTAAACAGTTTAAACCTTTTATGTCATCAACATAAACAGACGCATGTTCAGTAAAAAAAATACTCTGTATACAACGTTCTCGTACTCCAGAGCGATGATGCTATGCATTATATTTATCACCATCTGACTGACTGAGTAACAGTCAAAACTTTTCCGTTAAAGAGACTCTCTCATGTTTTGGCACCAAACATATTTTTTCTCGTAATGCATCTGAAAACACTTATATGTATATTTATTTTACTCCTTGGTACTGAAATTGCAGAAATAATAGTAACCAGGTTGATTTTCTTACTTCAATTGCATTTTTAAAAAACGATTGAAGTATTAAAGATTAATCTTGTTCAAGTTGGGAGCAAGCACATAGGGGTGCAGATAACACATAGAATAAAAAACGGATCGCTTATCCACTCGCCCACAGGGACTCATACTAAGGTGTTGAATATTTTAACCTTAATGGAAGTTATTGGTTTATCACGTGATTATGTCAATCAACTGATTGTGCAACAGCCTTTTGTTGAATCGGGTTAGTAACGCATTTCCAAATATTGGACTTCAAAGACTATATGTTAGCACATATCAACATTTATTGAAGGGTTTCAGCCATCAATAGCTTAGCTTTAACACTTCGTTTGATACGCCATACTTTATTTCGTAATAACAATCTATAAAATCCAAGTAAGAGATGCATTTTTAAAACCCTTAACGCTTCATAATCATATCCTCTTTAGCGGCTGAGGAAGCCGGTCCAAACCATTCACATACTTTCCGAGTTTCTTAATACGAGGGTATAGCCAGAAGTTCGTGGAATTCCTTAATACAATCAACACATTTTAATATTTTTCAACGCTCGCTATAAAATCTATTTCAGCTGTAAATGACATAGAAAACTTCAAACTGATACATAAAATATAAAGGAAACTACAGCTTTTTCATTAACATGAGATCAGTATAGCCGGCGCAGTTCGAACATCAGAATCTGACGTCAACGTCATAACTTATCAAAGTAAGAGCCGTTCGCCGCAATACAACGTCGAAGTCTCTCTACCCACTGCCGCTAAATGTCACTGAACCACTATGACTTGTAAAAATACAGGCGTGTCTGAGCTTCACTCTGTAGTGCCTGAAAGTCATTGAAGCGTTTACCTTTAGTTCACATTTAAGTTTCGGAAATAGGGCAAAATCGCATGGTGGTAGGTCTGGCGAAAAAGGGGGTGTGGGGGGGGGGAGGATCTCCGCTTCAAGCTGGATTGTCGCGGTAGTCGGTGCCTCCTCCGATCTATGCGCTGATGCATTTTCCTGGTGAAGAATCCACCCATCATGCAACGCCAGTGGTCTCTTAAATGCCATCGCCCTCTACAAGTCACGCCTCAAAACCTTAAATGGAGAACATAACTGAGGCTTATAACATTTGTCGCGTTTTGCGTACTTCATCAAATATAATTAAAACTAACACTTATTCAATCCCATATTTTTAATCATAAACTTTTTAAAACATTGTTTTATGCAGATTTTATCAAGTCCTAAATATTGATAAAAATGAATTTTGTTATATATCACTTTACCTTTTAGTAGGAAGCACCCGTCACAGATTGGCTCTGCGGAACTGCATGGAGTAGGATAACATCGTGCACATCAAAGAAGAAAATGAACATATACTTTCCTATCGAGCAGGATGGTCGTGCCTTCTTCGGAGGCGGGGAACTGGTAGTCTTCCATTGACTGCTTTGCTGTTTTGTCTCAGGGTCGAAATAAAACAGTCAGGTTTCATCGCAAGTGACTATTTTCTCAAGAAAACGGTTTCCTTCCTTTTAGTACCGAGCTAACGATCGGCGTGATTCCCGTACTCTTTTGCTCATCTCATCTTCTGTCAGCAGCCGTGGAACCCAACGCGCACTCACTCGACTCATTTTCAAACTGTCTTTCATTATCCTCCGTACCGACCCATAACTCATGTCCAACATCTTGCATATTTCATAAAGAGTGACTCGACGATCAGCGTCAACGATGTTATTCACGGCCTCGACGTCACACACTGTAGTTTGTGAAACCGGTCGCCCAGACCTCACGTCGTCACAAATGCTTTCCCGCCCCTCACTGAACCGCTTGTGCCACTTGTAAACGAGCATTCGCTTCACTTGAGTTTCACTCGATGCTTCATTCATCAGTTTAAGTGTTTGCGATGGAGTTTTCCCTAGGTTTACACAGAACTGTATCACTGCCCGTTTTATCAATCTGTCTTCTGGCGTCATTTTAAACAAAATTTAACTATTCCGTTCAAGCTAAAATGTTTCCTTTGAAATAAACAAACAAACGCACTGACTTAAAACTTCACTTCATCACACGTTATTAACGTCACGTCAAATGTGCAAACCTTCGCGCCGTTTTATTGGTTTCAATGTGAGTGGTCAACAAAACAAGATATTGTCATGGGTTATTTTAGCAACTGCGGAGGAATGCGCGACCACCTGTTTCCATAGTGATCACTACGTTGTCGTTATAACATGCTTTACGATGAATCTCGCATTCTTAATTTCAAATTACCTGATTATTATTGTATGAAAGTTTAAAAGATATGCTGCATATTGTTTTCATTTTATCAAGCTTTTCCACGAACTTCTGGCTATGCCCTTGTATATAAATCTCTTATAAATTTGCCAAATAAAATTCAACATGGGTAAACAATTATAAAAAAATAACGTATTTTATGTATTGTAACATATTTATAAAAAATAGTCACTTGAATCAAATGAACATTTTCAATGTACTTTCTTTCTCGCGGAAAGTGGACATTTCATCTTACTCCAACAAGTGTGGGGTATGGTTGATTCTCTTCGTGACTGAAATCAACTTTTTTAAACACTTGGTGCATTTCAAATGTAGTCCATATAAACATCCCCTTCAGATTATTTGACGATTGCATTTCCATGGGAGATCACTGCGTAGGATAAACATACAAGTGTTGTTTAGCCACACTGTGGTTTCAATTATGTCAGGGGCGTAGCTACCCCTCTATTCATGAGGATTCATAAACGTGCTGGGGGTTCGGGGCAAACTTGAAAATTTTGAAAACCATGGTGCAATCTAGTGCATTCTGGGCGTTCCGATGTGCATTATTCAGTACTGGAAAATAACCAGTTTTAGATTCATGTAGTCAAGTTCGCATACTGCAACTTTGGTTGATTTTTTTGTCAGAATCATGTGGATTCAGCCGCGTATTCACGTATAGGCGGCTACACGCCTGTATGTTGTGCATATGAATGTGTCACCATGTGACTTTCTCTTTCAAATTCTGTTAGAAAATTTATTGTTCTTTTTTTTGGTTACATCTTATTTTTCTATGATATTTACTTTCATAATTTCCTAAAGAGACTTTTGTCAGTCATTCTAATTGCAATTGAGTGTTTTGACATTTCTGATAAGATTTTCCTGCTTCCTCTTCTTAATTATTATCAGTTAATTATCTCAGATCATAATCATAAACCTTACTCTTTGAGACTTTGACACTTCTCAATTATCTCAGACTTAATCTAATTGTAAATTTTATTTTTGACAATAATTATTTTTGAGTGACACTTTCTAAAATCTTCGATCATTATCTTTTTATCACTTAATTCTGATTGGTAACTTCTACTCTTTAAGTTAGTATATAAGTATGTACATTTTTCATTTAAGGAGAAGGAGAAATATATACATTAGATATACATATAGACTAGGAACTTTGTACTTCTTCTTTTACTAAGGAAATATCTTTGAACTACTTTTTTTGTGACTATATAATTAATTCACTTACTTTCATAACTTAATATATCACATGGACTATTGAATGTTTCTTGTTAAATAAGTCTTTGGATTTATCTTTGTTAACTATTCAACTCAAATGTGGAATTAATAAAGAACCAACTTTTAAACATCTTAATTGGACTTGAGTTGTTAATCAAAGTGAACCATTAAACGTGATCTGAACTTAAACGGTAACTCGCAGTTGTGCCAGCTAATTCCCCAAATTAATGGCCAATTGCACGTGCCCCTTAGACAGTGTGGCTCGGGCTCGGTGACCACCCCTACTATACCGGAGTGTATATACTGGCCCGTTCCCGACGCTGCACGACTTAACTGGGGTGCACGGTGCCAAATGTATAATTTGGTTTAAATGATGCATCCTTAATATAACACCTCCTTGCTGCTACACCAATAGAAACTTCATGGGATGTTAATAGTAAAAGAACTAGCACTGACGTTCCCATTTTTGTCTGGGTCATTTAAATAATAGAAAACAATTTACAAGATAAACAAATTTGTTTTGACTTCTTTAATGAATTATATAAAAACATTGTACAAAGATATCATGACACTTTTAAACAATAAGTATGGTTGTTAATTAAACAGTATGCAAGCTTTAAAGATTTAGGCAAACCATTGGAATTTTACAGCGGTCTTAAAAGGTGTATTTAAAGCTGCAATCTCACCGATTGATCGTTTTGACTACCGGTACTCTTTTATTGTTTGTCTATAAATGGACAATTTTTTGCATAAATGTCTAGACCCAATTTTAAGTGATATAAGACTGCTGAAAAAAGATCAGATAGCAGTTTATCATATTTATGTTAAAAAAATGATGTTTTATGGCTAAAAGCATTACGAACAATTTAATGTAAATGAAATTTTCGGCACTTTTACATTTCTGATGGGTTCTATTGTGAATTATCTAATATGACTGAATTAAAGGAATGATAACCAAATCAGCAGATTTTGAGACAATTTTGTGTCTTAACTGACAATCTGTAAGAGTGCAGCTTTAAGTGTTGATCTAAAGCTTCATATACACATTGTTATATTGTCAATAACTGTTTAAAAGGTCTCATGTACTAAATAAGATAATAATTTTCATACAATATCTAAAATTGATCAAAATAAATAAAGTACCATTATACCTATTTCTTAAAAGTGCCGTTTCTCATCTGACAATACCATTCAAAGCCATCATTTCAACTATGAATTTATTTTTAACTTTCAACTTTTCTATAGCATATGCAACAAAATACACCAAAAATACAAGCCATGAACAATATGATTATTCAACTTGCATTATCTTTGGCCTTTTGAAACGACCATTTTCCAGTTTTGTCTATTTGTAAGTTATGCCCTGAGGAATAAAGTATGACTGTATGAAAATAAAAAGCAATAAAAACACTAAAAATATGCCCCAACCCCTGTAATTTCTAATACAGTAGTAAAATCAAGAAATTAAACATTTAGAGCTGCACTCCCACAGATATACCGTTTTCACAACTTTTTTTGTTTTTGAATGAGCAATTTTTTGCGTAATTATCTGCAAACCAATGATAAAAGATTGCTGACAAAAGATCAGATCACAGATTTCATATTTCCGTTCAAAAATTAATGTTACTAACGGTTTAAGAAAAGTGCATAAAACATCAATGTTTTAACTTAAATAGAAAAATCTGCCATTTAATTTTTCGCAAAAATTGGATGGTTCCAATCCAAGACATAAAATGAGAAAAGTTGTCAAAACGTCCAAAATGTGAGTGCAGCTTTAACGTTTGAAAGTAACTCTGTTTGCCTCGTGCCCCTAAACAGGGTTTAATTATATTATATGCCCAGTGGGTTTGTCCCTGTATATTTGATTGTATGATTGCAGTAATGGATACTGGTCTAATTATCTTCTGACAATTTTTCACCAATTTTAAAGAAACAGAAAACACATATTAAGCTCATATAACGCTGTACAATTTAATCTCATTCATTAGGATGAGAAAAATTCCCTAAAAATATTAATTGTGGAAACATATCTCATTTAAATACATACAGGAAATGGCGACATCATGTACCCTTTAGTATGAAAAATGCAGTTTCCTGATATTTGAATAGCGGTTCTTTATTTAAGCATCTCAATTCATTCAACATACACATAGTATGTATCAAGTTTCAAAGGAAACCAAATCATCGTAACGATGGTTTTCAAAGCAAATATTCACACTCTTGACAAACTTCTTTTCCTAGTTTCAACTTTTGAGACTTTTTGATGAGCCTGCACCTTCCCCCTCTTATGCTGTGGCTTCAAGCAATAAAGCTACCAGCTCAAGTTGCACAACTGGTGAACAAGACTGCTGATAGTCGACAAACTGCACACCTGATGCCATGATAAATCATGTCCATCGACTTCCAGAATGAAGAAATGACGCAGCACAGAATTGATTTCAATTGGACCTCTCTGTACTTTCATCCCCTTGTTGTAGTCAAAGACTATATCTAAGTGTGCAGTGCGGGATCTTGAGAAGCTTTCTGCTCCTCTGATGAAGTAAGTTTGGCAGAGTGTGAAACATGCCTGGACACATGTGATCTATGTCTTCTTGTGTGTGCCCAACCATCACCTGAAATTTTTTTAGAGGAAGTTAGTGCTTGATTACAAGTCAATGTGACAAAACAAGGTCTTTCATTTATGCCACCAAGAACTAGTATTCCAAGTTTCATAACTCGTATGTTAACTCAAAGCAATTGAGCAGAAACTGTTTGGTAATTAATTTTAAGTCACTGCTTCCACTTATACTATCAGTAATATTGAACGTGAACCGACTGACCCAAATGCTATTCTAAATAATTTTTATGTGCAGAAACCTTAATCCTATTGACACATAAGTAATCCAATAGTATGTCTTCACAAAACATTCTACAACAATATTTTGTCAATTTAACTCAAAGATTGATTATTGTTTATTTGTCAGACAAACACAGAGATGGCCCTATATCGCTCACCTGATTTGAGAAAGGATTCTAACTTAGTTATTGTTTGGACACTAACTGGACACTTTTGGTCTGACTTTATAATGCTGCTGGTGAAAATATTAAAAGTCCCTAAATAATGGGCTTACAAAAACATGAAATAAAATGTATTTGTTTAAAAATTACAAAGGGCCATAACTCTTACAATATTTAAGTTTGTATTGAGCAGAATAAAAGGCTTTGCCTAAAATACAAACTTAAAACTATATTTACAAGTAAAACAAAACAAGAGCACCGCGAAACGGAGCATTATACGCCCGAAGAAGATTCGGCTCGAGGTCCTTTTAATGTAGTGATGTTTTGTATAAAGTTATTTGAAAATCGCTTTATTAGTTACCAAGTTATGGCCCGGAATTGCTAACGGACGAGTAACAAAGATGTGGCCCGGACACAGAATTGCTAACGCCCCCCCATGGTGATTCTAGTCTTTGAGGTATGGACCTGGAAATTGCGCGCGACACACCCTTTTAATGTAGTGATGATTTGTATAAAGTTATTTGAAAATTGCTTTATTAGTTACCAAGTTATGGCCCGGACACGGAATTGCTAACGGACGGACAGACTGACGGACAGACAGACAGACGGACAGACGATGGAGGCCATAACATAATACGACCCTTCGGGCGTATAAAAATCTACAAATATGTTTTTTGTATCTGGTTTTTGAGAGAGAATGATCGGAAGAAAACATCACACATTTACAATCATATTAAAAAATAATTTAGTTTTTTTTTTAAATTATATTCTATTTCAAAAACACTGCAAAAGACAAGACACTTACGTTTCAATTTCTTGATTTAATACATTGATGATTATCAATTCTTATGAAGCGAGATGGGTCTTACACTCTGACCAGTGCAACATGCATGTTCTTAGTTGCTCAGTTATTACCTTTCTTAAAATTCTTCTTTTGTTGTATTTTCCATCGGAATGTATAGCACCTCTGTGTTTCTGTTTGTCTCCTGAAATAGTAAAAGTTTATTAATAATAATCACAATAATAATAATCAGTGACTTTTACTGAAATTATTTTCACTGATTGTGCCTTGCACATTGGGGAACAAAGTTGACTTCTGAGGAGAAGATTTTTCCATATAGACATATAACAAAAAGTAGCTCCGCACCCTGGAGCAATGATTTTTATGAATCAATATCCGGTAAAGAAAATTCATACAGGGTATTGAAACATTTTTTTTCTTCAAATGAAGACTTTTAAAAAAGATAACTTAACTAGCTCTTCATCATATTAAATAAAAATTAGCAGTCTATGCCGCACACGGAGCCCCGCATTTGATCTTTTACCATAGTTTGATTGAGAGTTAAGTTTCACATCGACAAGTCTTTACAGGTCTATTAAAGCTGCACTCTCACAGATTGAACGTTTTGAAAAAGGTTATAATTTTTATCTTGGAATGAACCAATGTATGCAAAATGCATGGAAACCTGTGATATAAGACGGCTGACAAAAAATGTCTTTGAATTCCCGTCAAACATGTCCGAACCAAATTCAAACTTTGGATAATCACTGTGATTCACGATGAAATTCAGCACTTCTTGCCCAGTATATATACGTTCACTTTAAGCAAAAGGCAAATTAAAACAAACACATTTGTCCGAAAATTAATCAAGCTTTAAATGGTAGTAGAATTGTCATTTGTTCATGTAATTTTCAAGAATCAGGAAAGGAAATAAATGTTCTCATGTTGCCAATTTAGTCTCGATCATCTAGACGCTTGTATTCAGATCTATATCGTTCATTGACTCTAATTAGAGCGGCTTCATGATTGAGACTAGCCGGTTCTTTGATAATTGTTACGATCGAACAGTGGTTGAAAATGTAAAGTGAGACCTGTTTTTTTACCTGTTATTGAACAAACTATTATGTTGGCAGGACTGTCCTCCTCAGCAATGCAAAGAACAGCAATGACTGGCTGGCACTCTGTAAAATGGCGATTAAAACATTATGTCCAATTAAAACTGTCCCATTCTAAACAATCCATCAGCAATATATATAAATGAGCTGCGCCATGTGGAAATGTGTCTTGGGAAGTTGACATCATTCCATGTAATGATGTCATAAAGATGAGCAGAAGACATTACTTACTATGCAGTAAAAGTTCTTACTTTAACAGTAAAGATATCTTTTTTTGAGGAAATTAATCAAAGTGAGCTCTTTTATGTCATGTTTCTACAGTACCGTAGGTCTTGTACACATCTATGTTACATATATAAATAATAAACAGGAATAAAATGAGGAGTTGTGTACACACTAATTCCTCCTTATGTACTGTGTAACTCAAGAAAAACAATTCATAATTCTAGTAAAAACAATCCATAATTCTAGTAAATCTCTAGAATTCCCTTACTTTTCTCGCTGTACAAAAATGAATGAGGAGTTGCAAACAAGCAGGGCCATAAAACTTTTGCCATTTAAACTGTACCACAACAGCAATTTAAAGACAGTGATACTCATTGATGGAATAGGCACTTAGACAGCTACATTTTCTGAGAAATGGAGATCAGACTAAATTCTCCAGAGATAATTTATAGCTTTATTTGAAATAAAGAACATGTTACAGTGTTTATGTTAAACTTGTTACTTATCCCTGATAACACAATCATTACCTTCAAAATGGTGATAAAATAAAAACAAATATACCTTATTAAACACTGTTTACTATCACATCTGTACCCCCCCCCCCTCCCCCCTTCTTACATACCTAAGCGGCTCTTACCAAAGTAAAGAATGAAAGGTCCACAAGGCCAATTATAAACCATGAACCATGAGAATCCTGTTTACTAATTTGATTTTAAATCACCCAAAAGGCTTTCTACACATAATGGTTCCTTAATTTAAATCTAGCCTCCAAAGTTGTGATTTCATTGAAAGACTTGAGATACCTTATTTAAAAAAATGACGAAAGGAAAGCTTAAACGCAGAAGTCTGGACGGGTATACGAGCCTGGAAATAAATACACAAAAGCTCACCATGCTGCTAAGGATTCTTATATAATTCCCGGCCCAAGTTCAGCTGGAGATGTTGATTCCACACGGCTGGATAACCGGCCCAGTGCACCCAAGCTTGGCAGTATCTGCAAGAGGAGGGTGTATATCTGGGAAAACGCATTTATAATCAATTTGTGAAAGTTCTTATCCGCCATAAGTAGTGAACATGTATGTGGCTTATAGATTATCTGAAATGAAGTTTAATAAAGGAGACAAGGTTCGGTCTGGGATCTAAACCTGGATTTTGATGCTGAAATTGTAAGTTTTGTTCAAATGAAGTATAAACTTAAAGTGAGTACAGAGATATCTTGAAGCCCAGATTTATCACTTACCTGAAGTTTGTAGGGCTACAATTTGCTGTAAACTGCAGGAACTGTCCCCATGAGCCTTTTGTCTGTTAGGGGAATGGTGACTTAGGTAATTGGTGGTACCACTCTGCATTTCTTATCCACACACAACACAGTGTATCTGAAAATGACAGAGAATGGCCATGCACTTATGAAAGCTATGCTAGAAATACGCCGTTATGAGTTTATCAGATGACATTTCCACACAGAAATTGTGAGGCCACCAATACAGCAGTACTGACATCAATGACGAAAACATATATATCTGTCATGGAGCTGTGCTGGTTCTGTGGCGTCAAAACCACTGCAACTTGGCAATTCACTAGAAACATCTTTTCAGAAAAAAGAAACAACCAATACTGGGTAGCCTTTGTCACCCAGTGAACACCCAGAGCATCTTGTTACTTTGAGCATCTATTTACTTAGAAGTACAATGTAGCGTCATTAAGATCTCAAATTAACAAAAAAGTGTATCCGAAAGCTTTAAATACTGAACGAAGTGTAACTTTGAGGCGGGCTGCGAGCAAATACTTTCAAGGGCAGAAATCTCCCAGAAGTTTGAAAAAGATTATGCAAAGCTCTAGCTTGATGATTTTGGCCCAATTTCAAATTGTTACTCAGTAACACGACGGCGTAAATTTAATCAAACATCAATATAGTTACACAGGAAAATAAGAAATAGCTTTAAACTCTCTCACATTCATGGCAGAGTGTCTGGTGACGGTTAAACATTCAGCCTGGTGGCTGGGGTAACAACATATCTAAATCCCTAAATGGATGATCTGATCCCAGCCAACAGATCAGCGAAACACGAATTGTATTGCGTGTCCGGGGGGGGGGGGGGGCCAAGGATATCTTGACCCAACTTACCATAGCCGCCTTGCGGTTTTGTTCACAAAGCCGGCACACACAGTTCATTCTCAGTTTGCATGTTGTGTACTGAAAAGTTCCAGCTTTCCATGACACTCGCAATAAACCTATCCATGAATTAAAACAAATTAACAAATAACTACCAGGTAATTATGGAAATATAAATGTCATTTTTTACTTAAATTATAGATAAATACAACTTATATTGCAGTCAAACTGGATAAAATATCAGGAAAATGTGTCCTGTTCCAAAAAGTGTGTTTTGAAGTTGCAGACAATAGACCAAAGACCAAGAATTTAAGTGTTCAGACAGGGGCAGGCAAATCTTAAAAAAAATATCAAAATTTTAAAACTTAAATAAAACTAAAATTATACAAACCTTATATAAATCATGTGTTAACTTGAAAATACATACAAGAATACAATGTACACATAATCAAATGCTACCTCAGAGAATCATTTTTTTCAAGAACTACTTAAAGGGGTACTGCAACCCGCAAGCCTTTCGTTGTGGGCCGACACCTTTAAACCTCTTTCCCGCACATTAATTAAACACGTCTTATGTTTTGTCAGTGCCGGTTTTGAAGACCAGTATAAATCCAAAAGCAGTTTTTCTGCCAAAATTTACCCAAATGATTTGGATGAATGCTTAACAAGAAAGTGCACTGTACACAATCAAATAAAGTATTTAGTGTTCCAGCAATAATGAGCAATCTGAAATCTGACCCCTTACATTCCTTAAATATTCACAAAGTGTTAAGTTCATGTGTTTGTTATCTTTTTATGATTCAAATGGTAAAAAAATGGTGCAAATGTGAGAAGCCCTGAAGAGGAAAACTGATATTTTAATAGAAATAGTGATGAAATCACTGACATTATGTTTACTTAGCAACTAAAGCAACAGACCAACCAGACCTACCAGTATGCTAATCTATATTTAACTGCTAAATTTTAAAAACCCAAAACATACAGATAAGATCTGTGGCGCAGTTGTTTACATTGTGTGATTTAAATGCATATATTTTTGTTGGTGATTAGTTTAAATCCAACTGAAGCAATCTTTTATCAATATAAACGTTAGTTCATCCAACAAATTAAATATTTGAATGTTAGAGGATTTGTTTTCAGAAGATCAGCAATAATGTTTTTTCTTTAATTGTCTCAATGAAAAATGTAATGTTCAAGTTTATAGGCGCTGTTTTATCTGAGAATTTCCCTGGGTGTGAACCGCTTACTGTGTCCAAGTTATCCAAGCTGGATCTAAGACATTACTACAATATGGGCAATTTGCTCTGCCATTTTTATAGATAATACCCGGTAGTGTATTCCAAAGGTATTCTTTTGGTACATTGAACTCACAACAATATTTGAACTCCTGACGTCCAGCACCGCTGTCAGATTATCTAATCCAACCACTATGCCATTGCATGCTCTTTACTGAACGAAAGATAAATGAATACTCACAATTTTGAACAGTATTTTTTTGGTCACAGATAGCAACCTTTTAATCCCACTTAATCCTGTCTTCCCTATTTGGCAAACGGAGAATTTTTAGAAAATTTGTTATCTGATGATCCTGTAAATTTTGTGTGGATTGACTAAATACTGTTCGAATTTAGCAAATCAAAACTAACATTTTGGGTTTATTCAGTGTAGACCCTAAAATATCAATTTTGATTTATAAGTATGTAGGTTTGTTTAAAAGCTCAGTACAGTTTACTTTACTTGTTAAGTTATCCAATTTCTGTAAAAAAATATTACTTAACTTGACTATAAAATACTGTAGGGGGGCGTGTCGTAAAGTTAAGAAAAAATCCAAATAATGCAACAGTCAATTGCAGCATGGGCCCCCAAGGTCCTGCTAATAGCGGGGACTTTGACTTTCGGTCCAGCCAATCCCAGGTAAAATTCCCGCTCTGCACAGACAAACAGCTGGTAAAAGCCCTGTCAAATGAATTATGATCATTTCGTAACCGCTCATTGTTGGTCATTTCGTAACCATTGTGTTAGTCAATTCGTAACCGTTAAGAAATCGAATGGTCATATCTTAACCGTTGACTCCTATAATTATGAGGAATTAATTTAATACCATTTGAATTTACAAAATAAGTTTACTGTAAGTATAAAACATATAAATGACAACATAAACAAAGTTAAATCTAGTAGTTGTATTCCTTCTTTATTCCTAATAGTGTAGTGCGATTTGCCAATAAACTCTGAAACTATGACAAATAGAAACATTCACACTAGCTATTTTTTTATGTTGCGAAGGAAATATTATAAGCAGGCTGAATATTAAATGTAATAATTTTTTAATTCATAGATGTTCTACCATTGAGAGGAATTGTGACCTTAAGCCAATACTTTTAAATATATAGACCATATTACTTTAGAATTTCTTTTTTATTAAATTGCATAGAAGTATTGTAAAATGTAGTGAGTTTGCCGAATGAGATTATGCGCTTTTTATATGCTTATTGTATTAAGAATGTGCCGATATGTTTAATTTTGTATCTTGTTATTGGAAATTAATACCATAAGGCCAAATAAAAAATAGGTGTGTTTCAGGTAACACTGCTAAAAAAAATAGGGTAGGTAGGTCGGAATATTTTTTTTTATTTTTTTATTTTTTTATATTTTTTTTTTTTTGATATATTGATTTCAGTAACTGTTGACTCAGAAAGTAACAAAAATAAAAGTCATCAATTTTCAGGTTTATCAGTAGTTTTTAAACATGTTACATGCTTCAAAGGAAACATTCTTTATTTGTCTGGTTAAATACTTTTGACAATGATGGTTGGATTTCAACTAAGTTATGGTACACCACTCTGCTATTATTTGAGACTTTCCAGGAACGGTTTTACTTTTCTTTATGCACCCGTTTGCTTTCAATCACCCTCTGTAGAATACTAACCTCCTTGAAACATAATTACATGAAGAGTGGGACGGCAAATTTACCATATAAGCCATTAGCCAAGGAAACCTCAATGCTGTCAAGAGGACCTGGGGGTTCAGGTTTGAAGAACAAGTAACATGCAGGTTTTATTGCCAAAATTGCACACTTAAGTCTGACATATCAATCCGAAAGTCAGTATCTGACACATTTGTATCTGCCAAGAAAATATAGTTCAAGAATTGAAACATACCTGCCACACAAGCACAAACGTAATTCACCTTAAGAGTTCGGACATTCTATAAATTCGGACATCCATTATTATTTTCAAAAATAATTTATTTTAGGTACCTAATTTTCGGACACCCAAAGGACATCGACTGAACTTTTACAGTTACTAAGTCTCACAGACAAAAATTATTGATCTTTATCGTTACAATGCCTGGCTAGATTACCTAACCGTATACATCACTGTGATAAGTTAGTTGGTTACTACCCATCCTAAACGATTTATTGCCTGGTGAAAAGGATGTGTGATATATTCAATGGAGGATTAAAGAAACAACAAGGGCAATGCAGAGATTAAGAAAACACAGACATGACATGTTTGTAAAACGATCCGCCAATTAACTTTGAAACTTGTATCACACTTTTAATATAGACTTTATGAAGCAATAATCGTACAGTAATACTCATTGAAACATCAATCATGCCAAGAAATACCAGCCAATTTTTCCACTTTTCATTTCTACACAAGAGCCAATTTCAGCTACACATTAACCCCTAATTGACCGAGAATCTGACCATGTGTTTAATCATGTTTTCATATCTAGGGAGTTGCTGTGGTTTGGATCAAGATTTGGAAGAATGTATTTAATTTTGCCCAGAAAGACGTGAAGAAGTATCAAGTGTTAACTACAATTAATTAAAATTACAGAGTACTTAATTTAGTAAAACTTATTATTTACTTATTCTTAAACAAAAATATGATGTTTTTAATGAGTAACATTATCGTTTTAGACATACATGTGTATGACAGATGTTAATGAAAATGGTATGCTTAACCAACCGTTTTATTTGGAATGAAAATGTAACCTATATTACATTATATATGAATCTGGCCGTCTGGTAGGTCGAATTATATTTAAGGGTATGCTTTACTAAGCGTATGGATATTGATTTTAAAATGTCAGATTTATTGGGTTCACATTTTTTAACAAAAACACACACTCTTATTGTTCATTTTTAAAGCTTTGTTGTTTTTATTTCACTGTAAAAAATATTGAGTTCGTAAGTATACGTATACACCATGGAAAATGGGAAATATAAACGAAACTTGAAAAAATATATCACATTGGCGAAACTGAATCTCCGAATGTTAAATTTACTTCAATTTTGTTCATATTATCATGAACACATGAGGCGGTTAAAATGCATTTTCGTATAACTGATTGGGATTTGTTTTTGCAATGTTTCAATCTAAAAAAATTGCTTAGTTTTGTGTTCATCTGGCATTGTCTTCATACCGTGACCTGTGAAAGAACATGTTTTGACCGACATAAACTCACAACAATGGTCGCTGTCCTTGAGTGACTCCTTTTCTGTAAAATATTGACCCACCCCCACCCCAAATAATAACATGACTCAGAACGTTACTGTAAATAGGTATTTAACCCCACCGAACAGAACCGACTATGTTGGTCATTTAATATGTGTGCTCTTAAGTCTTAGTAATACAGGTGGTAATGCTGCAGCTATTGTTGTTGATACTGCCACTACTGCTTCTGCTATTGCCAATGTCAACACCACCGCCACAACACCACCGTCAGCACCACCACCACCACCACCACCGATGATGATGATAATGATGATGATAATGATGATGATGATACCCCTAAACTACTGCCGCTCCTGCTGAATTGTTGTTGTTGTTGTTGCCACTTCTACAACAACAGCTACTACTATTCCTTCTACTAACTATCATATAACTTCTACTGATGCTGCTAATCTTGCGTTAATCAATTATATGTTGCTGTGAATGAAGGAACTAAGCTTTTTGTATCAATGCGAAGACCCTTCATTTATCTATTTATAATGAGCGCAAAGTACAATGAACCCTTAAAGGGACTGTACACCAGATTCGCACCAAAAAAGTTTTCTTCTGTAACGAATCTCAGGACAATTATCTAATGGACTGTGTTACGCTTTATCATAATTGTAAAAAAAAGTACCAAAATGTAAAAAAAAAACTGTGTTGGAGACCGGGTTCTTCAGTTAGTAAGTTTCAATGCATTGTACTCATCAATGCCAAGTTTATGTCAGTTTTCGAAAATTTTCTCTTTTTTTTCCGCTATTTTATCATACGGAGTATAGCCCCTTTATGCAGATTTTCGACATCCACAGATAAACAACTCCCCGGTATCATTTTATTAAATATACATGAGTCATAACATTTTGAGCCGGAAGTTGATAAGTTTGACTGAAAGTGAAAGTTTGTGATTCTATTTGTTTCAAAAAACTTCCTCACGCCGGCCAAATCCTAAGAGCCTCTTATAGAACAATACCGTACTCAAGTTGTTAAATTAAACGACTTGATTACGGTATTGTTCTATAAGAGGCTATTAGGATTTGGCCGGCGTGAGGAAAATATTTAGCTGTCGGGGAACTAAGAAATATAGTTAGTACATTTGTACTTGATGTTTTCAATCTTTAAACATAATTAAACATAATAACAAGAGTGTGGTTTAGATAGTTAAATATTGTTATCAAGGAGATTGTTCATAAACAATATCAAAGATGTAATGCTTAGCTTAGTTAATTAATAATTATACTTTTTATAGTTAAGAAAATCATGTCAATACTTAATAATAAACTATTATTGAATTTTTATTTTTATTTTTGACAAGTGTCGTAATCAACAAAATGAGATGAAGCGTTAAATCTAAGAACCATGCACTATAGAAAGATTTTTCCGAAAAATGACCAAAATTATTGCTCCCCTGAATTTCATGCTGGTCGTAATGGCCATTAAATGAAATGAATTAGCTGTACAGCAGATAACTGATAAAAAATTCATGGAGAACCAAGTCAGTCCTTTAACCCTTAGCACAAAACCACTGAATGGAACATAATGCATATGCTGCTAAAATTCAGGTATATGCTGGCATACAGGGGTTTCCTTCTTAATTGAAAATTGGATAGGATTTCTTGGCATGAAAACAATAAAGTCAACACATTCAATGATACAGGTAACTATTAAATGTGATGAATTAAAGTTATAAATGCAATACTCAAGTTACAATAAAAAAACACCAGACACATTAATCCTGCATAACAATATCCATGCTCTCCATGAGATCCTCGTGGGTATAACTGAGTTATGTGACGTCACACAATGGGACTGTTTGATCTGAAGCCGATAAAAGGTGTTTACCGTAAATGACTGGGTATAAGACGATAGGGGGTATTAGACGCAGGGAAAAAATCTGTGAAAAATCCGAGAAAAAAACTTTTAATCTATGTTTTTGGTTAAAAGACGCATAGAAAAAATGTCAAAATCGCCCGGCATTTTCAGCCACCATGTTTGTTGACAGTGACAAAAAAAATTTTTTCGTGAAAATGGCGATGGTTATCTTTAAAACCATACAACCATACTGTCGAGAATGAAAAGTTATGTTATGCAAAAAATATTTTGACAGTGCCCAACTTTGCTTTTTTATATGTAAGTTTGATTATTGTTTAATTCAATTTATTATTCAAAATAAAATTGAATACCGTAATTCACAAGAGTTCGGACACTATAAATTAATTATTTTTTTCGCTCTCCGAATACATAGAAAATTATCATTTTTACATTTTATTTACATGTTTGTTTAACCTGCCTTTTTTCTTCATGTTTGCGTTTTACCACTTATTAATTTATCCGTAGTAATCAATGGTCATAAACTTATTTATTACGCCTATAAGTGTAAATCCTTCTTGAAGTTAATTAAAACACCATTTTATACATGCACTGAACTGAATAAACACATTCTATCGGCTTCAGATCAAAGAGTCACACTGTGTGACGTCACATAACTTACAGTTATACCCACGAGGATCTCGTGGAGAGCATGGACATTGCTATGCAGGATTAATGTATAACTATACGATTATTGCTTCATATAGTCTATAAGTGTGGTACAAGTTTGAAAGCTTATTGGCAGATCGTTTTACAAACATGCCATGTCGATGTTTTCTTAATCCCTTGATTGCCCTTGTTGTTTGTTTAATCCTCAAATAAATATATCACACTTCCTTTTCAACAGGCAATAAATCGTTGAGGATGGGTAGTACCTAATTAAATTGTCACAGTGGTGTATACGGTTAGGTAATCTAGCCAGGCATTGTAAAGATAAAAATCAATAATCTTCGTCTGTGAAACTTGGTAACTATGAAAGTTATGATTGATGTCCTTTGGGTGTCCGAAAATTAGGTACGCAAAATAAATTATTAATTAAATTAGGTGAATTACGGTAACTTTAATCGAAAAATATTGGAAAATTGTTGGAATTATAAACGTCTTACAATATACCGTATCCCGATCTTCAACTGCCGTTTTAACCCGTATATACTCGATCAATATGACGCGAGTAACATCCCTTTCTACATAAATCTAAACAAACTCTCGGCTTGAAATTGACCTCAGAAAAAAAGTTCAAAAAATTGTTACTGGGTATTATACGCAGGCATTTTTTTGCATCAAAATCTGAGGGAAAAAAGTGCGTCTAATACCCAGTCATTTACGGTATTCATTTCAATGCATGTATAAAATGGTGTTGAATGGGATTTTAACCATCTTGATGAAGGAGCTACAGTGACTTATAGGCGTAATAACCATTGATAACTACGGATAAATTAATAAGTGGTAAAATGCAGACATGAACAAAAAAGGCAGGTTTACCATACATGTAAATAAAATGTAAAAATGGTTATTTTCTATGAATTCGTAGAGCGAAAAATTAATTATTTTAAGGTGTCCGAACTCTAAGGTGAAGTACGGTAAATACATTAAAAAAATCCAACTCTAATACTGTCAACTTTACGTACATACATTTCGTAACAAATGCTTTTCGTACCCAAATCACATTTTTTTCAGGGAAAAATAGGTTAGGGTCGGCGGGAAAAAATAGGGTCGGTCGGGTAACCTGAAACATACCTATTTTTTTATTTGGCCTAACAAATAATTTAAGGTTGTTTTTTGTCGGTTTCGGATATAAAGTATGCAGAATATGAATCAATTGAGAAAAAAACAGAACAAAATTTTGTTCGTTTTAAACAATTCAAACAAATATAGTCAATGAAATAGGTCAAGAATGATCATTTATGTAAACGTAATTTTACTCAAAAATACATCGCGATCAGTCTTTAATTATTGTTTATAAGTAAGCAAAATGTAAGAAAATAATTAACATATTTTGGTAGTATATAAATCATTTCTACTTTAGCATGATATATATATATCTAATAACTATTGAGTAACATAAATTATTGGCTTGTTACTAGTGAGAATTCGAGTAATGTCTCCCAATTGGTGTCTTGGTTGCTGTGCCATATACATCCAGGTTCGAACAATACACTTAACGAGGTGCTAAGTGTACTATTTATCACCTTGTTAAATGGTGGTTATTATATGAGCAATTGATTACTTGACGGTTACGAATTGACTAACAGAATGGTTACGAAATAACCAAGATCAGCAGTTACGAAATGGTAAGGTAACGAAATGACCAGATCATCGTCAAATGCCCCTGGGGACATCCTAGGTTAGGCCCAATCCCTGTTATCAGCGCAAAAACAATAACACCGCATTCACTCAGCACTGCCGGTCCACCTGGAAGGTAAAAACATGGCCCATTTCCCCTGCTATCCCCGGTATAAACAAGACCTGGGCGCCATTGTTACAATTGACTGGTGCATAACTGTGGCAGAATAAGGGAAACATTTTATTGTTGCATTTATTATCAAATATGAGAATTTAAGACACATCCAAAAAGCCACAATACGAATTGGTGATAGTGTTCGTTCTGTTCTGCTATTCAAAGGTGATGAGAATGACTAATGACATGACATTGACAAACAAAATGTAAGGCATTTGTATCCTTTCGTCTTTTATTTATTAAAATCTGAGATGTTATGGGAGCAAATCACTTTTTAGATTGGAACATACCAAATAATAATAAGCGACGATGTACAGTAGTGGTAAACCAAGTTTGCTAGAAATCAATCGAGTTTCTCCAAAATACAAGCAAAAATTACACCGGATGTTGATACTAGTGATTTATAGGGCACCCGTGATTTAGTTTCGGATGAACAAAATCCGGATAAATCATTTGCTTTTCATCCAAAGGGTGGACGATTTATACAACTGTACAAAAGTCATAAAAATAAACGAAAAAACGTTGAATATGTATTTTAAACACTTACCAAGTTACCATTCTCTTTCTGTAAGAGATGAACGCCATACTGCATAATTGCACGGAGATGGTACCACGGAGATACCCGAAAATTTCCGTTATATTCCGGAAAGTTAAATTTCTGTACTGAAAATTTGGATGCTGGCCCCAATTTCTCGAAAATTCTTAAGTACGTTAACTCAATAACATGCTCAGTAAAAATAACGCTCTCAGCTGAGTAGGTTAGCTAAATCCCATTTCTTGAACGTGCTCAATAAGCTACTCAACTGAGTAAAAATAACGCGATTATCTTTTCGGTCATTTCGGTTAAAAGAGAGCTCTTCGGTAAAAAAGGTAAGAAAGTATAAAGTTCGGGAAAATCTGACAACAGACGATAGAAATGGACAATGGAAGCAAAAGAGCTCCCAACTGGACAGAAGCAGAGAAAAGTTACTGCCTCGAGCTGATATCAGTCGAGTCCGATGTACTGTTCGGAACATTTCGAGGGGCCACACAAGGTGGCAAGCTAAAAAAAACAGCCTGGGAAGGCGTTTGTAAAAAGCTTAATGCGTAAGACACAGCCCTTTTGTTCACATGTTTTTTATCAAACATGCATTATTACAGTAATTAAATAACTATACGATACAATAAACATGTTTATACAATAATTTATTATTTTGTAATATGATTTATTAAACGGTAAACAATACAGGCATGAATTTCAAACTTTTGAAAGAATCTTACCGCAAAGAATCTAGTGCCTTCTATCTTTCATTGGCTGCAACTGTATCATTTTTATTTAATTGTTAAGTCCTGGTTCACATATTTTATGTAACGTGTAAAGTTTAGTCCACCTGGTCCTTTGACGTTTATTATTTATTGTGCCAGACTCGAGACAGGGATACAGAAGAAATGTCAAAATAATAAAAAATATCCCTGATCGCTCTCGATTATTGTGGCTATTGTAAATTTAGCTTCGATCATTGTGAAATATGCTAAAAGAATCCCGTAAAAATTGAACACACCGTTGAACACAGTTGTGTCTATTTTTATCAAGACACCTTCAGCATGATTTGTTTTCACTTCCTTTTTCTAAGTGTTTGTCGATGTAAGCTTTTATATATGAGAAATAGGTTTATTTCAATTGTCTGTAAAAATCACATGTTAAATGTACTGGAATAACAGCAACTATTGTATTAACTGAACCAAATCTGAGAAAGTAGATATGGAAATTCAGCCCTATTTCCATGCGGTACTTTATGTTAACTTTCACTGATTATATGTACATCATAATATCAGTATATTACAAAAATGTTAACACGGATACACGATAATTATACATCCATTTTTCTCACAAATATTAGATTTGCACTGTGTAAAAGTATGACCGCTTTCCCTCAGGTCTGACGAATGACTGATATTTTTGAAAACTTTACACATGTCAGACATCGAACGATGACGTCATCTACACGAGCAATCAAACTGCGTGTGCGTGTTAAATTTGTGTGGTATAAAAGTTCATGTAATAGTGTATTGAATTTTTTTATCAACAGTCGTGACCCTTATTGGTTTAATACATAACGATACATATACAACAACCTTCAATCGATCTATGTTTTATTTCTTATGTCTTGCCATTACAGAACTATGGGATGTACTGCAATGTATCACCATTAATCGCAATTAATCAGTCCCGTGCTTTTATAATATGCATTCTATTGAATGCTAGTCTTTGAAAAAAAAAATATATATGATATTGTTTGACAATATTTTAACTTGTTTATATTCTATGTCCTAATTTTGTTTTAAGATTGACGTTTTGTTTGACACCCTAACATTATGATGTAGAACTCGATAGTATTTTGTATCTTTTTTTTTTTAGCTCTGGTCTGGTTACGAACATGAGGAGTGTTGACGAGATTAAGACGATGTGGAGAAACGCAAAAGGAAGAGGTTCGCTTAATACGCTTACTACGATAAACTGTCTAACCCCGTTTGCTCTAACTCAGGAAAAATCGGGCTAGGTGGGATGTCTAACCTTCAGAATATAAACATCGGTCCTTCATATCCAGTTCGATCAGCAATTCTGGCCAAAAGAGTTCGAGCCAACGGGGTGCGGCTGTATTTAAAAGTTGAATAATTATTCTTGTGTCGCCTGTGCGTATGACTGACGGTCAGTCAAATATAAGGAACCGTTTGCCACAATGTATTATCTATAAAAAAGATAAAATTTACTTCAATATGCTGTACTATGTGAAGAATCTACGTCAGTTAATTTGCCTTTGCTTTTAAATCACCGCCGCACGTATTTTGTTAACCGCATGGTGATATTTACTATAAAGCATTGTAGCTGTACTGATACTTGAATTTTGCTTTCTGTTTTCAATGCATTTTCATACACGGACGTTATTTTATTCAGTAAAAGAAAAGGTAGATAAAAGTAAAATGACTGGTGCTGGTGTGATTGAGCCCCTAACAGCATGCGAAGAGTTCGTTAGCAACCACATGTACGCTAACAATCAGTGCCAGTTGCTAGGGATTCCCGGAGGATCAGAAACAGGTGAGATTACTGAATTCGTACATATTTCGACTGTTGTGATTGTTCAATTTGCATTTTATTAACGTTACTCAATCGCCAAAATTCAAAACATGAGAAACATTAGAACGCTTTAAGGCCGTGTGTATTTGTGCGTAACGATCTGTAACTATAATGCACCAGTCAGTAACCACGGCCCCTCCAGGTCCGGGGAATAGCGGGGACTTTGACTTTCGGTCCAGCCAACCCCAGGTAAAATCGCCACCCTACGGGGACGAAGTGATGGTCAAATCCCCGCGAAATGCCCCCGCACCCCAGGGAGCCTAAGTAAGGCAAATTCCACGCTTTTTTGCGCAAATACAAAACCACCGCATTCAACCGGCACTGCGGGGCCACATGAAAGGTAAAAACACGCCCCATTTCCCCCGCTGTCCCCGGACCTGGTGGGGGCGTGGTTACAATTGACTTGTGCATAATTGTTAAGAATAATATATTGATTATTAATATGTTAATTCTTTTTTTCAGCCACTTATGTTGCACAGTCATTACCAAGCGGCCATGAGATTACTAGAGACGATGGTCTGATCGTGCTACACCTTGACGACAGCATGAACATGTAACTTATACTTTACACAATAAACTGACAACTAATTATGTTAACATTTGCGAAAGGGAATATTTACCGAACTGTTGTCTGAACATGACCGTCTATCAGTAGTAGTATTGCAATGGAAGTAGGTGATTATTGAAGAAGTACTATTTGACTTTATATGAAGAACATATTATTTAAATTGTATGATGTGTATACAAAGTTCCTTGATGCATATCAGTTAATGAATGTATGTTTTGTTTTAGCTCGGATATAATACAAACCCCAAGCCCAGTGCGAGATGAACAAGATTGTGATCGCCAAGCGGCAGAAAAGAAGCCGATGTTTAAAGGTGGTAACTAAACCTTTATATAAAATCATCAATCTGTTTGAAGGCCTCATGACCGCAATTACAGATAGCCTTTACATTCAATGAGCACATTTTAGAACTTAAATGTTATAGATTAAAGGCATAACACATGTTTGTCAATAAATGAAAATCAAGAAATAACATACTAAATATTTCTTAACAGGGAAGAAAAGCACACTGAAAAGGAAAGGAGAAAGAACGGAGGATTTGTACGATCTTGAGGAGCAGCGCTTGAACGCTGAATTAAAATCATTTAGGGCCCAAGAGAGGTATTGGATGGAAAAGAACAAAAGGGAGGCAGCAGTTCATGAACTTAACATTGAACTTTTGAAGAGAAGAGTCGAAAACGAAAACTATACTTAAAATATATTTAAATGAATGTAAAAATCCCAACATCATCTTAAGAACCAATTCTTCGTATTTGTCATTTTAGCTCGACTTTTCGAAGAATAAGGAGGGCTATACAACTCGCCCAACGTCTGCGTCCGGTTAACGTTTTAGGGCAATTTGGGCTTTTCACTATAAATCGAATAGCCTTCATCTAATTGACTTAATACTTCACACAGTCGTTCATGTCCGTTACAGGATGAGGTAAGGTTACTCCATATTATCCTTTATACAAATTATGGCCCCTGATTGATTATGGAACTTATGTTAAAGCAACTGTGCACCAGATGATTAATTTGCAAGAAAAAAGGAAATTGTCGAAAACTGACAAAAACTTGGAATTAATGTGTACAATTAATTGAAAATAACTAACTGAAGTACCACATAGTTTACAATTTATTTAGGTTTAACAGTTTTTCGTATTTTTCCATTAAACAAGAGGGCCCTGAATGCCCTCTATCGCTCACCTGGTCCAATTCAATTACCTTGCTGTAGTAAGTACATTCCGATCAGATTTCATATAGATATAGTAGAACTATGGCCTCAAAAGTTTTTTAACAATATTTGACTTGACTTTGTGACCTTGTTTTTGAACTCATATTACCATGTTTCAAACTTGACATAGACTTCATAAACACAAACATTCAGACATAGTTTCATGGTGATCAAATAGAGAATGTAACCTCTACAGTGTTTACAAAGTTTTTTCTATAATTTGACCTAGTGGCCTGGTTTTTGAAAAACAGGCAGAACTCTAGAGTTACTCGGACAATTGATTTACTCCATGATGGAACTTGCCTAGAACTTGCACACAAATGCTGTGACTGAGTTGCATCATAATTGAATAATAATTTTAACTTAAGTAGCTGCGTGCATGATATATACACAGGTCTACTATTTTTAATGTAAAATGGGCATAACTCTGGATAAACTAGGGCGAATACCCCCAAGATCAAACTTCACCGAAACCTGAAACCCACAAACAAGCACTGTGACCGAGTGGCATCATAGTGGGATAATAATTATATAGGTTTTGAAAATAATGCAGTTGAACTTAGTTGATATATGACTTGTAAATAGCTCATTGAAATTGAAACAGTCAAAAAGGTTGATCACCGCATGTTAAATACATACATGCAAATAATAGAAAGCTGGTTGGGTTTTGTTGCAGATTATAATCAAATTTCAAAAATCAATAATTTAGATACATAAACCCATAAGAAGATGGCTAAAAATTAAATTCATTTATTAGTTAAAGGTTAATACAGAAATCAAGTCGCACAATACTACAAAATTGTTGTGAAAGTAATTACACCCAAGAATCCCTTGTAAGGAATATACGGTTATTTTCATTATAAGTCTAAATTAAGACAGGTTACATACATTGTCAATAACAATACAATAACATTCAGTAGGCAAACGTCCAAAGAAGATAAACTGAGATCTAAAGATATGTTTGTCATTTTTAAGAGATTTTTCATTTGTACTATTCCTATGGAATATTCACGCAGAAATTTCCATGTAAAATATTCTTCATAGTAACTTTGCAATGCTTTGCATAAACGTAAAATGTAGTCCTATTTTATGTATGTCAGGTTTAACACATTTAAAATAATTCTTATATATAATTTGAATAAGAACATTCATCCAAAATCCTGGTTTTACAGTTAGTCAAACATAACTTTAACCTTAAAACCATGAAAAAATATTCATCTATATAAAGACGATTTTGTAAAGTATTTTTAGATAAGGAAATGATCATTTTGTAATATTATAGATATATTGATTGAATATCTAAAACAAAGCAATCAAAAAACATAGAAATATGATTCTTATACCCAAGTTTCCCCCACAACAAGACCACACTCTAAGTAAAATTGTGCCAATGAGTGTGATTAATGTAATAGTAACTTCAAAATCATAAAATAAATAAGTTTAAACTAAACCACTAAATTTGAACCATAACTCAAAAGTCCGCGGAAATAAATTGTGTTGCCTGTTTGGAAAACACAGTATAATATCATTTTTTATGATAAAGGAGCGAAATTTTGTCGTTAACTGATAACTTCGTCAGATTATTAAATACAATCAGTCAGCTAATTGCAAATTAATGTTAAAGGGATATAACTCTGGTGTAACTTGAGCGATTTATCTAACGAACTATGTCTACAAACGCTGTAACTTAGTTCATTATTGTACTGATCGTTTTATAATTAAGTAATTGTCTCTGCAAGTAATTATGCTATTCTATATTTCACTGTAAAAGGGGCATGACTATCGAGCTACTGAGGCCATTCATCCAATAACCGAACCTGACAGAGACAGTATGCCCATAACCAATGAGAGTTACTGGAGCGATTTACGCCGAGACATAATGCCCACAAACACAGTCACCAAGTTCCATCATGATCAGACAATACAAGTTAGTAATTTCCTGTCGGATGCTTAAAATACCAATTTCCTATTGTTAAAGAGGAATAACTCTGGATCTATTGACATGCTTTACTCCACGATGGAACTTGACGGTGACTTGCCCACAAATGCTGTAACCGAGTTTCATCATTATTGGATAGTAAAAAACTTAACTTACTGCCTTCATAATATATAAACATATTATTGTTTAATGTACAAGGGGCATAACTCTGAAATTACTGACATGGTTCACTTCACGATGGAACTTGACTGAGACTTGCCCACCGTTGAAATGCTGACTGAGTTTCATTATCATATGATAATGAAAACCTACTAAATTTCTCTTTACTGAAAGTCAAACACCTTATTTTAACTTCAAAACCATAAAAAGTATACATCTCTTTAAATAATGATTTTTATATAAGTTAATGATCATTTTGTAAAATCAAAGATCTATATAAAGAACATAAAACAACAAAAGTAGTAAACACCAAAATATAATTGAATAAGTGTTTAATAGTATTACAATATTTACACTAATTCGTTATCCTAGTGTTTTGCAAAATTAAACTGCAAAATACGCTTAATATTGATTTGATACATGACTGTCATAAAGCATCAATGGCTTTTCTGACTAATTACAAAACTTCTGAGACTGATACAACATTATTTTAGTATTTCCATTCTTGATTTATATAATTAGCAATGTTCATTCAGTTTGATAGAACTCGGTTACAACGAATAAATAAACGTATGTTGAACATTAAATATGATTGCTATTACTATTCACTTGCTCAAACAGCATTGAATACATGGTAATTTCCGCCAGAGAGAGCAAAATCACGACTGATAAAGAAAAGGTGTCAATTTGCATTAAAGACCTTCAGTGAGTCATTACAGTTCATTCCGACAACTATGGCACATGTGTGAGGACAGAAGGACACGGACCAGGGATTGGTCAGTCCGTTCTTCTTTCCCAGTATTTCCGCCATCTTGCCGTCACTCTCCGTTAGCAGCATCACGTTGTGGCTGTTAACTCCACACACGAGCAGCTGGCCGGGCCCTACCTTCACCACGGCCTCGGGTTTGATGAGCCGAATATCTTGGTACTCCCGCAGGACCTTCCCGTCAAGGGTCAGCTGGAGGACGGTGTGGGCACGGTAGTCAGACACGTGAAGGGTCGGCGGTGTTGAAGCTGACACAGTCAGGTAAAATGGTTCTTTGAAAAGTTGTCTTCTATCATCTGTTTGGAATGTACTTATGATATGCCCATCCAATGTCATCACTTCAACACGCGGGGTTTGTGTATACGAAACGTATAATCTATTGTTGTTAAACGCAATACCAAAACACTCAGATGATACTTTAATTTCCTTTCCACACGATAACTGTCCTCCCTTTATAGACAGCAGCTGAATAATATTCCGGAGAGTGACGGCGGCCTGGTCATCATGGAGCACACACACGTCCCATGGCTTGCCTGGTAGCTGGAGGCGGGATGTGACGGTGCAGGTGCTGATGTCTACGAATTTGACACAATCGTTACCACGGTCAGCCAGGAGGAAGAGACCAGGCGAGATCAGAGCTGAGCCCGTGATACAGCAGGTGCCCAGGTCCTGAGATGTTCTGACCAGGATATCCGCCTCCTTCTTCCACGTCACAGTAGCGAGGTCAGGACCTGGAACTAAAAATAATAAGGGCTACATGTATATCTTTAGTCACTTTGATCTTATAAATGTAAGTGTAAATACTTGTATAAAGTCACAACTTCAATAGCCAGTTTGTTTAAGGTAAACTTACACGACAGACACCACGGAATAAACAGTAATTATAAATACATGTTATGATGAGGATTTCGACTTAGAAACATGTTTGCTTCAACAATTTACGTGTGCAGACTTGGAATTTAAATATAAAGCGTTAATAAAAATATTAAATAATATGAAATGAGTACTTTTTTTCATTGAAAAGGACAAAGAAGTTGTTAAAATCAAATAAATATGTCAATGTTCCCATCACTATAAATGTCGTTATGTCAGCGAAACACACTATTTATCGAGTACAGTTGTCCTTGTATACATATTCATCAGGCTAATTAAAACACTGTTTTTAACATAATTGGACTTCACTTCATAAAGGCATGGACGCAAGCACTCGCACGCTCGCACCTGAACAAACTGGCACCTGCACACACTCCAGCCCGCATCCGCACACACTCGCACCTGCACATACTCTCAGGCGCACCTTCGCAAACTCAACCGCACCAGCACACACTCGCACAGATTCTCTACCGCACCAGCACACCCCCGCACAATCACTCCTGCATACACACACACACCCGTAACCGACCACACTCTCATTTGCACCCGCACACACTCTCATTTGCAACCGCACGCACTATCACCTGCACCGCACACACTCTCACCAGGGCACACTCTCACTCGCACCTACACACTATCTCAACCGCACCCGAACACACTAACCTTCACTCACTCGAACATGCGCAAAGTCTCAACCGAACCCGAAAAACCCTCATTAGCACCTACACACATTTTCACCCGCACACACTCTCACTCGCACACCCTCACCCTCACTCGCACTCAACCTAACACGCACCCGCACAGAATCTCGCTCGCACCCGCACACACTCTCACTCGTACACTATCGCACCTGTACACACTCTCTACCCCACCATCTCGACCTCACTCGCACACACCCTCATCCTCAACCGCACCCGCACACATTCTCACTCGCGCACGCACACACTCTCACTCGCACGCAATCTCACTTGCATCCTTACACACTCGCAGCCGCACACCGTTGCTACCGCACCTGCACACACTCTCACCCGCACTCGCACACACTCTCACCTGCACCAGCCCACACTCTCACCCGTATCCGCACACACTCTCACTCGCCCCTGCACATACTCTCATCCGCACCCGCACACAACCTCACCTGTACCCGCAAACACTCACCTGCACCCGCACAAACTCTCACCTGCACCCGCAGACACTCTAACCCTTACCTTCACACGTTCTAGCCCTCACTTGCACTCATTCTCACTCGCACCTGCACACACTCTCACTCGCACACACTCTCACTCGCACCCGCACACTCTCACTCGCACCCGCACACACTCGCTAAAGCACACCGGTGCACCTGCACACACTCTCACCCGCACCTGCATAAACTCTCAGCCGCACCGAACACACTCTCACCCGTATCCGCATACACCCTCACTTGCATCTGCACACACTCTCATCCGCAACCGCACAGACTCTCACCCGTACCTGCACACACTCACACCTGCACCCGCACTCACTCAACTCTAACCTGCATACACTCTAACTCAAACCTGCACACACTATCACTTGCACCTGCACACACTCTCACTCGCACACACTCACATCCGCCCCGACAAACACTCAAACCCGCACCCGCATACACTCGCACCTGCACACACGCTAACCCTCACCCGCACACTCTCATCCGCACACACTCTTACTCGCACCCGCACAAACTCTCACCGGCACCCGCACCAATTCTCAATCGCACCCGCATACACTTTCACCCGCACCCGCCCACACTGTCATCCTCACCTGCACAAAATCTCAATCGCATCTGCACAAACTCTCACTCGCACCTGCACACATTCTCACTCGCAACCGCACACACTCTCATCATCACCCGCACAAAATTTCACCCGCATCTGCACAAACCCTCACTCCCACCTGCATACATTCTCACCCGCAACCGCACACTCTCAATCGCACCCGCACACACTCTCACCCGCATCTGCATAAACTCTCAGCTGCATCGAACACACTCTCACCCGTATCATCATACACTCTCACTTGCACCTGCACATACTCTCATCCGTAACCGCACAAACTCTCACCCGTACCTGCACACACTCACACCTGCACCCGCACTCACTCAACTCAAACCTGCAAACACTCTTACTCAAACCTGCACACACTATCACTTGCACCTGCACACACTCTCACTCGCACACACTCACATCCGTCCCGACAAACACTCAAACCCGCATCCGCATACACTCGCACCTGCACACACGCTAACCCTCACCCGCACACTCTCATCCGCACACACTCTCACCCGCACCCGCACAAACTCTCACCGGCACCCGCACACATTGCCAATCGCACCTGCATACACTTTTACCCGCACCCACACACACTCTCATCCTCGCCAGCACAAAATCTCACTTGCATCTGCACAAACTCTCACTCGCACCTGCACACATTCTCACCCGCAACCGCACACACTCTCATTCTCACCCGCACAAAATCTCACTCGCATCTGCACAAACTCTCACCCGCACCCGCACCCAATCTAAACCGCACCCGCACACACTCTTAATTAAACATGCATACACTCTCACTTGCACCTGCACACACTCTTGCTTGCACGCATACACACTAGCACCCGCAAACACCTGCACCGCACACTCTCTCACTCGAACTCGCACTTGCAAACAGTCTTACCCGCATCCGAACAAACTCTCAACCTCACCCACATATACTCTCAACCTCACCCACACACACTCTCACTCGCACTTGCATACATTCTCACCCGCTGCCACACACACTCTCATCCGCAACCGCACACACTCTCATCCACACCTGCACTAACTCTCACTTGAACCCGCCCATCCCCTCACTAACACCCGCTCACACTCGCACCCACTCCACTATCACTCGCGCACTCTTTCACGCGCAACCGCTCACACTCTCACTCGCACCCGCACACACTCTCATCTGCATACACTCATACCAGGGCAAATTCTCACCCGCACCCGCACACACTCTCAACCGCAACCGCACACACTCTCCCCCGTGACCGCACACACTTTCACCTGCACCCGTACACATTCTCACCCCCACACACAATAACTCAAACCTGCACACACTCTCAGGTGCACCTGCATACACTCTCATTGGCATACACTCACACCCGCACCTACACACATTCTCATCCGCAACCGGACAAACTCTCACCCACACCCGCAAACATTCTTATCCGCCCTCGCTCACATTCTCATCCGCACCCACTCTCACCGTCACCCGCACACACTCTCACGCACCTGCACTCACTGTTACCTATACACAATATCACTCGCACACACACACACACACACACTCGCACCCTCACAATCTCACTCGCACCCGCTACTGCACACCGTCGCACCCGCATACACTCTCACTTGAACCCACTCTCACCCGCACCCCAAACACCTCTCACCCGCAACCACACACACTCTCCCCCGCACCTACTCACATTCTTACCCGCAACCGCACACACTCTCACCTACACACACTTTCACCTGCACACACTCTCACCCGCACACACTCTCACCCGCACCCACACACACTCTCACGGGCACCCGCACACACTCTCACCCGCACACACCCGCACCTGCACACACTCTCACCTGCACCCGCACACACTCTCACCCGCACACACTCTCATCTGCACACACTCTCACCTGCACACACTCTCACCTGCACCCGCACACACTCTCACCCGCACACACTCTCACCTGCACACACTCTCACCTGCACACACTCTCACCCGCACATACTCTCACCCGCACACACTCTCACCCGCACACACACACACACACACTCTTACTCACACCCGCACACACTCTCACCCTAACACACTCTCAACCGCACACACTCTCATCCGCACCCACCCACACTCTCACCTCTACCCGCACACACTCTCACCTGCACCCGGACACACTCTCATCTGCACACACTCTCACCCGCACACACTCTCAACCGCACACACTCTCACCTGCACCCGCACACACTCTCACCTGCACACACTCTCACCCGCGCACACTCTCATCTTCACCCGCACGCACTCTCATACGCACCTGCTCACACTCTCACATGCACCTGCACACACACATACACACGCACTCTCGCACACGCGCGCGCACACACACGCATCCGCTCATGCAAACACCCATCCCCCACACACACACACACGCACGCACGCACGCACGCACGCACGCACGCACACACACACACACACGCACACACGCGCGCGCGCACCGACGCAGGCACGCACACACATACACTAATTGGATATATTGTGAACAATAGGTTAGTTTTTATCAACAAAATTACACTTTTAATGATGTCAAATGCATCTATGGTAAAAACGTTGTAGTCGTATGATATTCAACTTAAAATCTTCTCTGTTAAATCAATCAAATGTTTAAGCATGTCAAGGTGCTTGTTTATTGAGTTAAATTAGTGCTGATCTTTAAAAGTACCAACAAGCATTATTTTTAATACGATCCTAAGGCACAATTTGCTATTTTAAACCACGTTTTGTGACGAGATTTACCTCGGGGACAACTTTGCTACCGTGGCCAGATTTACCCCAGGTGCAAATATGTGCATATAAACGCTAAATCCCATGTCTGGAGGTTGAACAATTTTGCCCCCTGTCATATAATGCAAATATTGATTTGTCCCCAGTCGTATTTCTATTTTGGTAAGGGCGGTAAAGATTCAACATTACAAAAGATATTGATTTTCTCAATAGCCATAAAAACGCGTCCAAATCTTACCCCATGGACAAATTTGAATATATAAACGCATCACTTCAATGAAATCGGTGATAATTGTCTTTTAAATAGTATTTCGAACTGAAACTTAGTACCCAATGGTGCTACAGACAATAAGCATGTATTAAACAAGGTCAATTACTGTTATAATTAACGAGTTATAGCGAATGGGGAAAAACAGACGAGCGCTGTTGTTCGTTTAAAGGCCCTCTTTTGTTTATTTACAGTGTACTTGAAACTAGACTGGTTTACCCAATTGACCTGTAGATACTTAATGAAGATCAATAAGCTTGTAATAAAATATTGAACCAAAGTATGAAACTGTATTTCATAATTTTAGCAATTACCTTTTATAACCATTCTTAACAAGAACACAACATACTACACTAAGTCTAACTTATTGGGAGATAGTAATAATTAAGCATTCTATTCCTACCAAGCTCTCCCGCCATGTTCAGTGTTCCAAGGCCCATTTTCGATCCCAGCAGCCGTTTCGTGTCCGCGTCTTCAACAAATCGATACTTCCGGGCCGCCTTCATCCTACCAGCCATCTTCTCCATCTTGTTATGAATCTCCCGTAGTTCCTTCTGGGCTCTCCTTGCCGTCACGTACCGCTGGTTCACCGAGACGTCCACGGAAGTCAGTTCTGTCCTAGTGGCCTCAAGTCCGCATTTCGCCAACTCACAATCAGTCTTCAGTTCAGTCAGCGCGCTTTCATCCTCGGTCTTCATTTTCTGGATGTTGCCGAGCAACTCCTTCTCGCGTCGGTCCAGGTAGGTATTGATTTCTGCACGGAACTTTCTCAGTCTGTCGATCTCATCCTTAGACTTGTGTTTGACCTCGTCAAAAAGCTCCTTTACTTTACTTATGCACCCAGATAGAAGATCTTCCGCTCGTTTAATAGATGGTTCCAGCTCCCTGAATTCCCTTTCATTGGTGAAATCCTTAGACACATCAGCAATGTAGTCGACTTTGCACGTGCGATGACCGATGACTACACAGTCGCTACAACCAAGGTCGCTGTGGGTCGGACAGTAAAACTTGATCATCTCATTCGGATGTGTTTTACAATATTCAGTTACGCCCAAGTCAGACTGCTTAGTGGACGGGTAGAAGGACGGCATCTTATCTTTGGACAACATAATGTGGTTCCTGGACACCTTGAATTTCTTATGGGCCATGATACAGGGATCACACATGTACTCTTGGCAGGTCTGGCAGAATCCCTGGGCTACAGAGCGTTTGCCTTCCTCTTCACACGGCTGACAGTAGACAGTTGTGTCATCGGAGCCCTTGTTAAGGTCAGGGTCACGTCTCTTTCCAGATACCTCCATCTATGAAGACAATTTTAATAAAGGACATACTAATAACAATGCGTTTTCTTAATGTATTTATACAGATAGACGTATACGTTAGTGTGACAAGCTGAACAAATGTGCATCTTGTAGGAATGGCGCCCATGACACCTTGCCCAGCATGATCTACAAGCGGACACTGTCGCGTAGCTATAATCACAGCACAATCTTGACATAATTACCGCTAAATACATATCAATAACACGGTTATGTGGTCGAAAAAAGAAACTTTTATAATAAAGAAACATTTTGGCGCTTATGTATTTGAACGTAAAAAAGTTTTGTTTCCCAGAACAAACGAACACATATTCACAATAGTTTGTCCCATATTATATTACCATGTTTTTTCCGTTTCTTATTAATCCACGTTTGCTTCTAAGCGGTCTTTTCTAGTCTCCTTTTGACTTTATCTGAGTATCCTCAATTGACCTAATACCGTTGATATCATTGACAGGTTTATCTCATTTATTCGTATATCAGAAGAGAAAAGATAATGAAGATACACATACAAATGTTTTGCTAATTTAGCGTTTATTAATCTATATACAATGCGTAAGAATATTGTTTAAAAGAAAAACATTTAAAAAACTTCATCAACATCATCATCATCATCATCAACATCATCATCATCATCATCATCACCACCCGTACCACCACCAATACCACCACCAATACCATCATCATCATCATCATCATCATCATCATCATCATCATCATCATCATCATCATTGTCGTCGTCTTCGTCGTCATCATCATCATCATCATCATCATCATCATCGTCATTTGAGATACCTAATAAAACTTTACACAGGTTTTTGCCAAAGCGCACGAGGAGTTAATTGTGCATAGCATTATACTTGTATCTCCCAAATTAATCACATATACATAAAAGCAAGCAGGGGCGTAGCTAGGCCTAAACAAACTTGTGGGCCCGATGGTTCTAGGTGAAGTCGGGGATACCCACCGCAAGTATTTTCTTCTAAATAAGAAGAAAAATAGTGCAATTTGGAGCATTTCAAGACAAAAACAAAAGGCAGAGTCATAGCCATTTTATATGCACATTACACAAACTTAAATACATAATTATTACAATAAAATCAAGCAACACACCAGCACATAGTTTCAATAAACAGCAGACTTGCTTTTGTTATAATAACGTTACATACAACTTTTGAGTTGTTATTAGTTTTTAGTGCATTTTGGGGTTATATAAATTTTGTCATTTTCTAAAGAAGTTGTAGGCCGAGGCCTACAAGGCTTATATGTAGTTACGCCACTGGCAAGATTTGTTTCCTATTCTTCTGTTTCAATATGGTACCTTCCAGTCTCTTTTTGCAACAGCTGAATGTCCCCAGTTTAGCTTTAACAATAACGTAAAAGAATACACTCGCATAAATGTGAATGCTTTCATTTTCCATATTTCATTTAAAGTTATCTAATTGATTCTTCTATCAGGTTATTATACATAATGACGGTTTATACTGATAGATAATATTAAGCGTATACCAATCGAAGGACACACGGGCATGTACATTGTTATAGAATAAAATAATACAAGAGTTTAATAATAATGATATCAAGAAAACCTGCCCACCATCCGCTTAACCATCCAACCACAACCGATTGTTGGCAGCCAGGCTATATTTTACGAATGGTAATTGAATGTATATGTTTTGTTTTGTTATAATTGTCGAATTATACCGAATATGGAAAAAAAGACGAACGTTGGCGTTCGCCCAGAGGCCCTTATTTGTTTTAGTTACAATGTATTTGAAACCAGACTGGTTTACCCAAGTGTGTTATCATAATGTTGATAGAGACAATAGACACCTATAAGCAAAGTCATTAACTGTTATAGTTGCCGATTTGGAAAAACAGACGAGCGTTGGTGTTCGTTCAGAGGCCCTCTTGTGTTTATTTACAATGTACTTGTTACCCTCTGACATCGCGAATGAATCTAGTAAAATAGAAGGTCCTGATGCACTGAAAACATTTATCTACATATATCAGGGTTATATTACATTTAGATACATAGGTTGATAAATGTTATCAAGATGGACAAAGTGGTCATATGAATCTCATACACATATACATAATTAAGATACCCCAATTACTATACGTTGATATGAGAATCAACAGAAGAATGCAATTTACAGGTAACCGATTTTTCTTTGTTATAGGCATACGTTATAAGTTTTTGATGAGCTATTTCAATGATTCCGCTGGCGAACGCCAACATCACCAATTGCGACATTTAGCGAAAGTAGTACTCCATCTTACACCGATTAGTCCTTTTTTGGAAACCTACATAAATGAGCTATTGATCAAAGCTATGTTATTTTTACGTTGTTGTTGTTTTGGCAAATAAACATGATCATATTTACCGTGTTTGTACTTTTATTGACATGTTTTTCTTCTACGATATGTGATCATAGTTAGTACCTTGTTTGTTGTGTGTTTACATCCCCGCATTAATTGCATAATCATGTTTTATCCTTCTACCATATTTGATCATAGAATGTACTCCATAACCGTGTTTATGTGCAGTTATGATTGCAACGCCTCGTTAACCTAGTGGTTGCGCGTTCAATGTGATGCAGGAACGGTTGAAATATGGTTCCATTAGATCCATTGATTTGCGGTCCGTATTATAGGGTAGTTATGGGAATTTTAAATTAATTTTTGAGTACTCAGCACTGATTTAAACCAAGGAATCCCGTACATCGTTGCTTTACACATGGCAAATCAAAGAGCTTCTTTCTTTATAATCCTGGGATTTGCATTGTATTCTCCTTGTATGTAACCCTTTTTAATCAACTCTGCAAATATCTTGGTGTGACTGGGAATTGCAGTTACCTCTATGTACTGTCACTTATCGCACTAGAAACTCTTTGGTTTTATGGCGCCCTGGTACAGCCAGGCTGTACTGCAGTCAATGAACGCATGCAAACATAAACTCAAATTTCAGGTTTATGAACAATAATAACAACTTATGTCTACAAACATTGTCACTTAGTTCATTATTGTACTGACTGTATACTAATTAAGTAAGTAATTGTCTTCACAAGTAATAATGCTATACTATATTTGACTGTAAACAAGCATGACTATTGAGCTACTGGGCGATCACCAAGCCTGACAGAGACAGTATACCAATAACCAATGAGAGTCACTGGTGATCGGACAATACAACTTGGGATATTTTCTGCCCCATACTAAAATACATATTTCCTTATGTAAAAGGGGCCGAACTCGGGAGTTTACTGACATAATTCACTCCAAAATGGAATATGACTGAGACTTGCCATCAAATGCTGTAACAAGGTTTCATCATTATTGGATACTAAAAACTTAAGATGTTTTCTGGCGAATACTTAAAAGAACTATTTCCTAATGTAAAAGGGGAATAACTGGGGAGTTTACTGACATGATTCACTCCATGGTGGAATTTGAAGGAGACTGGCCATCAAATGCTGCAACAAAGTTCCATCATTACTGGATACTAAAAACTTAAACTAAAACTTAAAAGAACTAATTCCTAATGTTAAAGGGGCATAACTCTGACATGATTAACTTCACACTGGAACCGGACTGAGGCTTGCCCACAAATACTATAAAAGAGTCGCATCATTAATGGATAATAAAAAAATAAGTATCTGCCTCCAATATATACATACACCTACTTTTTATGGGCAAAAGAGTCAGAACTCTCGATTTACTCGGACAATTGATTCACTCCATGATGGAACTTGACTGAGACTTGCACACAAATGCTGTGACTGAGTTGCATCATGACTGAATAATAATTATAACTTAAGTAGCTGCGTGCATGATATATGCACCTACTATTTTTAATGTAAAGGGGGCATAAGTCTAGATATACTAGGGCGAATAACCCCAAGATCAAACTTCGCCAAAACATGAAACCCACAAACAAGCACTGTGACCGAGTGGCTCATAATTGGATAATAATTATATAGGTTTTGAAAATAATGCAATTGAACTTAGTTGATATATGACTTGTAAATAGCTCATTGAAATTGAAACAGTAAAAAAGGTTTATCACCGCATGGTAATTACATACATGCAAATAATAGAAAGCTGGTTGGGTTTTGTTGCAGATTATAATCAAATTTCAAAATTCAATAATTTAGATACATAAACCCATAAGAAGATGGCTGAAAGTTTAAAATTCATTTATAAGTTAAAGGTTAATACAGAAATCAAGTTGCACAATACTACAAAATTGTTGTGAAAGTAATTACAGCCAAGATGCCCTTGTAAGAAATATACGGTTATTTTCATTCTATGTCTAAATTAAGACAGGTTACATACATTGTCAATAACAATACAATAACATTCAGTAGGCAAACGTCCAAAGAAGATAAACTGAGATCTAAAGACATGTTTGTCATTTTTAAGAGATTTTTCATTTGTACTATTCCTATGGAATATTCACGCGGAAATTTCCATTTAAAATATTCTTCATAGTAACTTTGAAATGCTTTGCATAAACGTAAAATGTAGTCCTATTTTATGCATGTCAGGTTTAACACATTTAAAATAATTCTAATATATAATTTGAATAAGAACATTCATCCAAAATCTAGGTTTTACAGTTAGTCAAACATAACTTTAACTTTAAAACCATGAAAAAATATTCATCTATATAAAGAGATTTTGTAAAGTATTTTAGATAAGAAAATGATCATTTTATAATATTATAGATATATTGGTTGAATATCTAAAACAAAGCAATCAAAACACATAGAAATATGATTCTTATACCCAAGTTCCCCCGCCCCACAACAAGACCACACTTTAAGTAAAATTGTGCCAATGAGTGTGATTAATGTAATAGTAACATCATAATAGTAAAATAAATAAGTTGAATCTAAACCACTAAATTTGAACCATGAACTCAAAAGTCCGCGGAAATAAATTGTGTTGCCTCTTTGGAAAAAAACCGAAGTCAACCACAGTATAATATCAATTTTTATTATAAAGGAGCGAAATTTTGTCGTTAACTAATAACTTCGTCAGATTATTAAATACAATCAATCAGTCAGCTAATTGCAAATTAATGTTAAAAGGATATAACTCTGGTGTAACTTGAGCGATTTATCTAACGAACTATGTCTACAAACGCTGTAACTTAGTTCATTATTGTACTGATCGTTTTATAATTAAGTAATTGTCTCTGCAAGTAATTATGCTATTCTATATTTCACTGTAAAAGGGGCATGACTATCGAGCTACTGAGGCCATTCATCCAATAACCGAACCTGACAGAGACAGTATGCCCATAACCAATGAGAGTTACTGGAGCGATTTACGCCGAGACATAATGCCCACAAACACAGTCACCAAGTTCCATCATGATCAGATAATACAAGTTAGTAATTTCCTGTCGGATGCTTAAAATACCAATTTCCTATTGTTAAAGAGGAATAACTCTGGATCTATTGACATGCTTTACTCCACGATGGAACTTGACGGTGACTTGCCCACAAATGCTGTAACCGAGTTTCATCATTATTGGATAGTAAAAAACTTAACTTACTGCCTTCATAATATATAAACATATTATTGTTTAATGTACAAGGGGCATAACTCTGAAATTACTGACATGGTTCACTTCACGATGGAACTTGACTGAGACTTGCCCACCGTTGAAATGCTGACTGAGTTTCATTATCATATGATAATGAAAACCTACTAAATTTCTCTTTACTGAAAGTCAAACACCTTATTTTAACTTCAAAACCATAAAAAGTATACATCTCTTTAAATAATGATTTTTATATAAGTTAATGATCATTTTGTAAAATCAAAGATCTATATAAAGAACATAAAAAAACAAAAGTAGTAAACACCAAAATATAATTGAATAAGTGTTTAATAGTATTACAATATTTACACTAATTCGTTATCCTAGTGTTTTGCAAAATTAAACTGCAAAATACGCTTAATATTGATTTGATACATGACTGTCATAAAGCATCAATGGCTTTTCTGACTAATTACAAAACTTCTGAGACTGATACAACATTATTTTAGTATTTCCATTCTTGATTTATATAATTAGCAATGTTCATTCAGTTTGATAGACCTCGGTTACAACGAATAAATAAACGTATGTTGAACATTAAATATGATTGCTTTTACTATTCACTTGCTCAAACAGCATTGAATACATGGTAATTTCCGCCAGAGAGAGCAAAATCACGACTGATAAAGAAAAGGTGTCAATTTGCATTAAAGACCTTCAGTGAGTCATTAATTTCCATTCCAACAACTATGGCACGTGTGTGAGGACAGAAGGACACGGAGAAGGGGTTGGTCAGTCCGTTCTTCTTTCCCAGTATTTCCGCCATCTTGCCGTCCCTCTCCGTTAGCAGCATCACGTTGTGGCTGGTAGATCCACACACGAGCAGCTGGCCGGGCCCTACCTTCACCACGGCCTTGGGATGGATGAGCCGAATATCTTGGTACTTCCGCAGGACCTTCCCGTCAAGGGTCAGCTGGAGGACGGTGTTGGCAGTGCTGTCAGACACGCACAGGGTCGGCGGTGTTGAAGCTGACACAGTCAGGTAACATGGTGCTTTGAAAAGTTGTCTTCTATCATCTGTTTGGAATGTACTTATGATGTGCCCATCCAATGTCATCACTTCAACACGCGGGGTTTGTTTATACGAAACGTATAATCTATTGTTGTTAAACGCAATACCAAGACACCCAGATGATACTTTAATTTCCTTTCCACACGATAACTGTCCACCCTTTATAGACAACAGCTGAATAATATTCAGAATCTGGAGAGTGACGGCGGCCTGGTCATCATGGAGCACACACACGTCCCATGGCATGCCTGGTAGCTGGAGGCGGGACGTGACGGTGCAGGTGCTGATGTCTACGAGTTTGACACAATAGTTATAACAGTCAGCAAGGAGGAAGAGACCAGGCGAGATCAGGGCACAGCCCGTGATCCAGCAGGTTTCCTTGTCCTGAGATGTTCTGACCAGGATATCCGCCTCCTTCTTCCACGTCACAGTAGCGAGGTCAGGAACTGGAAATAAAAATAATAAGGACTACATGTATATCTTTAGTCACTTTGAGCTTATAAATGTAAGTGTAAATACTTGTATAAAGTCAGAACTTCAATAGCCAGTTTGTTTAAGGTAAACTTACACGACAGACACCACGGAATAAACAGGAATTATAAATACATGTTATGATGAGGGTTTCGACTTAGAAACATGTTTGCTTCAACAATTTTCGTGTGCAGACTCAGAATTTAAATATAGAGCGTTAATAAAAATATTAAATAATGTGAAATGAGTACTTTTTTCATTGAAAAGGACAAAGAAGTTGTTAAAATCAAATAAATATGTCAATGTTCCCATCACTATAAATGTCGTTATATCAGCGAAACACACTATTTATCGAGTACAGTTGTCCTTGTATACATATTCATCAGGCTAATTAAAACACTGTTTTTACATAATTGGACTTCACTTCATAAAGGCATTGACGCAAGCACTCGCACGCTCGCACCTGAACATACTGGCACCTGCACACACTCCAGCCCGGACCCGCACACACTCGCACCTGAACAAACTGGCACCTGCACACACTCCAGCCCGCACCCGCACACACTCGCACCTGAACAAACTGGCACTTGCACACACTCCAGCCCGCACCCGCACACACTCGCACCTGAACAAACTGGCACCTGCACACACTCCAGCCCGGACCCGCACACACTCGCACCTGCACATACTCTCAGGCGCACCTTCGCAAACTCAACCGCACCAGCACACACTCGCACGCATTCGCTATTGCACCCGCACACACCCGCACAATCACACCTGCACACACACACACCCGTAACCGACCACATTCTCATTTGCACCCGCACACACTCTCATTCGCAACCGCACGCACTATCACCTGCACCGCACACACTCTCACCAGGGCACACTCTCACTCGCACCTACACACTATCTCAACCGCACCCGCACACACCCTAACCTTCACTCACTCGAAAATGCGCAAATTCTCAACCGAACCCGCAAAACCCTTATTAGCACCTACACACATTTTCACCCGCACACACTCTCACTCGCCCACACTCACCCTCACTTGCACTCAACCTAACACGCACCCGCACAGATTATCTCTCGCACCCGCACACACTCTCACTCGTACACTAACGCACCTGTACACACTCTCTACCCCCACACACTATACCTCACTGCACACTCTCATTCGCACACAATCTCACTTGCATCCGTACACACTCGCAGTCGCACACCGTTGCTACCGCACCCGCACAAACTCTCACCTGCACCCGCACACACTCTAACCCTTACCTTCACACGTTCTAGCCCTCACTTGCACTCATAATCACTCGCACCTGCACACACTCTCACTCGCACACACTCTCACTCGCACCCGCATACTCTCAATCGCACCCGTACACACTCGCTACTGCACACCGGTGCACCTGCACACACTCTCACCCGCATCTGCATAAATTCTCAGCCGCATCGAACACACTCAAAACCGCACCTGCATACACTCGCACCTGCACACACGCTAACCCTCACCCGCACACTCTCACCCGCACCCGCACAAACTCTCACCGGCACCCGCACACATTCCCAATCGCACCTGCATACACTTTTACCCACACCCACACACACCCTCATCCCCGCCCGCACAAAATCTCACTCGCATCTGCACAAACTCTCACTCGCACCTGCACACATTCTCACCCGCAACCGCACACACACTCTCATCCTCACCCGCACAAAATCTCACTCGCATCTGCACAAACTCTCACTCGCACCTGCACACATTCTCACCCGCAACCGCACACACTCTTACCCGCACCCGCACCCAATCTAAACCGCACCCGCACACACTCTAAATTAAACATGCATACACTCTCACTTGCACCTGCACACACTCTTGCTCGCACGCATACACACTAGCACCCGCAAACACCTGCACCGCACACCCTCTCACTCGAACTCGCACTTGCAAACAGTCTTACCCGCATCCGAACACACTCTCAGCCTCACCCACACATACTCTCAACCTCACCCACCCACACTCTCACTCGCACCTGCATACATTCTCACCCGCTGCCACACACACTCTCATCCGCAACCGCACACACTCTCATCCGCACCTGCACTAACTCTCACTTGAACCCGCCCATCCCCTCATTCGCACCCGCTCACACTCGCACCCACTCCACTCTCACTCGCGCACTCTTTCACGCGCAACCGCTCACACTCTCACTCGCACCCGCACACACTCTCATCTGCATACACTCATACCAGGGCAAGTTCTCACACGCACCCGCACACACTCTCACCCGCAACCTCACACACTCTGCCCCGTGACCGCACACCCTCTCACCTGCACCCGCACACATTCTCACCCCCCACACCCTAACTCAAACCTGCACACACTCTCAGGTGCACCTGCATACACTCTCAATTGCATACACTCACACCCGCACCTACACACATTCTCATCCGCCACCTGACAAACTCTCACCCACACCTGCAAACATTCTTATCCGCCCTCGCTCAAACTCTCACCCGCACCCACTCTCACCGTCACCCGCACACACTCTCACTTACCTGCACTCACTGTTACCTACACACAATATCACTCGCACACACACACACACACACTCGCACCCTCACAATCTCACTCGCACTCGTTTCTGCTCACCGTCGCACGCGCATACACTCTCACCTGAACCCACTCTCACCCGCACCCCCAAAACCTCTCACCCGCAACCACACACACTCTCCCCCGTGACCGCACACACTCTCGTCTTCACCCGCACACACTCTCATCCAAAAACACTCTTAACTCAAGTGCACCTCTACACACTATCACTCGCTAAACTCTCAATCGCACCTACACATATTCTTACCCGCAACCGCACACACTCGCACCAACACACTCTCACCTGCACCCGCACACACTCTCACCCGCACACACTCTCATCCGCACCCACACACACTCTCACCCGCACACACTCTCACCTGCACCCGCACACACTCTCACCTGCACCCGGACACACTCTCACCTGCACACACTCTCACCTGCACACACTCTCACCTGCACACACTCTCACCTGCACACACTCTCATCTTCACCCGCACGCGTTCTCATACGCACCTGCGCACACTCTCACATGCACGCACGCACGCACGCACACACACACACACACACACACACACACACACGCGCGCGCACCGACGCAGGCACGCACACACATACACTAATTTGATATATTGTGAACAATAGGTTAGTTTTTATCAACAAAATTACACTTTTAATGATGTCAAATGCATCTATGGTAATAACGTTATAGTCGTATGATATTCAACTTAAAATCTTCTCTGTTAAATCAATCAAATGTTTAAGCATGTCAAGGTGCTTGTTTATTGAGTTAAATGAGTGCTGATCATTAAAAGTACCAACAAGTATTATTTTTAATACGATCCTAAGGCACAATTTGCTATTTTAAACCACGTTTTGTGACGAGATTTACCTCGGGAACAACTTTGCCACCGTGGCCAGATTTACCCCAGGTGCAAGTATGTGCATATAAACGCTAAATCCCATGTCTGGAGGTTGAACAATTTTGCCCCCTGTCATATAATGCAAATACTGATTTGTCCCCAGTCGTATTTCTATTTTGGTAAGGACGGTAAAGATTCAACATTACAAAAGATATTGATTTTCTCAATAGCCATAAAAACGCGTCCAAAACTTACCCCATGGACAAATTTGGATATATAAACGCATCACTTCAATGAAATCGGTGATAATTGTCTTTTAAATAGTATTTCGAACTGAAACTTAGTACTCAATGGTGCTACAGACAATAAGCATGTATTAAACAAGGTCAATTACTGTTATAATTAACGAGTTATAGCGAATGGGGAAAAACAGACGAGCGCTGTTGTTCGTTCAAAGGCCCTCTTTTGTTAATTTACAGTGTACTTGAAACTAGACTGGTTTACCCAATTGACCAGTAGATATTTAATGTAGATCAATAAGCTTGTAATAAAATATTAAACCAAAGTATGAAACTGTATTTCATAATTTTAGCAATTACCTTTTATGACCATTCTTAACAAGAACACAACATACTACACTAAGTCTAACTTATTGGGAGATAGTAATAATTAAGCATTCTATTCCTACCAAGCTCTCCCGCCATGTTCAGTGTTCCAAGGCCCATTTTCGATCCCAGCAGCCGTTTCGTGTCAGCGTCTTCAACAAATCGACACTTCCGGGCCTTCATCCTACCAGCCATCTTTTCCATCTTGTCATGAATCTCCCGTAGTTCCTTCTGAGCTCTCCTTGCCGTCACGTACCTCTGGTTCACCGAGTCGGTACCGGAAGTCAGTTCTGTCCTAGTGGCCACAAGTCCGCATTTTGCCAACTCACAATCAGTCTTCAGTTCAGTCAGCGCGCTTTCATCCTCGGTCTTCATTTTCTGGATGTTGCCGAGCAACTCCTTCTCGCGTCGGTCCAGGTAGGAATTGATTTCTGCACGAAACTTTCTCAGTCTGTCGATCTCATACTTAGACTGGTGTTTGACCTCGTCAAAAAGCTCCTTAACTTTACTTATGCACCCAGATAGAAGATCTTCTGCTCGTTTAATAGATGGTTCCAACTCCCTGAATTCCCTTTCATTGGTGAAATCCTTAGACACATCAGCAATGTAGTCGACTTTGCACGTGCGATGACCGATGACTACACAGTCACCACAACCAAGGTCGCTGTGGGTCGGACAGTAAAACTTGATCATCTCATTCGGATGTGTTTTACAATATTCAGTTACACCGATGTCAGACTGCTTAGTGGACGGGTAGAAGGACGGCATCTTATCTTTGGACAACATAATGTGGTTTCTGGACACCTTGAATTTCTTATGGGCCTTGATACAGGGATCACACATGTACTCTTGGCAGGTCTGACAGAATCCCTGGGCTACAGCGCGTTTGCCTTCCTCTTCACACGGCTGACAGTAGACAGTTGTGTCTTCGGAGCCCTTGTTAAGGTCAGGGTCACGCCTTTTTCCAGATACTTCCATCTATAATTACGAATTAGAAAGTTCACAAGATATTAATAAATCAGTAAACCAGCTAAGAGCAGCCAAAACGAATATAACATTTTGTTTGTCTAAAACGAAAGTACATGTAATGACCGAAATCCACATTCAGAAGTCCTTTAATGACGTTTTAAACATGTTTTCTTTTTAAGAAAAAACCATAGAAGCTAGCAATTGTGTGCCGTGAACTGAATAAAACACACAATTAAAGAAATACAAATTTTAGTTACCTTGATGTTTGTTGATCATAGAAACCAATAAGGAAGTAAATTGATGTCCTCCTTTGCGCATGCTCGTTCTTAAAGGCCCATATACGCTGTAATGTTAATAAAATCAAATATCAAATATAACTGAAATATTTCAATGTTTTATGTTGTAACGTACATTAAATTTATATATGTTTTTAAAAAATAAAAGGAAATTAAGATTTGAACATACTTGCTTCGCTTTAAGTCCAAAGTTTAATGAGAAGTGTTGAAGAATCCTAATGCATTCAGCAGTTCATTACTTATTTCGTTAATACAAACAAGTTCGTCAAAACAGAGAAGGTGCCTTTAAATATTTTTGATATTCATTTGCGGACATGAAGTACATGTGAATACCTCATGGTTTTACAGAGAATAGTTTACGTAGTACTTGAAACCAGATTCTTAAAGCTGTACTCTCACAGATAAACCATTTTTAGCTTTTTTATTTTTTGTCTTGGAAAGAGCAAGATTTTGCGTAAATATTTGCAAACCAATGATATAAGATTGCTTACAAAAACTCTGATCGTAGATTTTCATATTTCCATGTTTTATGGCTTAACCCGTTACTAACGGTTTAAGAAAAATGCATAAAACATCCATTTTTTGAACGGAAATATGAAAGTCTACGATCTGAGTTTTTGTCAGCAGTCTTATATAACCGGTTTCCATGGATTTTCGCAAAAATTGTCTCGTTCCAAGACCAAAAAAAAAGTTGTCAGAACGTTTAATCTGTGAAAGTGCATCTTTAACAGTCAACCCAATAAGTTGGCATATTCGTAATTATACTATTTACAAGGGTTTTTTACACATTTTCTTTCTGCATGATACATTATTCGGCGGATCAAAAGAAAATTATTTGGTATAAAATATGAATTTGTGAAGATACACAGAGAAAAAGAAGCAAATATCACGAGATTTTAGTTCATTGTAGCAACATTGATTCTGTATTCATAAGTAAAATGGCTACTCCCACCTCCCTGTTGCCTCAAAACTATACTTCTACCTGATACTTGAATTTATTTGTATTTTAGGGCACGCGCGTAGTATACAAATTACATACACATACAAACACATCGTTCCATAAACATGTTCAAGCCACAATTACAATTGAAATACAGAAATATCTTATGATTACGTAAATGACTTGTTTGCAACTGCTTTATGAATTGTGCTAGCAAAACCGACCAATTATTTTGTGTTTAAAGGCGATAATAAAAAAAAACACCGTGTCCATCCACTCCCCAATTGATTCGTGTGTTGTGCCTTATCGCCTCTCTCACCTGAGACTCATGTTACTTGGGCCACATGGGGCGCGCGCTGAGTACGTCCAGCCTGAGTTTGCTAGTATGTAATCATCCCAAATCTACTCAAACCTGGGATTAACGCTACTGGGGCAATAGGGGGAACGCGCCTGGAACGTCCCGCCAAAATTCGCCAGAATGTTATCTCCCCAAACTCTACTCCCACATTGGACTCACGTTACTCGGGCCATAGGGGGTTGCGCGCCGTGTGTGTCCCGCCTCAATTCGCTAGCAAGTCATCCCCCAAACTCTACTCCCACCTTGGACTCACATTACTCGGGCCATAGAGGGTGCGCGCCGTGTGTGTCCCGCCTCAATTCGCTAGTATGTCATCCCCCAAACTCTACTCCCACCTTGGACCCGCGATACTCGGGCCATAGGGGGTGCGCGCCGTGTGTGTCCCGCCTCAATTCGCTAGTATGTCATCCCCCAAACTCTACTCCCACCTTGGACTCACGTTACTCAGGCCATAGAGGGTGCGCGCCGTGTGTGTCCCGCCTCAATTCGCTAGTATGTCATCCCCCAAACTCTACTCCCACCTTGGACTCACGTTACTCGGGCCATAGGGGGTGCGCGCCGTGTGTGTCCCGCCTCAATTCGCTAGTATGTCATCCCCCAAACTTTACTCCCACCTTTGACTCGCAATACTCGGGCCTTAGGGGGTGCGCGAGGTGTGTGTCCCGCCTCAATTCGCTAGCAAGTCATCCCCCAAACTCTACTCCCACCTTGGACTCACGTTACTCGGTCCATAGAGGGTGCGCGCCGTGTGCATCCCGCCTCAATTCGCTAGTATGTCATCAACCAAACTCTACTCCCACCTTGGTCTCACGTTACTCGGGCCATAGGGGGTGCGCCCCGTGTGCATCCCGCCTCAATTCGCTAGTATGTCATCCCCCAAGCTCTACTCCCACCCTGGACTCACGTTACTCAGGACATAGGGTGTGCGCGCCGTGTGTGTCCCGCCTCAATTCGCTAGTATGTCATCAACCAAACTCTACTCCCACCTTGGACTCGTGATACTCGGGCCATAGGGGTTGTGCGCCGTGTGTGTCCCGCCTCAATTCGCTAGCTAGTCATCCCCCAAACCCTACTCCCACCTTGGACTCGCTATACTCGGGCCATAGGGGATGCGCGAGGTGTGTGTCCCGCCTCAATTCGCTAGTATGTCATCCCCCAAATTCTACTCCTACCTTGGTCTCACGTTACTCGGGCAATAGGGGGTGCGCGCCGTGTGTGTCCCGCCTCAATTCGCTAGTATGTCATCCCCCAAACTCTACTCCCACCTTGGACTCGCAATACTCGGGCCATAAGGGTGCGCGAGGTGTGTGTCCCGCCTCAATTCGCTAGTATGTCATCCCCCAAACTCTACTCCCACCTTGGACTCACGTTACTCGGGCCATAAGGGGTGCGCGCCGTGTGCATCCTGCCTCAATTCCCTAGTATGTCATCCCCCAAACTCTACTCCCACCTTGGTCTCACGTTACTCGGGCCATAGAGAGTGCGCGAGGTGTGTGTCCCGCCTCAATTCGCTAGTATGTCATCCCCCAAACTCTACTCCTACCTTGGACTCACGTTACTCGGGCCATAGGGGTTGCGCGCCGTGTGCATCCCGCCTCAATTCCCTAGTATGTCATCCCCCAAACTCTACTCCCACCTTGGACTCACGTTACTCGGGCCATAGGGGGTGCGCGCCGTGTGTGTCCCGCATCGATTTGCTAGTATGTCATCAACCAAACTCTACTCCCACCTTGGACTCACGTTACTCGGGCCATAGAGGGTGCGCGCCGTGTGTGTCCCGCCTCAATTCCCTAGTATGTCATTCCCCAAACTCTACTCCCACCTTGGACTCATGTTACTCGGGCCATAGGGGGTGCGCGCCGTGTGTGTCCCGCCTCAATTCGCTAGTATGTCATCCCTCAAACTCTACTCCCACCTTGGACTCACGTTACTCGGGCCATAGGGGGTGCGCGCCGTGTGTGTCCCGCCTCAATTCGCTAGTATGTCATCAACCAAACTCTACTCCCACCTTGGACTCACGTTACTCGGGCCATAGGGGTGCGCGCCGTGTGTGTCCCGCCTCAATTCGCTAGTATGTCATCAACCAAACTCTACTCCCACCTTGGACTCACGTTACTCGGGCCATAGGGGGTGCGCGCCGTGTGCATCCCGCCTCAATTCGCTAGTATGTCATCCCTCAAACACTACTCCCACCTTGGACTTACGTTACTTGGGCCATAGGGGGTGCGCGCCGTGTGTGTCCCGCCTCAATTCGCTAGTATGTCATCCCTCAAACTCTACTCCCACCTTGGACTCACGTTACTCGGGCCATAGGGCGTGCGCGAGGTGTTTGTCCCGCCTCAATTCGTTAATGTGTAATTCCCTAAAATTCTACTCCCACCTGGGACACGCGTTACTCGGGCCATAGGGGGGCATAGGGGGTGCGCGCCGTGTGCGTCCCGCCTAATTTCGCTAGTATGTCTCCCAAAGTCTACTCCAACCTTTGACTCAAGTTACATTGTCTATAGGGGGTGCGCGCCGTGTGCATCCCGCCTGAATTCGCTTGTGTGTTATTTCCTAAAACGCTACCCCAACCTGGGACTCAAGTTACATGGGCAATAGGGGGTGCGCACCGTGTGCGGTCCGCCTGATTTCGCCTGTGTGTAATCTCTTAAAACTCTATTCCAACATTGAACTCACGTAACATAGGGGGTTCACGACGTGTGCGTACCATCTGAATTCGCTAGAATATAATCTCATAAACTCTACCCCAACCTTGGTCTCACGTTACTTGGATAATAGTGGGCGCGCGCCACGAGCTTGACGCCTGAATCCGTCAGAATATTATCTACCAAGCTCGACTCCCACTTTGACCCTTGATAATTTACCCCAGGGGCAATTTTTCAACGGGTGACTCATACATTTTTAAATTTAAAACTGACAAAGACCGTTCATTTATGATCCTTCGTCGCATGAAAAGTTGTCCCTCGTTGAAAACAAATCAAAACTTACAGTGTTCAATCTTTTGCTTAAATCCTATAGTCATGCTTCATTGAATGTAGTAATTGTTTATATTTGGTTATTTATATCACACAATTCCACTAGTTTTTTTCAATCTTAGATACGATTAAGACCAGTTTTTAAAACCACCCTAAATTTTACGTTGGTCATTTTTTAACGTTGAAAACTGACCACTTCAGTCACATGCAATTTAATAATATTTTGATAGCCAGTAATAAAGTTTCAAGGAAATGTATGCCACAGGCTAAAAATACTCTCGTGTGTGCTTATTTCGAGTTCGTAAGTGCCGGAACAAAATGATTACTTAGGGGATACCATTGACTTTATTGTAAAGAATTGTGAAAATCAAGAACATTGTCCTTTTATTGCTTTGTTTGCTCAACATACATACTGTGTAGCAACATTTTCTCTTCCATTGTTGGTTAAGTGTTGGTCTTATTTCCTGAAGCTGTCATTGTTGTTTTAGAACCTCCATGGTGAAACAATATTGATTTAACCATCTTCATGTTCACCTGATGCTGGTTCATGCACATTTTGAGAACTGATTGTTGCAAAAGTGGCAAAATATAAGTACCATATAATGCTTTATATGCACAGTCCTACATAGACAATACTAGGTTAGTGCCGTGGATTGAAGAAGTTTATTTCGCAAGGCAGAGGAATTTATCGGGTGAGCTGAAGGCGATAGGTGTCAGTGATATTAACTAATAACTATACATAACAGCATCCGGATTAAGTTTGCAAATCCGGAATTTTTGCAAACTTATTTTTTTTATTTTTCACCCAATGTTTTTTATTTTTGTATTTTTAAAATGTGTTAGGTAATACTAATAAGAGATATTTTTTGTTTCCTGAAATTTAATTTAGAAATATGTTTTTTTGGCATTTAAAGTCAACTTTTCCAATGGGAGTCCCATTGGAAAATGGCCTTCCCATTGGAAAATGGCTTTTTCAAGCTTTTCCAATTGGAAAACTGGCTCTATTAAAATTGTGGGAGAATTTGGAACATAATTTTTAAAATTGAAATTGACTGTTTAATTAAGAATATTTTACACTCACTACATGAAAAATAATATATTCATTAAAAATGAAGAACCGATAGATTCATTTAAGGCATTTGTTTGTGAATCCTTCCCATGAGTGAATCTTTCCAATTGGAGGATTCCCACATTCAAAGTGGGAAAGTATGAACATTGGAAAATTCCAATTGGAATATTTGGTTAATGGGAACATTCCAATTGGAGAATAAAGTTCATTTTTAAAATGGGAAATTTCCAATTGGAAGGACAGGTAAGATTTTGTAATGGGAACATGTAGGAAATGGGAATAAAGAAAAATATTGCCATATTTAAAGCAAAAATTAGCAAAATGACACTTCTTACAATGTCCTTACCTGTCAACTGTCGACTTATCCATATTCCTCATCGCTGCTATACTATACAATGGTTAGCATGACGTCTAACCATCGTATTGCTTCATTAACCCTGTATCAGATACTAGTACAATTTTTTATCCGATTGAAAAAAAAGACAAACAAAAAAAATCCATCTTTCATCAATGTCACAAAAACGCTGTCGTTAAGCTTGATTACAAACATCTTGCCATTTAACCGATTATTTTCAAGGTTAAAGGCAACTAAAATTTGGTCAAGAATTAGCATTAATGAAGTTCTTTGAAGTCGAAGATATAAACTTTTTTACACTTCTATCTTTGTTAAAGACCACATGATTATGTTCATATATTTACACAAATTATAAAGGAGTCGGAGAGGTGATGGAGATCTATTGTATGAAAAGGCTTAATTTATGGTATTTATGGGTAAAAATAGTGAAGGAACGACTCGCCATACTGTCATTATTTCATGTACATTGTGCTATATGAAATTATTTTCGTTCACCAGAGTGATGGTGCCATGCGTTACACATTTGATTTATCACTATCAAACCTCTTGTAAATGAGAATGTGTGAATATGGTGTTGATAAATCAATGAATGGTTTAAAAAATAAACATTTTGAATTTTGAAAAAAAGAAGCCTGAACTTGAAGAATACTGCCATGACTAATGAGATGCAATGTGCCAGGCCGCAAAAGTTTTATCAGTGAACATATTAACAGACAATTAAGATATTACATTCAAACAGGGAAAAAGTAATATGAAAACCTATCGCTGTCGCTAAAGTAATGCACCAGTCAATGGTAAGCATCCCCCCCCCCCACCCCAGGTCCGGGGGGACAGTCGGTGGTTTTGTGTTCGCGCCAAAATAGCGGGGAATTGGCCTTGGACCGACTGTGTAGCTCAGGGAATTTGGTCGAAGCGCTAGCGGTCTAAGCGCCCGGCGTGCGCCACCTCTAAAATAATCGAAGTTTACTGTTTTCATCAATATCGGAGAAACAAAGGTAATAAAATAAGCTCATAATGCACCATTTCCGACTACATACATGAGGGAGTAACCCCAAATTCCCGTAAAACAGTTTATGCCATATACTTTCGGTTCTGAGGGAGGAGCACATGTCAAAAGTTGCGCCCCTAAGTTACTACCCCTCTAACATCAATTCCTGGATCCGCACCTGCGATGTGCCATGTTTCCGCAACCTGGGAGATTTAATAAAAACGCTTCTGTTTCTGGGGCTGTGATTACGAAGTTCGTAATCACTGGTTCTGCTGTAATAAACCAAGATGATACTTGACTTCTACTACTACAAGTTACCTAGATTCACGTGCATTATTTAGCACGTTATTGCTATGTGTTTCACAAGATTTATACCCTGTGTACTGCTAATATTTAGCATTCTAAAACATTTATTGTTGAATAAGATTTTAGCTGATAGCTATTTTCTATTTGTCTGAAGATGATGAAAAACATAATCTTATATATTCAACCTCAAGTCAGTTTTCTAGTCTGAATTTTGAGAGGATACAAAAAGTATTCCTGGTTGGTACAACCTTTAAGGTAAAAGACAGACACAAATACATGCATGCCATACTTTTGAGAGGCTTTGCAGTGGATTTTAGTCTGAATTCCAGGGAATATTGGTCTAAAGTCCAGCGGATTTTGGTCTTAACAATATCAACATTTATTATTTAAGACTAAATACAGAAATTTGAATGCATATTTACTTATATTTATTTAATGATCTAGAATACATACAATAAAAGAATAAATAATATATTATGAAATTATAATCAATTGTCAATGCATATGATAAATAAATAATACATAAAACAAGAGGGCCATGATGGCCCTGAGTAAAAGAGTTTAACCTTTGTTATTAATATAGCTTGTTTCTCAAAGAATATTGAACAAGAGCTGTCAAAGTATGTGACAAATGCCCCCCAATGTGACATTGATCTATGAACAAGTACATAACAAGAGCACCGCGAAACGGAGCATTATACGCCCGAAGAAGATTCGGCTTGAGGTCCTTTTAATGTAGTGATGATTTGTATAAAGTTATTTGAAAATCGCTTTATTAGTTACCAAGTTATGGCCCGGACACGGAATTGCTAACGGACGAGTAACAAAGATGTGGCCCGGACACAGAATTGCTTATGCCCCCCCATGGTGATTCTAGTCTTTGAGGTATGGACCTGGAAATTGCGCGCAATTCATCCTTTTAATGTAGTGATGATTTGTATAAAGTTATTTGAAAATCGCTTTATTAGTTACCAAGTTATGGCCCGGACACGGAATTGCAAACGGACGAGTTACAAAGATGTGGCCCGGACACAGAATTCCTAACGCCCCCCCATGGTGATTCTAGTCTTTGAGTTATGGCCTGGACATGGAATTGCTAACGTCCCCCCCATGGTGATTCTAGACTTTGAGGTATGGACCTGGAAATTGCATGTGACATCCTTTTAATGTAGTGATGATTTGTATAAAGTTATTTGAAAATCACTTTATTAGTAACAAAGATGTGGCCCAGACACAGAATTGCTAACGCCCCCCCCCCCCCCATGGTGATTCTAGTCTTTGATGTATGGACCTGGAAATTGCGCGCGACACATCCTTTTAATGTAGTGATGATTTGTATAAAGCTATTTGAAAATCGCTTTATTAGTTACCAAGTTATGGCCCGGACACGGAATTGCTAACGGACGAGTAACAAAGATGTGGCCCGGAAACAGAATTGCTAACGCCCCCCCATGGTGATTCTAGTCTTTGAGGCATGGACCTGGTAATTGCGCGTGACACATCCTTTTGGACACGGAATTGCTAATAGACGAGTAACAAAGATGTGGCCAGGACACAGAATTGCTAACGCCCCCCATTGGTGATTCTAGTCTTTGATTTATGGCCTGGACATGGAATTGCTAACGTCCCCCCATTGCTAACGGACGAGTAACAAAGATGTGGCCAGGACACAGAATTGCTAACGCCCCCCATTGGTGATTCTAGTCTTTGAGTTATGGCCTAGACATGGAATTGCTAACGTCCCCCCCATGGTGATTCTAGACTTTGAGGTATGGACCTGGAAATTGCATGTGACACATCCTTTTAATGTAGTGATGATTTGTATAAAGTTATTTGAAAATCACTTTATTAGTAACAAAGATGTGGCCCAGACACAGAATTGCTAACGCCCCCCCCCCCCCCCCCCCCCCCCCCATGGTGATTCTAGTCTTTGATGTATGGACCTGGAAATTGCGCGCGACACATCCTTTTAATGTAGTGATGATTTGTATAAAGCTATTTGAAAATCGCTTTATTAGTTACCAAGTTATGGCCCGGACACGGAATTGCTAACGGACGGACAGACGGACAGACAGACGGACAGACGATGGAGGCCATAACATAATACGACCCTTCGGGCGTATAAAAAGTTTATCTTGCCTGTATGTGTCAAATACATATTGCAAGTTATATTAAATTGCCTCTGAGCAAAAAAAACACAATCATACTAAATGACAGCCAACACTCTTTATGTCCTCATATTCAGCATTCCATTGTGAATAAACACTTAGTGTATCTTTCACCTTAGAGGTAGGGACATGGGTCTTGCACACGACACATTGTCTTGGTATGTTGAAAACATATGGCATTTTCATTTTAAAATCTGTCCATATAAGAGAAAGTCACAGCGCGGACACGACAGCCTATAATTTCCTTCAGGTTGCCATGGCAACCAGAGTTCTGCAAGGAATTAATTTTTTTTAACAATTTTGAAAAAGCACCAACCAAGGATCATTCCTATGAAGTTTCATCAAAATTGTCCAAGCGGTTTAGGAGAAGATGATTGTAACCAATTGTTGACACTTTTCCTTTAGGTTGCCATGTCAACCAGAGTTCTAAATGGAATTAATTTCTTTGAACAATTTTGAAAAAGCACCAACCAAGGATCATTCCTATGAAGTTTCATCAAAATTGTCAAAGCGGTTTAGGAGAAGAAGATGATTATAACCAATTGTTGACATTTTCCTTTAGGTTGCCATGGCAACCGGGCCAAACAAAATTATGTGAACAAATTTAAGAGAGGTCCATGCAAGGACACTTCAAACCAAATTTGCTGAAGATCTATCAAGGGGTTCATGCGAAGAAAATGTTAAGTTTTTTAACTAATTTTAGCTCTGGTGGCCCTTAAAAGGGGCCAAATAAAATTATTTGAAAAGACCTGACAGAGGCCCATGCTAGGATGCTTCAGACTTGAAGATCCATCAAGCAGTTAATAAGATCAAGTTGTTTAAAGGTTTTTCTATTTTTTGCTCTGGTTACCCCTAAAAGGGGCCAAACAAAACCATTTGAACAAAGTTGAGAAAGGAAAATGTAAGGATGCTACATATCAAGTATGGAGTCATTCTGACCTTTACTTTCAGAGGAAAAGATGTTCAGTGACAAGACAATGTAAAAACAAATGACCCCTGAGCAAGGCCAATTTGACCCCGGGACAATAATTTGAATACCTTTGGTGTAGGTCCACTAGGTAACACTATATACCAAATATGAAAGCTCTAGGTCTTATATTTTGGAGAAGAGGATTTTTAAAGTTTTATTATATAAGACTATATAAAAACAAATAACTTTCAGGGCGGGGCCAATTTTGACCCTGTGGCAATAATTTGAACAACTTTGATAGAGGTCCACAAGATGATGTTGTATACCAAATATCTAATCTCCTGGCCTTACGGTTCTGGAGAAGAATATTTTTAAAGATTTACTATATAACACTATGTAAAAACAAGGACCCCCTAGGCGGGGTCAATTTTGACCCTGTGGCAATAATTTGAACAAATCTGGTAGAGGTCCACTAGATGATGCTGTATACCAAATATCTAAGCCCTGGGCCTTACAGTTTCGGAGAAGATTTTTAAAGATTTACTATATAACACTATGTAATGAAACTAGTGACCCCTGGGGCGGGGCCATTTTTGACCCCAGGAGAATAATATGAACAAATTTTGTAGAGGACCACTACATGATGACACATACCAATTTTCAAGGTTCTAGGCCTTGTGGTTTTTGAGAAGAAGATTTTCCCTATATAAGTCTATGTAAAACAAGTGACCCCCGGGGCAGGGCCATTTTTGACCCCAGGGGGATAGTTTTAACAATTTTGGTAGAGGACCACTAGATGATGCTATATACCAAATATTAAGGCTCTAGGCCTTGTGGTTTTGAAAAATAAGATTTTTAAAAGTTTTTCCTTTCCGTTGCCATGGCAACCAGAGTTCTGCATGGAATTCAATTCTTTGAACAATTTTCAAAGGGGACCACCCAAGGAACATTCCTGTAAAGTTTGGAAGAAATTGGCTAAGCGGTTTATGAGGAGATGTCGTTTAAAGTAAAAGTTTACGGACGGACGGACGACAGACGGACGCCGGACAAATTGTGATCACAAAAGCTCACCTTGTCACTATGTGACAGGTGAGCTAAAAACATTTACTTATTAATTATTATAGCACTGCGCATAGTAATATACTTTTCATTTTTTCATTTCCCCAATTATTTATAATATTATTCTTCATATACATACACATTATTTAGTAAACAGTACTGTTTCAACAATTCAAACAAATACATAGTTACAAATCAAATGTTGCTGTATTATGGCAAACACTTGGTGTTCTATCAGTACTTTAACTGAACTGGAACCTCAGATCAACCCATAAAGAAATGGAGTCTAGTAACTTCCCACTCGCCTGCCTCTTGGAACAACTGGGCCATGATTTTACCAGTTACCAGTAAGTGTTCTTTTAGACCATCATGTTGGTCAAAAATGTAATCAGACAAATCAAGACTGTCCGTAACTGGAAATCGGACCTGTTTCAATACATAGGCCACACTTTTTTTATCCAACTCCTTCCAAATGATAGGTAGTGACATGGACATTCCTCAATCTAACTTCTGCAGTGACTTCATTCATTCCTTTAGTCAAATACAGACAGTGTGAGCTGTTGAGATAGACAGCTCCTGTGACATCACATTTTATTGTGAAGAATGTCCAGCATAGATGGCTTGTCATCTAATGTAGCTAATATGTCCGCCCGGTCAGCTCAATCGGTAGAGCGTTGGACTCTGAATTGGACATCCCGGGTTCAATTCCCGGGCGGACCAGGTCACCTCTGTTGTGATTGGTTATGAAATCCTTTCTACGACCATTCGCACTGTACCACTGCACCTGGCATGTACAGAAGCTGTCAGTTCCTTGCAGAGGTGAAGGCACCTAGTACTGGTTCTGCCCAGGATAGGTGTGCGGTGGTTGAACTGTCACTCTGGGACCCTTCAATGTGCTCACGCCGGGACCCGGAGTATAAACTACTAACACCACCACCTGGCAGCCTGCTCTGAAGCTTGTCCATAGCCCCATATGTGTGGCCAGTCATCCATTATCCCCATTTTAATGATAATCTGAAAATAATCCCAAGCACATTTATATGCATATTTATTATATCATATCCACTTCTATACACTTATCTTCTCTAGGATGTTCAAACAGGCTTGATGTGACAATACAAAATGTGAAGACAAATAAACAGTGAGATACAACAAGTATATTGAATTTTCTGTCTGATTTAAAATGATTTGTAATATAAACAGGACAGGTGAAACTTCCTATTCGACAAATATCTTTTTTTATTGACATTTCCAAGCATTTTTTATGATTAGATTATTTAATATTTCACAACTTAAATACTATCAGGAAGTCATAAGATTAACCATCTATATATATATAATAAATCATATATATATATTTAATATATAAAAACAAGTCATTATACAAATGATATACACAAATTAAAAAGGTATTTATACTTCTGAAACACTGTTGCACAAGCCACTGGGCACAAAGAGGTTGATGAAGGTTTTCCTGATGCCCTTTGAGGTTTCCCCACAATAATGAGAAAGATGACCTCTGAGAGAGATGGTGGTTATTTCCTGAAACATTAAATTTATACATGTTGTATATAATTTAAAAAAAGGACACTTGACAATATACAGAATGCTGTACATAAAATTCATAAGTCCTATAAATAAATGCTTTTGAAAAATTCCAGAACATATAAACAGCAAAACCCAAAACCTCTTGATTTTCAGTTCTCAATTGGCCAACAGGGAAGTATTTTTTTTTTCAAGAATCGATGAAAACCAGTGATATAAAACTGCTGACAAAAAATTAGATCATGCATTTTTCTTTAACTGTTAGTAATAGTTTAACCCACAAAACATTGGCTTTCAAACGAAAATATGCAAATCTGCGATATGATCTATGTTAGCAGTCTTTTATCATTGGTTTGCAGATACTATTAAACCCAAAAATTTGCTCTTTCCAAGACAAAAAAAAATAAAAAAGTTGTAAAAACGGTAAATTTGTGAGAGTGCATGCAGCTTTAATAATAATTAATGTATTCTTGTAATGAAGCTGTTATGTGCTAAAAATAGAACCCAATGAAAAATAAGCATATCCTAATAAGCCTAGCTTTAATATTACGAAGTATTTACTGAATCAAATAGACATATATAGGCAAATGACTGAAAAGCTACCATAATTAAAGCTGCACTATCACAGATTAAACATTTCGACAACTTTTTAATTTTTGTCTTGGAACAAGCCAATTTTTGCTACAATCCATGGAAACCAGTTAAATTAAGACTGCTGACAAAAAATTAGATCGCGGATTTTTATATTTAAGTTCATAAATTGATGTTTTATGCATTTTTCTTAAACCGTTAGTAAGGTTTAAGCTCTAACATTTTCGAAAATATGAAAATCTAAGATCTGTTTTTTTATCAACAATCTTACATCAATGGGTTGCAGATATTTACGCAAAAATTTGCTCTTTCCAAGACAAAAATAAAAAAGTTGTAAAAATGGTAAATCTGTGAGAATGCAGCGTTAAGAGTATTTTTTAAACTTATAATGAAAGTCATTTGCATTTATTTTACATAAGCACGAAAACTAATGTGTTATTTATTCTGAACTCCTTTATAAAAACGTAGGACAAAACATCCCATGTCATTTTTGACTAAGGGGACAAAACACGTCCAACCCATTTAGACAGGGTTGACAAAACAACCCAGATCATTTTGACATGGTGGACAAAATAACCAGGAAAATATTGGCAGTTCAAAAAGTTAAGACCCCCCTCCCATCCTACCAACACTTGAAAGATTAAAACTAATTGGCCATTATCAAGATGTGTTTTATTACCCCCAATAAACACCCTTTTTCACTTAATTTATTAGGTTTAGAAATGTTACTATGGAGATCTTTATCACAGCATAAGGAAGACACAGTGACTTTAATCATAAGGATTTGCTACAAAGCTACAGTACAATATTAAGTTCAGCATTATGATAATCCTTACTTCAAAACACTCTTCTTAAAAAGGTGTTCAAGGCCAAAATCTAATATTCATATTCATTACAGGCTGCTTTGCATGACAATTATTAATTTCAGATATTTGCTTTAAGCAATTTATTTTTAATTATAAAAACACTTTCTCATAGTTTTCATCTTCTTTTTGATATTGACATGTTAATATTAAAGGGGCCTCATTTGTTTTTAATATTTACGTTAGTCTTATATTAAAGCTGCAACCTCACAGATTGAACGTTTTGACAACTTTTTTTAAATTTTTTGTCTTCGAACAAGCGAATTTTTGCGTAAATATCTGCAAACCAGCGATAAAAGACTGCTGACAAAATATCAGATTGCAGCTTTTCATACTTCCATCCAAAATTGATGTTTTATGCATTTTTCTTAAACTGTTAGTAGCAGTTTAAGCTGTAAAACATTAAATTTGGAATGGAAATATCAAAATCTGAAATCTAATCTTTAGTCAGCAGTCTTTTATCACATAAGCAGGTATTTACACAAAGAAATTCTAATACATAAAGTTTAAACAAAAAATAAAAAAATTGGAAATCAATACATACACAAGTTGACTAACATATATTTTGAATAATAAACCTTAAATTACTTTCCAAAGAATGCATTTAAGGAAAAGTTACTTACTGAAAACAAGACTGTAACAATGCATGTATTTTAAAGTGAAAACGCATATATATTATGTATTTTAAAAATGTAATCCTTTATACTTTTTACTCTTTCTGTTTTTAAAAAGGATGTAACCCTAACCAAATCATTTTATTTTTGGCCCTACTATAACACAATCAAGAATTTAGCCCCACATTCCAGAATGCAGGGCTTAAATTGTGTTATCATTTTGATCACTGACATGACATCATTGACAAAATAAGGATTCAAAAATCTTTGTTTCCGCCCAACTGACCCTATTTTTATCCTTCTGATCCTTTTTTGTTTTTGGTGTTTTGATCAATATGTGCTTTTTTAGTAAAGACCTTAATAATTCCCTGATATAGGTCAGTTTGCCAAAGAAACATGGTCCTAAAAAAAACAACAGTTACCGTATGCCTACCTTTTTTGATATTTAACTGGAACCTATAAATACTTTTTTTTGGCCTAAGCAACAATTTTTGTTTGAAGCCAGTGTGCATGTGCATACTGTGTATTTTTTTACTTAATTACATTGTATTTTCTGCGAATTACCAATATCAAATCCATTGTCCTATTTAACAGGATAATGGTTTTGATATTGGTCCCATGTATTACCATTATAAAAAGTGTAGGAATTTTATTCAAGACCATTTGCAAGATGTGTCATGTTTGGTGTCAATATTATGCTTGAATGATCATATATTATATTTGTCATTGTTAGATATTTAATTTGTATAAAAAAATGAGCAATAATAAAACCTCTAAAGTTTTTTCCTCAGTTGGTAAGAATTACACCTGTTGTTGTTGTTGGGTTAATAAAAGTCTGCTTGCCAATGGCTCCATTATGGCTTGACCCTGTCACATCCCCTAGTGTGACTGAAACATATTTGTGAGGCCAAAGGGGGATCTATCTTCATTGAATGTCAGTATTTATTTTAGCTCCACCCCTTTTACTTGACCTGGCATCGCCCCTTTCACTGAACCTGACATCTGATTGGCTGAATGAATATGCCTTTTAAAGGTTTCCTTATGACTGACAGCCCCCACCCCCCACAGAGAAAGACTGGTCATTTGAGACAATCACTATCATATTTTGAAAAGGCGGCTATATGCATGACTATGAATTGGCTTGTAATTGATTTAAGATAATGATCATTATCTGCAGTTATGCACTTAAATTCATAAAAAATTCATGTTCCTTATACTATGAAAATTTTGGAAGAAATACATGACTGTCAATTTAGAATTGAACTTAATTTCCATGTAAATATCCTTAAATTGTATAACATGTCGAAGGCAAAATGTAGATTTTCACAGATTGATACAATTGCTAAAAGGCATGTTCATTTTTTCAAGATAATGACATTAATAGAAGGTTTCTACTTTGTGTAAGGTTTTCTGAATTTAAACATTTTTTTTTGTCTTCAAGTCTCTTAACATTACCAAATAAAAAGAACTGTCCTCCAGTTTGTATTATGTAGAATAAGATGTAATTTGGAAGTAACTGTAATTTGTTACAAAGATGGTTTAACCAAAACTTAATGAAAATCCCACATTGATTTCGTGCATTTATATATATATATATATATATATATATATATATATATATATATATATATATATATATATATATTAATACTTATAGCCCGGAATAGTTGTAGCCCGGAATTATAGCTATTCTAGTTTTTCCGACCTAATCCTCCGGTACAAACAAAATTAAACCGCTGTAATATACACACATTACTTCGGAAACAATAGAGTTACATGAATTTCAATAGCTCGAAATTCACCTTTTATTTGTTACTTCCGGGCTATATGTATTAACATAACAGGGTTTTCCCATGCTGGTACAAATAAAAGGCGAATTTCGAGCTATTGAAATTCGTGTAACAGTCCAATGACTCTATTGTTTCCTACGTATAATTCCGGGCTACAACTATTAAGAGCATATACTATCACACTCATCTGATATATTGGGGATTAAATTTATGTACCAGTACATTATCTTACAGAATGATAGTGATAGTCATTATCAAATTATTATCCTGATTAATAAGTAAGTTGTTGAGTGAAAACTATTTTTAAATTGAGACAATAAGGTGGATGACATGTTAAGTTATTGAAAGCTTTGAAGATTTTATACAAAAGTTATAAGTTGTCTCAATTTATGATTTCGAAAACCATTAAATTGGCAGGCCTAAGCATCATGAGCCACTCACAGACTTTGATGGAATTGGTAAAAGACAAAAAATAAATATTTACTTTCTTAGTGTTGCAATGCAAAAGATACTGGGCCTACTTTCTATCGAGTAAAACATTCTTAATATATATTTAGCTTTTTTCCATTTGCCAAATAATGGAAAATTATTTGAACTTGATTTTGAAAAATAATTATTTTTTATCCTGACTATATAATTATTTAGTCTTTAAAACAGACTCTCTTCCTTTTAAACTCTAAAATATCTTTAAAAAAAATTTCTACTGTCTACTATATAAGAAAATAAAATATGGACAATCAGAAAACCTTTTTTCAGCTTACAGTCACACTGACCTTGACCTTTGACCCACTGACCTCAAAATCAATAGGGTTCATCTGCTGGTCATGACCAATAAGCCTACCTAGTATGAGGTCCCTGGGTCAAAGCGTTCTCAAGTTATTGATCGGAAACCGTTTTTCATGTTAAGGTCACACTGACCTTGACCTTTGACCTCAAAATCAATAGGGTTCATCTGCTGGTCATGACCAATACACCTACCAAGTATGAGGTTCCTGGGTCAAAGCGTTCTCAAGTTATTGATCGGAAACCGTTTTTCATGTAAAGGTCACACTGACCTTGACCTTTGACCCACTGACCTCAAAATCAATAGGGTTCATCTGCTGGTCATGACCAATAAGCCTACCTAGTATGAGGTCCCTGGGTCAAAGCGTTCTCAAGTTATTGATCGGAAACCGTTTTTCATGTTAAGGTCACACTGACCTTGACCTTTGACCCACTGACCTCAAAATCAATAGGGTTCATCTGCTGGTCATGACCAATACACCTACCAAGTATGAGGTTCCTGGGTCAAAGCGTTCTCAAGTTATTGATCGGAAACCGTTTTTCATGTAAAGGTCACACTGACCTTGACCTTTGACCCACTGACCTCAAAATCAATAGGGTTCATCTGCTGGTGATGACCAATACACATACCAAGTATGAGGTCCCTCGGTCAAAGCGTTCTCAAGTTATTGATCGGAAACCATTTGGTATTCCGACCGACCGACCGACCGACCGACCGACAGACAGACAGACCGACCGACCGACCGACCGACATGTGCAAAACAATATACCCCACTTTTTTCAAAAGGGGGCATAATAAAATAAAATACATTTAAACCCATTAAGATTTAATTAATTATTTAAACAGGCCAGTCTGCACTGCCTTTTCAGTAAGGATTTTAGTCAAAATCATATCTTCGTAAGAACAAGACAGTACACCATAGGTAATTATGACCCCCCCCCCCATAATTATGCATATTATGCATATTTGTATACATGTATTAGCTAGACAATATACAACGATAAGTGTATTGTATATATTAGTGAGCAAATAAATGCATTAATAAATAAATAAATACAGATTTATACTGGTAAATAGATTTATAAATATAAATATTTTAGGAAAGATAAACATTAGATAAACAAGAGATGTTTGTCAAACATTATGCCCCCCTGAGCGCCATGTTGTCAGGATTATATGGACAATTGAATGAAAAATAAAATATGGACAATCAGAAAACCTTTTTTCAGCTTACAGTCACACTGACCTTGACCTTTGACCCACTGACCTCAAAATCAATAGGGTTCATCTGCTGGTCATGACCAATAAGCCTACCTAGTATGAGGTCCCTGGGTCAAAGCGTTCTCAAGTTATTGATCGGAAATCGTTTTTCATGTTAAGGTCACACTGACCTTGACCTTTGACCCACTGACCTCAAAATCAATAGGGTTCATCTGCTGGTCATGACCAATACACCTACCAAGTATGAGGTTCCTGGGTCAAAGCGTTCTCAAGTTATTGATCGGAAACCGTTTTTCATGTAAAGGTCACACTGACCTTGACCTTTGACCCACTGACCTCAAAATCAATAGGGTTCATCTGCTGGTCATGACCAATAAGCCTACCTAGTATGAGGTCCCTGGGTCAAAGCGTTCTCAAGTTATTGATCGGAAATCGTTTTTCATGTTAAGGTCACACTGACCTTGACCTTTGACCCACTGACCTCAAAATCAATAGGGTTCATCTGCTGGTCATGACCAATACACCTACCAAGTATGAGGTTCCTGGGTCAAAGCGTTCTCAAGTTATTGATCGGAAACCGTTTTTCATGTAAAGGTCACACTGACCTTGACCTTTGACCCACTGACCTCAAAATCAATAGGGTTCATCTGCTGGTCATGACCAATAAGCCTACCTAGTATGAGGTCCCTGGGTCAAAGCGTTCTCAAGTTATTGATCGGAAACCGTTTTTCATGTTAAGGTCACACTGACCTTGACCTTTGACCTCAAAATCAATAGGGTTCATCTGCTGGTCATGACCAATACACCTACCAAGTATGAGGTTCCTGGGTCAAAGCGTTCTCAAGTTATTGATCGGAAACCGTTTTTCATGTAAAGGTCACACTGACCTTGACCTTTGACCCACTGACCTCAAAATCAATAGGGTTCATCTGCTGGTCATGACCAATAAGCCTACCTAGTATGAGGTCCCTGGGTCAAAGCGTTCTCAAGTTATTGATCGGAAACCGTTTTTCATGTTAAGGTCACACTGACCTTGACCTTTGACCCACTGACCTCAAAATCAATAGGGTTCATCTGCTGGTCATGACCAATACACCTACCAAGTATGAGGTTCCTGGGTCAAAGCGTTCTCAAGTTATTGATCGGAAACCGTTTTTCATGTAAAGGTCACACTGACCTTGACCTTTGACCCACTGACCTCAAAATCAATAGGGTTCATCTGCTGGTGATGACCAATACACATACCAAGTATGAGGTCCCTCGATCAAAGCGTTCTCAAGTTATTGATCGGAAACCATTTGGTATTCCGACCGACCGACCGACAGACAGACAGACCGACCGACCGACCGACCGACCGACCGACATGTGCAAAACAATATACCCCACTTTTTTCAAAAGGGGGCATAAAAATATTATCAAAGCCTTTTTAGCCATATTGTATTGGCTGGTGGGGTTACTCAAAATTACCGTGCATGGTCCGCTTACAACCAATTAAATATTTTCAATAGCTCTGAGAATGATTCATACAATCTTTGATATGATGTCAGTTTTTTTTACATGGCATGGCTTGACTTGATCAATATAAATTTTATATTATATGACTTGCACAATTCACATGACTTTTCATATATATCCTTTAAGTTTTGTGTGATAATAGATCTTTGATCTAAATTTGTGATTCAAAACTTAAAGATACATATATATATATATTTACTGCTTCGGAATCACACTTTACACACAAGACATGTTAAAATAGATTATTGTACTCACTGTTTTTTAATTTAAGTTTATTCATCAAACTCTGTCACTCTAGCTGTCTCTGTATTATCAGCACCACACATCAACTAAAACAAAAAATAATAAGAATTATAACAAGAAAGGTTCAAGTAGTTAGAAAATATATGGGCTGTCATTGGACATATAATATAACAATTTACCATGATTCCATGAAATATTTTTACAAACTAGCAAACCTGAACTCCTTTGTATTTTTTTAAATCTTTGTGAGATTTTGCATAAAGCATCTATCTAATTCTTTGTTAATTTACCACATTAAAATTTATTGATTAACTGTACTTTTATTTATTTTATAAATATCTTATATGTTGTGCACCAGTCAATTGTAACCCTGGCGCCCCCAGGTCCAGGGAATAGCGGGGACTTTGACTTTCGGTCCAGCCAACCCTGGGTCTAATCCCCTCCCCTGCGGGAATGAACTGATGGTAAAACCCCGGCCAAATGCCCCTGCACACCAGAGACTCTATATAAGGCCCAATCTCAGCTAAATTTGGCTCAAAGACAAAACCACTGCGGTCACCCGGCCCTGCGTGGCCACATAGAAAGTAAAAACACGGCCCATTTCCCGACTATTCCCAGTATACCCCAAGACCGGGGGGTGTGCGTGGTTAGTAACCGTTACAATTGACTGGTGCATTGGTTATAATAACTGAGAGGCCTCAAAGATGCTCACATGACTGTGACCTTTTTGACCTTTTAGCAGATTAGAACAAAGAAAGGATTTTTAAGAAATATACTCAATGAAACAGAGTGAAACTTTATTCAGGGGCTATACACCGTATGATGAAATAGCGAAAGAAGAGAAAATTGTCGAAAACTGACATGAATTTGGTATCAATGTGTACAATGCATTGAAACTAACTAGGTAACTGAAGTACCACATAGTTTACAATTAATTGATTTTTCACATTTTTTTTCCATTAAAAAAGATTACTAGGTGGGTATACCTAGTATAATTAATTTTTATGTGTGATTGGCTAGTCGATGTTATCACTTAATGTTACCAAGCTAGGTATATATTAAATCAAATAAACAAATGTAAACTTTCATAGCAGTGGATACAACACTGGACTGCAATTTTGGCGACCACAGTTTGAACCCGGTCTCTGTTATTTTTTCTTTACATTTTGATATTTTTTTACCAATTATGATATCAAAAGGATAAACATTTTATTGAATAATTGTCCTGTATACTGGGACTGACCCTACTGTTTGTATAGTCCATTGGTTAAAGAAAATAGATTAAAAAAGAGAAAAAAATAATTGTAAAGTGTGTGTTTAAGGTAGCACTACCCTAATGAAAACCTCCACTTGAAATGCTTCATTTTAATGTTTTATCCTTTATTGTTAAGCACATACCTACACATCTTTTGTGGGTTCATGTGAGCAGTTCAACTTCAAAGCAACCCAGAAGCTGACATACATGCCATATCCCCCGGAGGGGGAAAAATCCCCCGGAATTTCGACCCATCCCCCGGTCTCCCGGAGGGGGATGAAAATCCCCCGAAATAAAAAAAAGTGTGTTTAAAATTACGCAAAATTATCGCAGGGTTTAATTATATATGCCTGTTTGCAGTTATAATGCCCTTCTTGTCTTAATTGGATTATCAACTGATGGTGTGTTTTAACAACACCAATTGGGTGACACTTAATAAGTCAGCAGGGCACATTTCATGCATTGTTTTGATTGAAACTGTCAGAATTTGCATAAGAAATGTCAATTAGACTGGTCAGATAAAAGGACGATTTTCATTGGTTAAAACTATAGGTTTTATCCAATCAGAGAGGATGTAACAAATTAAAGTGTTTAAACATGTGTCATTGTCATCAAAATGATTTATGATTTAAAGGTGACAGTACATTATTTGGTAAAGAAAAGGATTAAAATAACTAATAGACAATGCTGTTCTTTGTTATGACCCACTAATATGTTTACATACGTATGACATGACCTTCATCTCAAATATCGGAAAATAACAGAACTTCCAGAAGAGAAACTGAAAGTAGACAATTCGGATGAAATGACTTTTATTTATTTTAATATTATGGTGGTGATGTTTTTTATTTTTTGATGAATGCCAAAAGATGATATGTTTATGAACTTAAACAATAAATTATGCATTTGCTTTTTATCAGAAGCAAACAAATCTGACTATTTGGGAATTGAAATGAAAAATATTGATAAATCATTCCATTCTCTCTATTAGTCTGAAAGTCATCATTTATGATCATAATGAGCAGATATTGTATCCAATTTTAGAGGAAGGTAAGCCCATTAAATTGTCTCTGAAACATATTTTTCTGTGAAGTATTCTATTTTGCAAGTGAGTGCTTTTATTATGCAATATGGCTGTGTCTCATTAAAATATAGATGAAGTGCTGGAAAAAGGGGTAGACAAGGTAAATTGGCACGTGTGTCATGCCCGTAATGCTACATGGCGATGATGAAAATTCTCTGGTATGTGACCCAAATCCTCTTAAATTCTGGACATAATCCCCTCGGGAGTCTTTCAAAATTATGGCAATTTGTTTTTTTGTACTTGCATCTTAAAATACTCTGAAATTTTGTCAAATTAGACCTGCTAAAAAAAACCCCTGAATACTACCAAAATCCCCCTGAATTTTCAGACTTTTGAACATTAATCCCCCTGAATGGTCTCAAGAAAATATGGCATGTTTGGAAGCATCTTTTTATTTTCCATTTCATTAGCTTACATTTTTCAACAGTAGTTTTATTAGAAAATAGTTATTTTCTTATACCGAAGGTAAAACATACTGTTTTTTTTTTTTGCATAATGTTCCTAAAAGTTTAAAGATATTTCATATTGATAAGGAACAGGTCATGAGTATTTTTTAAACTTGTTGATTTCGCTGTAAAATGACATTCACAAGCTAAATCTTAGTAGACCAAAGAATTGTACGTTTACGGATTTTTGTATCTTTTTTGATATGGCAAATCCTTCACATACAAATTGTTTAGTATCAAAAGTGGGTAGTTATTCCGATCGGGATTCTGGGTTAAAGCATTTAACATCTCAAAAATATCATAAAACAAGAAATATTACCAGATTATGTAATTTTATATCAGTTCCATACATAAAAATGTCATATCCTATGAATAATTATGAGTTTGACGTTTATTTTTCATTTCTTGCTGTCAAAACATAGCGATATATACATGAAGGGCACCTGCAAGGCTTCAGGGCACAATTTTTAAACAATTGGAACATTTCGGCCATGGCTGAGTTGTTACGATTGTATTTACGAGGTCTATCTAGAAGCTTGTCAGTGGTGGCCGAGTTATTACGATTGGGTCGAGTTGTTCCGCTTGGCATAATTGTTGTCTGTGTCAGTCAACTTTTGTTTTATTGGAAAGGTAAATTATGTGTTTTAATGCAAAATAACTTTTCACTTACATGGTAAAGTATGAATATAAACCTAATTATGATCAATTTAAACCATAAAATACTTCACTTAATACAATTTCAATATTTTTCAAAACACCCCCGGTTTTTGCACAAGCCCGTTTAGACGTTACTGGCTAAGGTCACAAATCCGAACACTTTCTGATGTTTTTTACAATTATCTTGGAGAGTTTATGTTGTAGTAAGTTAAACTTTCGTATGAAACATCTTTGGTTCATGTGAAAACAGCTGTCAAAGTACAGATTCACGATCTCGTCAATATTATGTCGAAAATCGTTCAATTTTATGGATAGTAAATCACCCTTCAAAATACGCTATGGAGGGCACAAATACCGAACACTTGAAAAGCGAAAATACATGGTCATACAATTATAATTAAAAAGTATGCTATAATAAATAAATGGCATTTTTTAGAAAAATGCTTAACAAAACAAGATGAAACTTCGCAAGTGTGACCAAGGCAAGCCTCTGTATTGATCTAGATCATCGAATAATCGATCACGGTAAACAAATGCGTGTTTTAGCCGGTGTTCAGGATTTGTGCCCTGTTAGGAAATGTACCGTCAACCAGTAAGGATTGGAAGAATGTATTACACGTCTATAATTTTAGACTGGGGGGCGGGGGGGGGGGGGGGGGAGCTACAATAATAAGCGATTAGGGATACTTTTTTTATTATTTTGACATTTCATGTGTATCCCTGTAACTGCCATAGTCTTAAAATCGTCAAAAGACCCATTGACGGTCATTTAGGTGGACTATGGGGGGGGGGGGGGGGCATGGTTACAATTGACTGGTGCAACCACTGGGACACCATTTTTTATTATTTTGATATTTCTTAAAATACTCGTTGACGGCTATTTAGGCAGAGTAGCCCCACTCCCTGTCGAAGTGTGGATAAGAAGAGGACTGTTTCAAGTGAACGTTCTTTACGAGATGTCCTACTTATTGACTGTTTATATATTCAAAAATCAAGACAAAAAATTTAATGGAAAAAAATAAAATGACTTACCAATGGGTGTTTGAGATATCCATTTGGCACCACTTTAGTGCCATTCATCGCTCTTCAAAGCTCCATAAAACAAAATCATTCGTCTAACACATTCCCGACATCTTAACACAGATGGTATTGATTACTGTGACATGTTGGTGTTAAACCGGTTTGAAGGTGCATTCACTCGAGTAATAAAGTCAAAGATGCACTCTTAAGTACTGCCAGATAAGGTTTACCACAATTAATAATGTTGTTTCAATATTCCTAAAAGAATGAATAAATGTCGAAAACAATGGTTCTTATGAAGGATATCGAGTTAAATTTGAAAGAAATGAGCATTACACACGGTATTTCTACCTTATGAGACTATAGTAGACCACAATAAATCTTTTAGCATTTACCAATCATTTAATATTTTTTGCGCTTTCTGCTATTAAAAACACGGTTACAATCTTGTTATCAGTAATAAATATTTTCAATAAATGCATTATTTAGTATGTAGTTAAAGGTTTATCAGTCACAATTGATGTTTGTTATATATGTGTATGTATTGATTTTGAATAACAGTGTCACTAAACAAAAAATAAACAAATTTACGCAATTTCACAACCTTTTTATGCCCCCACAAAGTGGCGGCATATAGGGTTGCCCTTGTCCGTACGTACGTACGTACGTACGTACGTACGTCCCGAAGATTGTTTCCGATCTAATTCTTGAAAACCGTTTGTCCAATCCTCACCAAACTTTAAACACATGTTTGTGACCATAATATCTTGATCAAGTTCGATAGTCATGGAAATCGCTTTAGTCATTTAGGAGTTACGGCCCTTTTTTGCCAAAAATTCCCGAAGATTGTTTCCGATCTAATTCTTGAAAACCGTTTGTCCAATCCTCACCAAACTTTAAACACATGTTTGTGACCATAATATCTTGATCAAGTTCGATAGTCATGGAAATCGCTTTAGTCATTTAGGAGTTACGGCCCTTTTTTGCCAAAAATACTTCAAAAATATATGTTTCCAATCTAATCTTGAAAAGTATGTGTCCAATCCTCACCAAACTTTACATACATGATTGTGACCATAATATCTTGATCAAGTTCGATAGCCATGGAAATCGCTTTTGTCATTTAGGAGTTACGGCTTTTTATTTGCAAAAAAAGACTTGAAAAATACGTCCCGAAGATTGTTTCCGATCTAATTCTTGAAAACTGTTTGTCCAATCCTCACCAAACTTTTAACACATGTTTGTGACCATAATATCTTGATCAAGTTCGATAGCCATGGAAATCGCTTTAATCATTTAGGAGTTAGGGCCCTCAGATTATCCTGAATAATCATTATGGCTTATTTTCTGTGACAAAAAATCGAAGTGGGGGCATCCGTGTCCTATGGACACATTTCTAGTTTCCAGTTCTTCTGGATTACCCTGTATCCCCTGCCTCGAAACGAAAAGTTAACTTGGACGACATCGGTACGTTGTGGTTGGGGGGGGTTCACCCCCCCCCCCCCTCCTTCTGGCCACTAGTGCAATTGCAAAATTAATTTTGATGCGTGAGGGATATACTTAAGCGACGATGTTAACCATTGCTTCAATATTTATGCATGCATATATGTACTTGTTGGCATTTTGGGTGCCTCATTTCTACATCAAAAATGCTCAACCAGGTATGAGTTTATTGTATAAGTTATAGCTCGTAGTTTGTAAAATGTGGTTCTTTAGCAAATTTGTTTTAAATACGAAATAATTTTTTAAGGTGTTGCTTCCAAGGTATGCATAATCAAAATATCCATAAATTATGTATGAGTCCCTTTTGCTGAGTGGTTATGCTATTTATTTGTCCATGACGTAAAAAGCGTAGGTTCACCCCTGATTAAAACAAGACTTTATTTTCATACTTTCATTGTATTTTGTTCTGCAATTTCAGTATCAAAGAGTTAACTAATTATTTCAGACACATTACCTGGAAAATGATTATTTGGTGCCAATGAGGTACGAGTCCCTTTAAGAATGACAAAGTGTTTTTACAATCAGCTAGATAACAAGTTCATTTTTTTCCACATATACAAGATGATTTACAAGTAATCATCATATGTGTATTTTTGCTTCACTGCTATCTTGTAGGATGACTGGCTTATATAATACTACCGGGTATGTAGTAAAGTGACAACATGGCATTAATTACCAATAGCGTTTATTTTGTAATGCAAAATTCACCAGCCTTACATGTTTGTACAGTTCGATATTTTTTTCAAAAACATATACTAGTATTACTGTTTGAGGAAGGCATTGGCACATGATGCATGTTAACATTCTAAAATGCCTTGCAGCATTTTTAATGGTGTTTAGCTTGGACCAGCTCGAAACCAAATAATAGGGGTTGGAAAGTCTTTGGTTTAGGAGTTAAAAAGTCTTTAATATGGTTATTAAAATAATTCAACTAGGGGTTGAAAAGTCTTTGTTATAGGAGTTAAAAAGTCCAAACAGGTAGGGGTTGAAAAGTCTTTGAAATAGGGGTTTAAAAGTCTAAGGGTTGAAAACTGAAAAGTGTTCTTTTTTAGAAGGGTTAAAAAGCCTCTTGGGGTTGAAAGGTCCTGCTCCCCTGCAGAACAGTGTGTATGAAATAAACTATTATCTTAGGTAAAACATTTCATATGGATTTCCATCAATTAATTACATCTTCATTAAAAATCAAGAAAATGGTACATTTTCTGTGTAAAGGTACTGACAACCGAAATAACATTTTCAAGCGTAAAAGTGAGTATAGCTTTGAAAAAATGAATAAGTTCTTAGTCGTTTGTAACCACAACTTAATCGATTAAAAATGGCGTCTGAGGAGATGAAACTAGTGTAAAGATATTTAAAAAATGGAATTTGTGTCACTGGTTGAGTAAGAATACTTCAGGTAATTTTTGATATGATTTATTGCATTCAAATTCATTAAAAGATGCTTAAATCTTATCGCTAAGTTATCAGCACAGAAGTATTAGCTTGGAATTGGATGGATACAATGTCAGGACACAGGTAAACAATAAAACAAAACTTCAAATATATTCCTAAATAAATAAATAGGTGTTCTTTTAAGAGATTTAGGAAAGTTGAAATATTTTCCCATTAAAATTTATTGCCAGAACCTCCAATTGGATTAAGCCCATTGTCAATGTTACCAATTGGAAGATTCAATGGGACAATGTTCCAATTGGAGTTTTCCAATTTCCTGACTTTTCCCATATTGAATTGTGGGAAATATCCAATTGGAAAAAATGGTCGACGGGATTTTTTTTTACAAAAAATGATAAAAAGTACTATAAACGCACTTTTTCTAGATAACATTATAACCATTAATGATAATGATTGTTATTAATCACTAATTCCTTTTTTGAAAATGTGGGAGAATTTTCCATCAAAAAATGTTGGGCTGATTTTCCAATTGGAAAAACCATTTTTCCAATGGGAAGGCCATTTTCCAATGGGACTCCCATTGGAAAAGTTGACTTTAAATGCCAAAAAAACATATTTCTAAATTAAATATCAGGAAACAAAAAATATCTCTTATTAGTATTACCTAATAATAATAATAATAATAATAATAATAATAATAATGATGCACATTCTTGGCACAGTCATTCCTAATGGTATGAATTCAAAAATATTATTTTAATTCTTCTTGCAGAATTAAAAAAATCACAGAATTAATCTGGTTTATAACTGTTTTAACCTATTTAATGTTGCATAGTTTATACTGGTTTATTGATGTTTGTTTATGCATTTATATTGCATTTTACCAGTATAATTGTATCTCTTTAGATCCTATAAGACATTATTTTGCGCAAAAATGTATGCTATATTTTGACGTTATCAACGTTGACGTCATTTGATGTTGACGTCATTTCCTGTTCATTATATACATACAACCTGATGAAGGCCGAATGGCCGAAACGTTGTTTCATAAATAAATAATTTGTGTTGAAGTTGGACTTCTTTAATTATCACCATAGTATTACCTAACACATTTTAAAAATACAAAAATAAAAAACATTGGGTGAAAAATAAAAAAAATAAGTTTGCAAAAATTCCGGATTTGCAAACTTAATCCGGATGCTGTTACATATTGATGCTCTGAACAGGCGACATGGCAACATAATAATAATAATAATAATAATAATATCTTTATTTTAAGAAGGTGACATATTAAGATCATGTACAAAACTACAGAATCTTATTTTCGATATGGCCCTCTGAAACAGAATGAAAATATGGCAAATAATCATAAGACAAACATGAAGACGATGCTAACAACGATGACGATGATGATGATGATTATAAGTATGCTGTTGATGCTGACGATAATGATGCATATGATGACATGATGATGATGTTGAATCAATATTAGACAGATACTCTCAGTTAAATATAATTATGAATAAAACATCACAATTTGTATAATCACAAGTTTCCTATGAGGTACTGTTTGACCTTTATTTTATACGTATTAAAGTTTTTTGATTCTCGTATTTCCAAAGGTATATTATTCCAAACAATTCTGCTGTAATATGTAAACGATGCTTTCATATAATTAGTACGAGGTCTAGTTTGTAAAACAATATCTTTGTGTGCCATTGATCTTAGCATATATACATTATTGTCTGAAACTGTTACTAATTCTGACATATATGATGGAGCCATGCTATTCAACGTCTTGTAAACTAATACTGCTGCGTGGTATTTACATCTATCCGAGAAGTTTAGCCATTTTAGTTCTTTAAATAGATTTGTTGATGAATCTCGTTTAGATTTACCAAGTATGATTTTTGCAATTCGTTTTTGTAAGTTATTTATTTTATTCACATATGAATTGGTTCCCTTGCCCCAGACCAAGCAGCCGTAATCAAAATTTGGCAGAATATATGCATTGTAAAACATTCGTTTTGTATCAGGTGTGAGGAAATATATTATATTTTTTAGAAGTGCAATTTTCTTATTCAGATTTTTACAAACATAATCGATTTGCACATGCCAGTTTAGTGTATTATCTATATACAACCCTAATAACTTTTGCACAACAACATTAACTATTTGAACATCATTAATACAAAGTTCAAGATTCCCAGTGTTTTTTAATTTATTTGCAGACCCTATTAACATGCATTTAGTCTTGGAAGGATGCAATGACATATTATTTAGTTGACACCACTTATAAACATATTTTAAATGATGTTGTAATTTATTTTGAATATCCGTCAACTGATATCCAGATTCATAAAGTGTTGAGTCATCTGCATATAGATCTATATTTAATGTTGGATGCATAACTGCAATATCATTTATGTATAAAATAAAAAGCAAGGGTCCCAGTATGGAACCCTGGGGTACCCCAGATGTAACAGTGAGTTTTTGCGATTTAATTTTGCCAATCTTTACAATTTGGTTTCTATTTTCAAGATATGATTTAAACAAATTCAATGCTATTTCAGAAAAATGATACAGTTTCAATTTATAAAGAAGAATTTCATGATCAACTAAATCGAAAGCTTTTCTCAAATCCAAAAATATCGCACCAACTAGTTTACCACTGTCAACATCTTTAAGCCAAGTATCTATAAGTCTTATTAGAGCAGTGTTACATGAATGGTGTTTTCTAAATCCAGATTGTGTTTTGTGTATGACATCGGTTTTCTCAAAGTACAACTGTACCTGTGTCGCTATATGCCTTTCAAAGATTTTTGATATAGTTGGGAGTATTGAAATGGGGCGGTAATTATTGGGGTCCTCTTTGTTGCCCGACTTGAAAATTGGTATTACTCGTGCTTCTTTCAGTTTATCAGGGAAAACTCCATGCGCTATACTACTATTGATAATTGATGCTATACAAGGTGTAATAGTATCACCACATTGCTTCAAAATTTTGGGGCCTACTCCATCTATGCCTGTGGCCTTTCCAACATTTAATTTATCAATAATAGTATGGACTTCATAAGGGGTAATATGTTTAATCTCAAACCTATTTGTACCTAGTTTTGTATCTAGAATATGTTTTAAGTTTCTAAAATTTGTATTCAAAAACTTTGTTTTATTTATAATGTTTGAAATGCTTACAAAATGACTGTTTAATTCGTTTACAATATTTGACGGATCTTCAACCGGAAATTCATTAAATGTCATTTTATGAGGTAATGCTGTCACAGTTGATTGATTCAAATGTGAAATATCTTTTAGATTTTTCCATAAATATGTCGGATTTTTATTGTCTTTTATTGCATTGTTGAAAAAATTCTTTTTACTTTTCTTTATCATAGAAGTTACTTTATTTCTAAGTATTTTATACTGGTCTATGTTGCCAGTTTTTCGGCATTTATCCCTGTGATTTATTATAGATATAATTTCCTCAGTAAACCAATCAGGCTGATTCTCGCGTTTCACACGTTTATCAACACTCCGTTAACCTTATGGCTGAGCGTTCACTTTGATGCTGGAACGGTATGAAATTGGTTCCAGTAGATCCCTTTCTTTGCGGTCGACACTATAGGGTAGTTATGATAGTTTTCAATCAATTTGTGAGTATTCAGCACTGGTTTAAACCAAACAATTGGTGCTTTACACAGGGCAAATTCCGGATCCAAGAGGTATCTTCTTTAATCGCTTGGGATTTGCATTGCATCTCCTTGTATGTAACACTTTTTCATCAACTCTGATAATATCTTGTTGTGCCTTGGAATTGCAGTTACCTCTATGTTCTGTCACTTATCGCACTTGAAACTCTTTGGTATTATGGCGCCCTGGTACAGTCAGGCTTTACTGCATTTAATGAGCGCATGCAAACATTAACTCAAATTTCAGGTTTGTGAACAATAACAACAACTTATGTCTACAAACGCTGTCACTTAGTTCATAATTGTACTGACTGTATACTAATTAAGTAAGTAATTGTCTACACAAGTAATACTGCTATACTATATTTGACTGTAAACAGGCATGACTATCGAACTATTGAGCGGTGACCAAGCCTGACAGAGACAGTATGCCAATAACCAATGAGAGTCACTGGTGCGATTTACCCGAGACATTGCCCACAAACACCATCACCAAGTTTCATCATGATCGGACAATACAACTTGAGATATTTTTGCCGCATACTAAAAGACCTATTTCCTAATGTAAAAGGGGCATAACTGGTGAGTTACTGACATGATTCACCCAAGTGTTCGGTATATTTAATCATCTATTTATCGTGTGCAGCGCCAAACATAAATGGTATATGATAAACGTCTATAGTCGTCATCTATAGGAGACTCTTTGTGATCAGCCTGACTGTTGTGTTTTATTTTGTGTCCTCCAAAAACAACTGATGTATAATAAGTTATTATATGCATACCGACTCTTAGCTTTTTTCTGCATTCATGCGATCAGCTCAAGTATTCTGTTTTATTCTTTTCTGATATATCGAGTGCAGCGCTGGTGTATTGTAAATTCACATATGTCGTCTTCTATTTCAGCTTGTTTCGATCAGGTTAATTTTTGTGTAATTTCTTTTTCGGCTTTGTAGTAATGACATTTGAATTTAGCCTCCAGGTTGAAGATGTAATGCTGATTGAATAAGATGGCAATAAATACGATTGTAGTTTAGTAGTTAGATAGTTGGCATATGTTATCTGTTAGTTGCTGTAAATTGAGGAAACAGTAAACCTTTGTGTAAAAAGGCAATACATTTTGGCAATATATGTGGGTAGAAATTCTGTCAAGCAATCAAGTATAATAAAAGAACACTATCCTTTGATGCATACTTGACGTATTTGAGATTAAGGATTAAAAAAGAAGAACAAATTGCGTTGAACAATGACAAACTTGAAACCCACAACAAAAAATGGGAAGTACTTAAACATACAATATAATTCAACAATAAAAAGACACAATTAGCCATACAAAGAACTCTTAGACTTAAAAAAAACAACAACAACATTAATGGAATCTAATACAGGGGACTCCGATCGTATAAACATCATACGATCGGGTGTGTATGAAATGTGTATGTGTGCGTGCGTGTGTGCGCGTGTGGGAGCGAGTGTTTGTGCGTGTGCATGTGTGAGAGCATTATTGTTTCTGAATATATGTATTTCCTATCAACATACATAGATATGTTGTATATGTTGAGAATTTAAAACTGTACTGATATATGTATCTATGTGAAAAATAAATGAGAAAAAAAATTTCCATTCACGTCATAATCATCCATTTCTATTGTTCGGTTTCATCCAATCTTTGAACTTCCTTTCATTGATTCACACTCGTCAATATTCATTTTCTTTTATTATTATTTTCATTTATATGTATACAACAGCAATATCAATATAAAACACGGTACATCATATACTGAAGAAAAAAACACACACGATATCTTCTATTATCATATGACTCAATGTTTCATCTATGTTAAACATGCAAAATGAGATGTTAACTGTTGGTTTGAACAACGGGTAGGATATGATCTTTAACCATAGCAAGGCAAGGGCAAAGATTGACGAATGACCTTATTGTCTGTACTGAAATCAAATCCTTATACTTCAGGTTTCCTCAGAAAATAAGTATCGTCAAACCAATCGCTTCATTAAACTTTCCGAACTAGAATTGTTTATTTGAGTCTGATTTCAAATCCCCATACAGATATTCATTAACCAGACATTCGCTATTCATTTGTATTTGCTTTATAAAATCTAAGGCATTTACAATGGCATTTGAATTTAGCCTCCAGGTTGAAGAATAATGCTGATTGAATAAGATGGCAAGAAATATTATAATAGTGAAGGGATAAGATAGGTTTCATGCGTTATCTATTAGTTGCTGTAAGAAAACGTTTAAACCGCTCTACAGAAAGGCAATACATTTTATCTAAGGCAAGTTATTCTGTCATGTCATCACTGTTGCTGACACTGTCCTCAGAAATATTGCCAACCTCTTAAATCAATGGTCCATTACAACAGATATCATAAATTTCATTCACGTCTTAAATATCTGTATCTATTGTTCGGCTGCATCCAATCGTTGAACTTCCTTTCATTGATTCACACTCGTCAGTATTGAAAGAAAGTGTTAATGTTATTTCACGACGAGAAATGGTAATAAACTGAATCAAGGAAACACATTACTCCCCATGGCTTTTGAGTCACAAAAATAACGTGACAACACGCAACAGCAGACCTGGGCAATAAAGTATTTTTCTTTAAATGTTGACAACGTTACAATAAGATATGAAATACTGAAAGTGATGTAATATTCGAAATAATGGAAGGATATTTTGAATTTCTCATAAGTTTGGCCAAGTCCGTACATGCATGGATATATGAAGTAATAAAAATGGAAATAAGAAAGAAGCAACTAGTTAAATGTATACGTATATAGATATGCTTTCTTATACTACAATTTATGGACTGTGTATATCTTAACCGTGTATGGATATAGCAGTGTCAGCGTTGCAAAATATTCTGTTACATTCTTGACACTCAGACGATGAGTGAAAACATAGCATATCAGTATAATTCATTTAAAGTTAATCAAAAATATATTCAAAAACTTAATGAACTTTATTAAACGATATTTTTAACATGATATTATTGCAAACTTTCATCAGATGATTAAAATTGCTTATTGCTATTTACAATAGATGGTAAAAAGCACAATGGAGCTATTGACATAGCATAATATAAAATGGAAGATGTTCTGCATATGTAAACACGCAACCTATACTCTTTTATTCTAATGTAAAGAAAGTTGCTGAAGAAAACAAAATACAATTTATAAATTATAACTTTCTTGAACAAGTTTAGAGGGTGTTCTCCCACAGCAATTCTTTTATGAGAAAAGATGAAACGAGTAACAAAGGCACGGCGGTTATTGGCAACATTTTCTTCAAACGCTTTCCTTCTTTTGGAGGTAGAGCGGTCCACTGGAAAATAATGATTAAATCATTAACAATGATATAAATTATTTTAACGATATTGATATCACATTGCTAATTTAGGACAAGTAACATAACCGCCAGTACCGATTTTCCTAGCGTTGATTGATAAGCAAGGAATTAAAAGAATACCGTTTTTCCTGCCATATTAGTTCGCGATGCCCCGGGGCATTATGCTGCCAATCTTCTGTTGACTTAATTGCATCTGTTTTGAGGGAAATGTTGAAAAATATCTTTGCGCCATAATGGTTTTTTTGCAGAGCTAAACAGTAAATTAACGACTCGAAATTTATAAAAGTCTAACCCTTTTTGCATATGTTTGTTTCTTTGTATGGTGCCATAAAAACATAGCTTTCGAAGGTTTGTCTGTCAAATAATTGTATACGTTAAAACATATAAATTAACATATACCATGATTATTTGATAAATTGCATTTTCATCTTTGACATTTCCAAAGATTCATTTAAACGTTTGATATAAAGTAAAATCACATTGCTTGCATGAACATAAAACCTTCCTAAATTATTGACATTTAAATAATTTACGAGCGTTTAACAACAAATATTTCGATAACAGTATGGCAGGAACACATAAATAACTTAAATTTTGATGGCTTCTTCGAAAAATACCAGCTTCCCTAATGGACCTAATTGGGGAAGACGAGATCTAGCGATAATTTTACTAAATGAATTAAATTGACCATAATTATATCCCACTGATGTTTAAGACAGATTCATCTTGCAAACACGCGACCAGAACAAAGCTTAACAGGACGTCAAATCTGTAAATGACACCCAACTCGCCATAAAATGATTAAGACGAACACTCAGAGCACTTCAGATCTGTGTTTAGTTAGATTTTCTCCTTTGGCGAGACCGTATGACTCAGCTAGCCGTCTATTGATGAGCCGATGTTCTTAGTTCTGGCTGTTGGAGGAAAATAGACAAATATACACTACAAACAACATCAACGCGTAGTGATTTTACTGCAAAAAAACTCGTCTTAAAATAGACGACTCCAAAATACTGAAATTATATTTTTTTTAATTTCCAATAAGTAACCATATATCTATTATGTCTTATCTTTGCCCTAGTTTGTCTAAATTTGAATATAGTTTTCAATGGTTACATATACACATTAGCAATTTTAACAAGAAACCCTACTCATGGGTTAAAAACCAACCACGTGTGCGTGTGACCGAGTTTTCAAAATATAATCATATAAATAAGGTAACATATACTCAATTCCAATATATTGTAGTTTTTCTTTATGGCCGTTACATATTTGTTTCAACTCCTATTCTTTGATAATGCAGCGATTCAGAATACAATTTCTAATGCCTAAACAGAACGATCTATCAACTGAAATTGCCCTCATCCTTCTTAGAAAAAAGTCATGAGCATATCCAACTGAAATAATCAAATTGGACTTCGTTTACACGGTGTGTGTTTGTCAATTTGCTTACTATAATTTGCTTAAGTGTCCTATTTGCATTGATGAAAACAACTAGACTCAACCCGATATCGAGGCCGTAATAGCATGTGAAATAGACATAGTGGTCATTTTAAGATACTATTTCTTAAAATAAAAAAGCTTAAATGTGTCTGTTGCAGCATGTATGACAGCTTTAGCAATCAATGTTATTGTGATTGATTGGGTCGGGAATACATACTGGCAATGAAATAGGATCAAGAAAAGATATACAGGTAACGAAACTGCAGAACGTGACAACGAAAACGACCATAGCATGTAAGTATTATATTTAACTTTTTGTTTGTACATAATTAGATCAAGAAAGGGAGCAAAATTATCAGAAGGCTTACTCTGCATTGGATAGTTTTAGACAAGTCAGGTAGTTGATTCAGCGTGCTAATCTAACTATTGTGAAAATAATAGTTTATACCGATACTCTGACAGAATCCATTGTTACTAACATTAGTAATGTATTTTATAGTAACCCATATATACTTAAGGCTATATTTTTCATAAAAATGTTACTAACATTATTAATGTATTTTATAGTAACCCATATATACTTAAGGCTATATTTTTCATAAAATTGTTCAAAATATATACACAATATTGTTTTCTATATTACAGGTATTTTCTAAACGGGGTTAAGATTAACTAGTATTACCAACTCGGCTCGGCCTTAATCCTAGCAATTGTCGCCTCTCTGGTGAACAACATCAGGTTTGCATTCTTTTTTGCAGGAGTACTAAGCCATGATTGATGAACCAGCGAACGTGTGGTCCTGGAATATATTGAAATGTTGAGGAGAAATACATGGATAGGAATAATGCAAATTAATTTTAAGATTGTTGCCATAAATATTACATATATACGTGGTCAGTTCATGTTGTCACAGTGATATAGTGTATTTTGACAAGAACATATAGTATTATCAAATACGAGTAATGTAAAAGAAAATGGATGTGAATTACTTTAAAAGGAAGAGACAATAGATGCAAGATAAAAGAAAATTGAATCTTACTTACCGATGTATCACATCGCTTACATAGGTATCTTGAGCAGTTTTTGCATATTTTTCCAATGCGAAATTTACTTGGTTTGTCTACCACGTAAATCTCAGTGAATTTAAGAATAGCATCGGAAATTGTATCTGTACTACTCACATGACCTTCACATGCTAAATATACACATAATAATAAATGTACTCAATACTTTATTATTAGAATATTACGGTTGACAAATAATGGAAATCTGCTTAATTCCCCATATATTGCGACATTGCTTGCTGACAGTTTAACACTCAGTAACGCTTACGAAATCGTAAGTGAATCAGTTCGATGTCGTTCTATTTTGTAAACCCCCACACCTCTGATGAATATTTCAGAAAAGACGTTACATGCAAATAAAAAACACAAATGCGTTAGTTTATTCAATTGGTTTCATCTGATAAAGAGGTTACTAAAACTTGTTTCTTTATAACGCAGTTTTGGTTAGATCAGTTGATATGTATGCATCTTTATGATTGTATGTGTAGTGTGTGTCTGTTCGTTTTATTCATGTACCGTTGATGATATTGTAAATGTAGTTACTTACCAATATTTTGATTTGCATACATGTATGAGTGATCAATTCATGACATGACATATTTAGATTAACTTTAATAATGTAGTTGCTGCTTATTCGATATTTGGTCTTTTTTATGTTAGTTTTTTTAATTTTGTAATATATATGCATTAAATTACCTTAAAACAATATACTGTATATGTTGACATGGGCCATGGCCATCTTGACACCTTTTACTTGTGTTTTCTTTAAATTGATTTTTTGTTTGCGAATTGGAAATATTCATGTTATAAAGATTACAAAAACATTGAAGACACTACGTTGCAATAACATGCGTACACTATACAACTACATTTAACCTCATTTTAGGCATGCCCTGAGGTATGGTAAATTAACCCCCGTTGGTAAATCATGTCATATACAATTGATTTGTCCAAGAGGGTATTTTGATTTTGCAGGGTTTTACAGTAAAATAATGGTAACAAAAACGTTTGTTTTATATTTCATTTATTCTGTCAAACCTTTTTGAATTTTCTCGGAAGAGCGTTTCTACAATGAACTGGAATGTTTTATACATCATGTTTATTTCCGATTTAACTTAAAAAAGGAGACTCATGTGCTATCACAATGAAATGCTAAACGTACAAAACACATTTAAAAAAAAACGCTATCGCACTCCCATTTCAGCCGATGGGTTTGAATTTGGAAGTTATTCATTTTAGACTTCTTCTCCTTCCTCTTCTTCTTCTTCTTCTTCATTATTATATTATACCTTGTTGTCTGTACTGAAATCAATTGCTTATACTTCAGGTTTCCTCAGAAAAGAAGTATCGTCAAACCAATCGCTTCATGTCATTAAACTTTCTGATCTAGAATGGTTCATTTGAGTCTGATTTCAAATCCCCATACAGATATTCATTAACCAGACATTCGCTATTCATTTTTATTTGCTTAATAAAATCTAAGGCACTTACAATGACATTTGAATTTAGCCTCCAGGTTGAAGATGTGATGCTGATTGAATATGATGGCAAGAAATATTATTATAGTGTAGGGATAAGATAGTTGTCATGCGTTATCTATTAGTTGCTGTAAGAAAAAGATTAAACCTCTCTACAGAAAGGCAATACATTTTATCTAAGGCAAGTTATTCTGTCTTGTCATCACTGTTGCTGACACTGTCCTCAGAAATATTGCCAACCTCTCAAATCAATGGTCCATTACAACAGATATCATAAATTGCATTCACGTCTTAATTATCTGTATCTATTGTTCGGCTTCATCCAATCGTTGAACTTCCTTTCATTGATTCACACTCGTCAATGTTGAAAGAAAGTGTTAATGTTATTTCACGGCTAGAAAGGGTAATACACTGAATCAAGGAAACACATTAATCCCCATAGCTTTTGAGTCACGAAAATAGCGTAGCAACACGCAACAACAGACCTGGGCAATAAAGTATTTTCTTTAAATGTTGACAACGTTACAATACGATATATAATATTGAAAGTGATGTAATATTCGAAATGTTGGAAGGATATTTTGATCTTCTAATAGGTTTGGCCAAGTCAGTACATGCATGGATATATGAAGTAATAAAAATGGAAATAAGAAAGAGGCAACAAATTAAATGTAAACGTATATAGATGTGCTTTCTTATAATAAAATTTATGTATGGGATAATCGTGTATGGATAGAGTAGTGTCAGCGCTGCAAAATATTTTGTTAAATTCTTGACACTCAGATGATATGTGAACACATAGCATATCAGTATGATTCATTTAAAGTTAATCCAAAATATATTCAAAAACTTAATGAACTTTATTGAATAATATTTTTAACACAGTATTATTGCAAATTTTCATCAGCTTAAGATTAAATGGCTTATTACAATTTACAATAGATGGTAAAAAGCACAATGGAGTTATTGACATAGCAAAATATAAAATGGAATATGTTCTGCATATGTTAAAATGCAACATATACTCTTTTTTCTAATGTGAAAAAAAATGCTGAAGAAAACAATATACAATTATTAATTATAACTTTCTTGAACAAGTTCAGAGGGTGTTCTCACACAGCAATTCTTTTATGGGAAAAGATGAAACGAGTAACAAAGGCACGGCGATTATAGGCAATATTTTCTTCAAACAATCCTTCTTTTGGAGGCAAAGCGGTCCACTTGAAAATAATAATTAAATCATTAACAATGAAATAAATTATTTTAACGATATTGATATCACATTGTTTATCTATGACAAGTAACATAAACGCAAGTACCGATTTTCATAGCGTTGATTGATAAGCAAGGAATTAAAAGAATACCGTTTTTCCTGCCATATAAGTTCGCGATGCCCAAGGGCATTATGCTGCCAATCTTCTATTGACTTAACTGCATCTGTTTTGAGGGAAATGTTGAAAAAATATCTTTGCGCCGTAGTGGGTTCTTTGCAGAGCAAAACAGTAAATTAACGACTCGAAATACTATAAAAGTCTAACCCTTTTGCATATGTTTGTTTCTTTGTATGGTGTGATTAGAAAACATAGTTTTTGAAAGTTTGTTTGTCAAATAATTGTATGCGTTTAAAATTATATATTAACATACCTTGAAAAATTTAATAAATTGCATTTTCATCTTTGACATTTCCAAGGATTCATTTTAACGTTTAATATCAATTAAAATCACATAGCTTGCATGGACATAAAACTTTCCTAAATTGTTGACATTTAAATAATTTACAAGCGTTTAACAACAAATATTTCGAAAACAGTATGGCAGGAACACATAATTAACTTAAATTTTGATGGCTACTTCGAAAAAATACTAGCTTCCCTAATGGACCAAATTGGGGAAGACGGGATGTAGCGATAATTTTACTAAATGAATTAAATTGACCATAATTATATCCCACTGATGTTTAAGACAGATTCATCTTGCAAACACGCGACCAGTACAAAGCTTAACAGGACGTCAAATCTGTAAAATGACACCCAACTCGCCATAAAATGATTAAGACGAACACTCGGAGTACTTCAGATCCGCGTTACAATTTTCTCATTCGACGAGAACCTATGACTCAGGATTCTATTATGGAGCTAATGTTCAGTAAACATGTTCTGGTTTTTCAAGGATAATAGGCAAATGATACAATACAAAAAGCATCAAAGCGTATTTGATTTTACCACAGGCAAACTCGTCTAAAATTAATGTTGCAGAGAGGCGACATCCGCAACACTTTATTTATAATGTTGCCACAACTAAGAAGTTTGTTGCCATAACTTAGAAGCTTTTTGCCATAACAAAGTAACCATTGACCTCAAGATAAAGGTAGGTGAATGGAAAAAATATACATTTTAGTAAAGGAAGTCGTTTTACCTGGACCTCAACATTTGCAAAAGCACTTGGAATAATATTTTCCAATAATAGAGATTCTTTTTTTACCAACAATATTATATCAAAATAACAGGAATTTAACAAATGTCTTAAACAATGGCAACATAGAAAATTAACCCTTTTTGGAAAAGTTAATTTAGTCAAAACATTCGCCCTACCTAAGCTATTTTTTCCTTTTACTGTGTTACCAAATCCTCCTGATCAACTGATAAACGAGATAACAAAATATATTTTTGCTTTTATATGGGATAATAAACCTGACAAAATTAAAAGAGAACAGCTATACCTCTCCCGTGAAAATGGGGGATTAGGTCTCCCGAATTTAAAAATATTTATACAAGCTATTAAATCAAGCTGGATTAAAAGATTAATTGATGATAGTAATTATGGGAAATGGAAAATATTTTTTAATAGAATACTTTATAAAAAGGGTGGAAATATCATATTTAATTGTAATCTGTATGAAAACGATATCAAATTTTTATGTGGTCAAAACATTTTTTTTCAAAACATCCTTACATCTTGGAACATGTTTAAAAAGAAACAAGCCAACACACACATAAGAAAAGTCATAATTTGGAACAACTCTGAATTAAAATGTAATAATGAAACAATATATTATACAGAATGGCACGACAAGGGGATGCTCAATCTCGAACATATCTTCGCATTTAGATTTAAGAAGTTTTATTCATTTGATAACATGCAACTTCTTTACGAAATCCCCAATATTGACTATTTAAAATATCTACAATTTTACAATAATATACCGCAACATTTGAAAAATGAACTAAAAATATCAGATATTACTGTTTTGGATGAAAAAAATTCGATGTTGGAAAAAATTAAGACCCAAAAAAAGATCACACAGTTTCTGTATAATAAACATATTCAAAATGACACTATTGAAATAAAACATAAACATATATGGGAAAAGTCTTTAAACGAAACACTTAATTGGAAGGAAGTATATTCACTGCCATATATAGCAACAATCGACACATGTATACGAGCCTTTCAGTTTAAGATAATCAACAGAAATTATACCAACAAATAAATATCTTTTGAAAAGCAAATTATCCAATTCTAGTTTATGCAACTTGTGTTCCAGCTTTGAGGAAACAATAAACCACATGTTCTGGGAGTGTTATATCATACAAGACCTGTGGAATGAATTGAAACGCTTTCTCCACTCAAAAAATATTAGAATCTAACTAAATTTAAAAAATGTTTTATTAACGTTGAAAGAAACTATAGCTGCATTAACTTCATAGTTATACTTCTAAAATACTACATTTTCTGTTCAAAAAACAGAGAAACAATTCCTTACTTCCGAAATTTTGAAAAATACTTATATATTCGAATCAATATCGAACGTGAAATAGCTATTATGAAAGATAAGCTAAATGTCCATTTGCAAAAATGAACTTTTCTTTTATAATCATCTTATATAATACATTTTAGAAAGCCAGTTTGTCTCTTTTCTTTTTATTTAAATCCTTTTATGGGCATTTTCTTTCTTTTTATTTTTTATTTTTTAGCCCAATCCCCCCCCCTTTTTGCGATATCAGAAAATCGCAAAACAACAGGTTTCTTCATATGAAAGATACATTGTTTTCGATCTCATTTCATATGAGTTAATTAAAATATATGCATATCTACAAATGGTTATCATTGCAATGACCATTATCTGCTAACCAGTTTGGCCTTCAAAATAAAAGAGCATCGGTGGTAATAATTATATTTAGCAGCCAAGCCTCTACACTCTTCATGTAAACGCAATCGGATTTTAGGATTGTCACAGCCATAATTCATTCAATCTCTTTATGCGTTGTGCATTAGGTTGGATCATTGAAAATGAGTAATACAAATACAATTCGGCACGACAAACGCATGAACCCTTGTAATATAATGAAATAAAGCACCATCCTATTATTATCTAAGTCTACAACTTATACAAATTATTGAAAGCATAACCATCAGTATTAGTTTTACCACTGAGCCAAGTTACCATCCGAAGGACAACTTTTTTCAAGTGTAATTAACTGTTTATTTCATCGCTCATGAAAATACTAATTTAAAATACCAAAGTTATTAAAGACGCAAAATATGCTCGTTTTGTCCTTATGTTCTGGCAAATACTATAATAACAGATACAAGTATCAAAGCGCGTTATCGAAGTATTACTTACTCATAACAGCAAATGGGAAACAACGTTCAATGGTAAATAGATGAAAGATAAGTAGAAAAAGTTGCGTTTAGTATTTTATAAACCAATACTCGGACGGCGCCTCTGAGACTCCGAGTATTTATAGAAAAGCCAACATGGCAGATTATGGTATACATATGCAAAATAAAAATATTTATAATTTACAATGGCAAACAGAAAGCTTAACAGTTTACTGTTTTTTGGAGGTAAAACGTAGAGATTCGCTAAATGTCAATAAGTGTCAATTTATAAGTACGAGTGATTCACTGCATCGAAATCCAGTTGTCGCGCCCCGACACTGGTCGGCCTTCATTTGACTGCGGCTTATCCCTCTTTCTTCTCTTCTCTCGGCTACGCAACTGCAATTCATCATTGTTAAACAACCACACATTTTGGCTATATAATTCCTTTTGGCTATATACCGCATTCAAGGTTGAGTGTTTATATCAAAAGGAAACATATGGACAACACTAATGGCTAATAGCTCACAATGCTATAATGTCTTGAAGTATTCATATTAGTAATACAATGCTTATGTGGAAACTTCAGAGACACGCTCTGCATTCAAACATTCAACAAATACCGTGATGAATGACACAGGATTTGGGCTAACATACACTAAACAAGAGACACACGACGTAATAAAACTACAAACGTGTTATACACTGGGCAAGATAATCAAAACGTCAAAATCAGCGGGGACAGATTTAACATGCCTTAAAATACATTTCTTTCAGAAACAGTATTCGGAGTGCAGACCGTGCGCATGTTATATAATTGCTCAATAAACATGGACTACAGATTAATTACTATGTTTTGATGCGGAATAAATATTGCATGGCTGGATTTAGCTCCAATGTTTTATTGGCTCGTGGTACTTATTGGCATTGGGTGCTATTTTCACACTTTGTAATTTTGCTCCGCTCGATCCTGCTATATGCTATGATCAATTCTGAACTAATACTGCAATATGTAACGCATTTAACAATTGCAATAGTCATTCAATATAGTGTCAGCGTCTTTCCACAAGTCGATCTCTAATACTTGTCAGAATCAGACCACTACAAGAGCGCCAGTGGTAATTAACTCACAAAATCCATTTGTACCTGTTCATGCACAGGCAATAGTACATGCAAAACGAATGTAATTCATCAGAAGCAACATCAGTAACCATGGAGACAGTGAAATTCAATTACATGAGGTTGCCTTCCATTGGTAAATGATGTAAATAGGGTTTGGCAAATCTGATTCAACTTGAACTTTATGTCAAAGCAATTACTATTTAAACATGGTAAATGATGAAGGCGTCTACATTGAAAGTAGTTAAACCTAACATTGACATGACACAGAGACATGCTGAAGTCTTAAAACCTATACTAATGTTAAATGTGATACAATTCAAGAAACGATCAGAGTCAATGTGTCTTCATGTACTTGTAAATAAACAATATTGGGAAATGTTTTCTACATTTTCAAACAAATGCTACTATTCCATAAAACCCTCTAAATAAAGCCAACTATGCTCAAATTTATTTCATTGATATACGTTGAGTTAACAATGTCTGTCTTAAAATCTTTCAACTTAAATAACAAACGTCAAATAATAATTTAAATTGATACCTTCAGTAAATTATAAAACAGCTTCTTTACATTTCTCGTAATGAAATCGATTTCGGAGAGATAATGTCAGTTTATTCTTCACGGAACCTGATCATTTTGGCGTAGCATATACATCGCACATAATCAATACAGTAAGCATAATTTATTTTCAATTCAGATCTATCAAGTTGGCGGATTTTAGGCTTTTTATAGGTTATAATATGTTGCCTAATACAATATGCAAAATATGAAATTACTCGAATATTCAGATTATGAAGAAAGTTCAGTCATATTGGCCATTAATGTTGTCGTCTGGGAATTAACATGTACACATGCGAGAGTCAGATGAAAATGTCTTAATCAGTCGTTTATTTGTACCTGACGTAGTCTTACTTTGTAAGAAAATACAATTTTACATTAGACGGCATTAGATACATCACCAATGGGAATTGCTTAGAACTCCTAAATGCATGCCTTTGAACGAACATGCCTATCAAATCAAACGTTAAACATTCCAAACATCATAATTTCAAAATACAGTTTCAAAAAATCATAGTAATTAAACTAACTGGATAACATCCATGAAAGAATTTTCGATAAACGAACATTTACTATATAGAAGTTAATCGATACGGATTGATAGCACGTATTTTGTATGTTTTGTGCCTAGTTCCAATATCCATGTCAGAGAAAGTAATTTCCAATGAGGACGGTACTAACTTCCGGTTGTATCATGCAGCGCTTTCAAGAGTTGTACTTGTAAAATGACATTTATTCAATGGATGGATCACGGGGTCATGTAGCAAAACACATCTAGACTATAAATAAATGGAGGCCAGAGTATAGCAAAGAAATGAGGTTCAATTATTTCAATGATGAAGAAATACTATTATGATGAAAGTTGATTGAAAACAAAACGTGTCTAAGCATACAAAACAATGTATGAATATATATATATAGAACAGCATCCCAACAAACCAAATTGGTGTTCACTCACAAAAGATCTTCTTTGTAGTTTAGGTTTATATGATTCCTGGTTTTATCAAGAAATTGGAAATGTTAAGATATTTCTGTGTCTTGTTAAACAAAGGTTGAAAGATAATTGTATTCAAGATTGGCAAAGTAGATTAGACATGTCCAGTAGGGCTTGATTTTACAAAAATGTGTGGATTTAGATTTTAACCATATTTTACCATACTAAATATTACTAAATTTTGAATGTCGGTGTCCAAACTGCGGCTATCGTCACATAGATTAAGCATTGAAACGGGTCGATGGAATAGACCGCATTCGAAGCCACTAAATGATCGTAAATGCACTGTTTGTTCTTTATTAGAACATGAATACTACTTTCCTCTAGAGTGCACATTGTTTTATGAACTAAGAATGAGATTTATACCTAGGTATTATAGACAATATCCTAGTATGTATAAATTAATTGCGTTGATCAATACAGAAATTGAAACTATCTTTAAAAAATCTGAGTATGTTTATACAAGGCTTTCGAACTTATTGAGAAATATTGCATTATATCAAACATAAGTATTTGTGTGTTATATGTGGATATGTATGTGTTTATAATTGTTTATATGTATATGAATATAAAAATATAATCATATATACCAAATATATACCATTCATTGTATTGTTATAATTTTGATTATTGTAAGTTTTCGAATGTTATATGTTTTTGTAGTGCACGAAACTGCATATATATATATATATATATATATATATATATATATATATATATAAATATATATATATATATATATATATATATATATATATATATATATATATATATATATATATATATATATATATATATATATATATATATACTTAGGGCATTAAGGTGACCGTATATTTTTTACGGCATTAAGGAGACAATTTGTATATTTTTTGTTTTATACTTTATTTTGCTTTTTTGTTGATAATTTAGTATTGAAATGATCATTTATTATGAGTACAAAATTTAGGTTTCTTAAATTAATTAACAAAAAATATACGTAATTTGCGGTCTCCTTAATAATTTGTAAGTATGTTGCAGGTTTTAAGGGGACAGGTATATATGTAGAAGGGTACAACCCGATATCGGCGGTGAGTGGGTTTAGTCCCACGAGGGTGAAAATGAAAATGACGAATGTGAAAATTGAGAATGAAAATTGAGAATGAAAATTGAGAATGAAAATTGAGAATGAAAATTGAAAATGAAAATTGAGAATGAAAATTGAGAATGAAAATTGAAAATGAAAATTGAAAATGAAAATTGAAAATCATCAGAGAAAAAAATGAGCGTCTTGGTATCAGATACAAAAACAAAGTAATTTATTTCAAGTTTTTATTTTTTCATTTTGTGAAACAAGATAATTGTCACAATCAATCGAAAACTTTCTTCAACCACGTCAGGGTTAGCCGGCCAAGATTGCAAGATTTTCAAATCGGTGGAAGAAACATGACAAACAATAGTTTCTCATTCGCACTTTTGGTGGCGTTCCATCAGCCTTACAATCATTACAGTACCACACATATCGAAAACAGTTTTGGCAGTAGCCAGCTGGAGGGAAAATGTTCAAAAGATCATGTCGTTGACAAGGTTCTAACGTAAAGACTCCAGCACAACACAATTGGCATTCCCAACAGAATCTTTTGAAATAATCATTGTACTGTAGTCCAGCAAACCCAGCGATGTCAGTATATCGTTTTGCCATAGTAAGTGAAGTGTGAATAGTACAGTCACTGCTGTATGTTTAAATAGTTTGAAGTACTCTAAAAAGCGTATACATTATTTCTCGAACTTGCATTCAACAACTTTGCAAACCAATGTTAGAAATTTGAGCTAACTAGCGTATTGCGGCTGTCTACAGCATAGCTGTGTAAATCAGAACTGGTAGTGTTTGAGTGATTAACACAGTTCACCTTTCTATGTAAATGAAATAAACAGAAAGCAAAAATACAAATAATTGTTTATGATTTATTCATAAGATATTTTCCAACAATAGCCGATCCACAAATGTGACATTCGCTGCTGGTAATGGAGCATGACTGACAAGATAAATGTCCACATGGGATAAACACAATACACTTTTTGTTTGTAACACAACTTGTACAAATGTTTTTTTCGTCGATTTGTCGTTGCAACTCTGCTTCCCTGCTGAGAAGATTGCGCAAAAGGGATGTTAGTGGGTTTGTTTTACGCAAGATCTTGGATACCGATCGGATTTTGGATAAAATGTCAATTTCTTTCTCCCTGCCACAACGTTCTGATATTTTGTTTAACTCAATTTTGTAGTTTTTGAAGTCACGTTTAATTTCTCTGGCTAGTGGTAAAACTCTATTTGTTTTGTCTTGCTCGCTCATCTTGCTAGGAGGTTTTTCTGAAGAAGCTATCTTATGAAGTGATTTTACACTTTTACGAATTAATGGCAAAAGTTTTCTTAAGACGCCAGATACGTGTTTGCTGTTATTTACTACGATAGTTTTCATGTACAACACCTGAGTTTCACTGTGTTCCATACGATCTGCCAAATTGCTTATTAAGCTTAAAGTTGTGTTTGACATGTTTGATATCAACTGAATGAATGGATTAAATAATTGATGAATGAAACTCGAGTAATAAGAGCTTGAAATTATAATGCAATGAAAACACTGATTCGTTTTGTTTTCAACAATGATCATCATAATCTCATTTCATTGGATAAACACTTGTGCATTATAAAAGTTTAATCGTATGATATAAAAGCTCATATTCTATATTATGGGTATTCCTTAGCTGCAATACGTAGAGAGATGGCTAACGAATAAAGATATAGCACATCTATTCCCCAGTATGAGAACAAGACAAACACACTACTTCAGAAATATCTCAAGTACTGTTCGAAAAATGTACCAACTCATGTTCGTACAAGTTTGACAAAGGAACTCGAATACCTTGGACAATGTTCGAAAGTACAGACAATCAACAATATGAATATGGTCGTTATGGCACATAGAAGGCAGAAAATAACATTAGAAAGAGAAATCAAATTTCTAAAACAAGAAGGCCAGCATTCTTCTAAAGCGATTCGAAAAACACAGCATCTGCTTAGAGAGCACAAGCGACACATACGGAAACTAAAGGGAATTCTTCAACGAGTCACAAATGAAGTAGTCAAAAGCGATTTGAGCATCCCAGTTTGCAGAAGGGATTTGAACACCCCAGTTTGCAAGGAGGATTCGAACATCCCAGTTTGTAGAAGGGATTTGAGTTACCATTCCGATACTGATGATACTGGTGATAATGATGAGACACTGTCTGTCAATATCAATTTTTCATGTTTCATGGACTTGGTGTTTTTTGTGCATATAGCTTATGATTGTGAGATCTGTAATTTTTTGAGAGATTTGCATGAGCCTATAATTTTTCAACATTATGAAGATTTGATTTTTTTCATGAAAATCTTGTGTGAACGCCAGTCTCAGAAAGATATCAATTTTTCATGTTTCATGGACTTGATGCTGCATTTTTGTGCATATGGCTTATGATTGTGAAAATTGTAACTTTTTTGAGATTTGCATGTGCCTATAATTGTTTGAAAGATTTGCATGAGCCTATAATTTTTTTGAATAAATGAAGCCTATAATTTTTTTTGAAATATTGTGTGAACGCCAGTCTCAGAAAGATATCAATTTTTCAAGTTTCATGGACTTGATGCTGCATTTTTGTGCATATGGCTTATGATTGTGAAATTTGTAATTTTTTGAGAGATTTGCATGAGCCTATATTTTTCTTGAATAAATGAAGCCTATAATTTTTTGAATAAATGAAGCCTATAATTTGTTTTTGAAATCTTGAGATCTCTCGCTAATTTCTAGATTTTCAACAATATGAAGATTTGATTTTTTTCATGAGACCTTGTGTGAACGCCAGCCTCAGAAAGATATCAATTTTTCATGTTTCATGGACTTAGCTGCATGTTTTGTGCATATGGCTTATGATTGTGAGATTTGTAATTTTTTGAGAGATTTGCATGAGCCTATAATTTTTTCAACATTATGAAGATTTGATTTTTTTCATGAAATCTTGTGTGAACGCCAGCCTCAGAAAGATATCAATTTTTCATGTTTCATCGACTTAGCTGCATTTTTTGTGCATATGGCTTATGATTGTGAGTTTTGTAATTTTTTGAGAGATTTGCATGAGCCTATAATTTTTTCAACATTATGAAGATTTGATTTTTTACATGAAAATCTTGTGTGAACGCCAGCCTCAGAAAGATATCAATTTTTCATGTTTCATCGACTTAGCTGCATTTTTTGTGCATATGGCTTATGATTGTGAGATTTGTAATTTTTTGAGAGAATTGCATGAGCCTATAATTTTTTCAACAATATGAAGATTTGATTTTTTTCATGAAATCTTGTGTGAACGCCAGTCTCAGAAAGATATCAATTTTTCATGTTTCATGGACTTGATGCTGCATTTTTGTGCATATGGCTTATGATTGTGAGATCTGTAATTTTTTGAGAGATATGCATGTGCCTATAATTTTCTTGAATAAATGAAGCCTATATTTTTTTGAATAAATGAAGCCTATAATTTGTTTTTGAAATCTTGAGATCTCTCGCTAATTTCTAGATTTTCAACAATATAAAGATTTGATTTTTTTCATGAGACCTTGTGTGAACGCCAGTCTCAGAAAGATATCAATTTTTCATGTTTCATGGACTTAGCTGCATGTTTTGTGCATATGGCTTATGATTGTGAGATTTGTAATTTTTTGAGAGATTTGCATGAGCCTATAATTTTTTCAACATTATGAAGTTTTGATTTTTTTCATGAAATCTTGTGTGAACGCCAGCCTCAGAAAGATATCAATTTTTCATGTTTCATCGACTTAGCTGCATTTTTTTGTGCATATAGCTTATGATTGTGAGATTTGTAATTTTTTGAGAGATTTGCATGAGCCTATAATTTTTTCAACATTATGAAGTTTTGATTTTTTTCATGAAAATCTTGTGTGAACGCCAGTCTCAGAAAGATATCAATTTTTCATGTTTCATGGACTTGATGCTGCATTTTTGTGCATATGGCTTATGATTGTGAGATCTGTAATTTTTTGAGAGATATGCATGTGCCTATAATTTTTTGAAAGATTTGCATGAGCCTATAATTTTTTGAATAAATGAAGCCTATAATTTTCAACACTATGAAGATTTGATTTTTTTCATGAGATCTTGTGTGAACGCCAGTTTCAGTAAGATATCAATTTTTCATGTTTCATCGACTTAGCTGCATTTTTTTGTGCATATGGCTTATGATTGTGAGATCTGTGAGATTTGCATGTGCCTATAATTTTTTGAAAGATTTGCATGAGCCTATAATTTTTTGGGTAAATGAAGCCTATAATTTTTTTATGAAATCTTGAGATACCTCGTTAATTTCTAGATTATGAACATTATGAAGATTTGATTTTTTTTCATGAAGTATTGTGTGAAATAAAGCCTATAGTTCGTTTTTTGAAATCTTGAGATCTCTCGTCAACTTCTAGATTTTCACAATTTTTCACAATTTTCGATGCATATTTTTTGTTGAGAGCATGAAATTATAATTCAGAGTTGCATTATTTTTGTACATATGGCTAATGATTGTGATATCTCAATTGTTTGAAAATAAAAAAGAATCTTTTTCATACAATCTCATGGTTGATTTTTTTAAATTTCAACACAACAGAATTTGTGAATTTGCTGTTCATGTTTTGCATTATTTTTGTACATCTGAGTATTTTTTTGAAAAATGAAAAATGTTGCAGATAAAATGTTGAAATGTTGAATGTTTGTGTGATGTGTATTTCGAGCCATTTTTTGAAGTATAACGCCAGTGGCTGTTATCTTCAAACATTAAAAGGGAAACCTAATTTTCATCGTAACCCTATTATGTGGTCCTAACCTAGTTTTATTTGTTCACAAATTTGAAAATAAAGGCAACGCCAAAGGCAGTTACTCGACAAGGCACACTTAGGAAGAAGCATCCGATTGCCTATATTTCCCCTCTCATTGTAAAGACTGTGTGGAGTGTCGGACCACGGCAATACAAAGAGGTTGCCACTCCCTATTTTTCATTGCCTGTAGCGTGACATGGTGAACATGAGCGGTTCCTAGTATTGGCACTGTACACCACCTTACACCAATACTAAGCTGGTCTAACGACACCTCCATACTCATGCTAGCCTTTAAATTACTTTTGCCAAATCATTTTGCTGAACGAAAACATTGCCACATATCAATGTTCGGTCGTTCAAGAGGAATGTTTGTGATGAATGAAGTTTTGCACTTCGAAACCAAACTAAGAATGCAATGAGCCTAGTACATTTCACAACGCATCTACATTCTAACATTTTTTTAAAAATTGCTTGATCTTGCAATATTGATTTCAATTTTCATTCAAGCTGAACTTTATAGACATTGACAAAACAACAGGCTTGCATCCTAAACCGCCGCATAAAGGACAGTGAGAAACGAATCTCGTCGACCCATGCTGGCACGAGCAAACAAATCATTTTGTCAACAGCATTTCACAAAAATGAAACATTTTAAAATGCAGTGCAAATTTTGCTCTTGTGCACACTATCAAAATGTTTACCATTTTACCAAGTTATGTTCCAACCAATATCGTAATCAATATGACAAGACCAAAGCTTAATAAATTTATGAATTACAAGCAGCATTACTGCTAAAATTTTGTTCAATCACAAATGTTCCTCGGTTTCAGCCGTGACCAAGTCTGGCTGTTTCTCATAAAAAAAATATAGTGAAAAACCGTTTGACTGTGGTTTCAATGAAAAAAATCGACAGACCAAAATGTAACCAATTTTATGAAAAAAATGTGTTATCTTTCGTGAACAATACTTTGGATGGCCAAAAAAAATAACAGTACTCACAATAGCAAACAAGACCCGCGTTACTGGGGTAAGCAAGACAGCACAAACATTAAAAGCAAACAGATAAATCAGTATTTCTCCATTTAAATTTCATTTTCGAAATGATTTACTGTATGATAAATTTTCAATGTTCATGTAAAACACGAAATACAAGTGTTGGAGAATTACTGATAAACAAAAAGCAACGGTACAAAGCACATATAATACAAACAATATTTTAAAACGAACAAGTGTGGATAGGTATCTTTTTTCAAATAAACAATGACATTTCAAATAGATCGACGAATTCTGTCTGCTGTCTTCTGTCGGATCCCCTGTGTATGGCATCTCATCTGAAAAAATGAAATGAAACGTGTAAAAGACGAAACATTCTTACATACAATAGCACATTAATGTTTACTCTGGTAAATTTTGGTTTCATTTATAACATTGGACTTGCAGTGAGCTGTAAATGCTTAGTCTCAAAACATATTAACCTTTATCTCAGTTTTGATTTACAAATGACAGAGCAGTACACTAACAATGTGCTTAAAATTATGATTTTTTTGACAACTTTTCAATTTTTTCAAAATTTTTGACTTTGGATTTTCACCATAGCGCATTCGCGTTTTAGCTATATACCTACCAAAGCGCATTTGCGTTTAAGCGATGTAGTTTTTTCACGCTGAGTACCCCCCTTATGAAACTTTTTTTTACATTGAATTTAGAACGATTTAGTTGACTCACAAAATTAGGCACACAAAGTGACGATGTACAAGTATTTTGGGGTGACGAGCTTTTTGGTTCGCTCGCCCGGCCAAACTAAAACACTTTTAGTATATATATAAGTCTTTTTGTTTGGCCGGGCGAGGTAACCAAAAAGCTCGTCACCCTAAATTATTTGTACATCGTCACCTGGTTTGCTTAAATTTGTGAGTCGATTTGTCATAAAGAGAGTAAAATGTATGATAAGATGCTTAGCATCTTCAAATAATTTGACATTCATTTTTTGGTTTGACAAATAAAATGAGTAAAATTTATGATAAACTGTTTAGCATCTGTAAATAATTTGACATTCATCTTTTGGTTTGACAAATATTAGAGTGAAATGTATGACAAATGCTAAATATCATGAATCGATTCAAGACATGACATTTAGCATTTGGTTTGACAAATAATAAAGTGAAATGTATGATAAACTGCTTAGCATCTGTAAATAATTTGACGTTCATCTTTTGGTTTGACAAATAATAGAGTGAAATGTTTGATAAATGCTCAGTGTCATGAATCGATTATTGTTGTATGTACCATATAATACTGGATGAACAAGTTAAAAAACTTTTTATCATATACTACTGGATAAACAAGTTAAAAAATAAATAAGCACTTTGTATTTTACCTCGTGTTGTTTTATTTCAATGTCCCGAAACCATTTAAACGAACAACTTCCACTGAGGTCAGACCAGCCATACAGAGCTGAAAAAACAAAACATTTCTGTTGAAAAATGAAAACATCAATGAGTAAAATAAGAACAATACTTGTTCAATTTGTTTGCCACCAAAAACATGAATCTTAAATGATCTTGTTTTCCCTGCCAGATGATATACAATAAAACTTAACAATATAAGCTTCAACTCACTAATTTTCATTTACTAAATATGAACACTGGCTAATTAACTTCTATTAAGTCTTTGACCACCAAAGAATATTTGCAGTGAGTTATAAATGCTTTGTCTCAAAACATATTAACCATTCTCTCAGTTTTGATTTACAAATGACAGAGCTGTTCACTAAAACAGTGCTTAAAATCATGATTTATTTCACATCTTTTCAATTTTTTTCAAAATTTTCAAAATTTTTGACTTTGGATTTTCACCATAGCGCATTCGCGTTTTAGCTATATACCTACCAAAGCGCATTTGCGTTTAAGCGATGTAGTTTTTTCACACTGGGTACCCCCCTTATGAAACTTTTTTTTTACATTGAATTTAGAACGATTTAGTTGAATCTCAAAATTAGGCACACAAAGTGACGATGTACAAGTATTTTGGGGTGACGAGCTTTTTGGTTCGCTCGCCCGGCCAAACTAAAACACTTTTAGTATATATATAAGTCTTTTTGTTTGGCCGGGCGAGGTAACCAAAAAGCTCGTCACCCTAAATGATTTGTACATTGTCACCTGGTTTGCTTAAATTTGTGAGTCGATTTGTCATAAAAAGAGTAAAATGTATGATAAATGCTTAGCATCTTCAAATAATTTGACGTTCATCTTTTGGTTTGACAAATAAAATGAGTAAAATTTATGATAAACTGCTGAGCATGTGTAAATAATTTGACATTCATCTTTCGGTTTGACAAATAATATAGTGAAATGTATGACACATGCTAAATATCATGAATGGATTTGACACTTAGCATTTGGTTTGACAACTGAAAGAGTGAAATGTATGACAAATGCTAAATGTCATGAATCTGACACATAGCTGTAATTTTGCTACCATAATGTGAAATAAGTACAAAGAGCAAAATCAAATCATGTTGGTTCAGTGTTTCAGTGTATTAAAGTACCAAGATGAGTTAACTTTACTGTTCATTGTACCTTTGAGATTTGTTTCTGATGAAATTTGGTGAAATTACTTACTTGTTATTGACAGAGCAGAACACTGCATATTGGGTGAGCTTCAGGTTATATAGGCTAGGTTACTCCTCACAAATCTGGAACAAAACATTTTATCAACAAAACTGCACATATTGCTTGTTAGTTTTTTACATTTTTCATTCCATTAAAAGCATGGCTAAGTGCACATTTCATCCACATCAACAATGTTGAAATAATCCTGAAAACAAAATACTTCCTACATACAAACAGAAACAGAAAAACTGTTCACATGCAGAAGGTATTATGTTCCCAACATTTCTTATCATTCACAACAGGAACAAAAATATGCATTTATGGCATTGGTAGATATCAAACACAAACTGAAAATTTATCTAATAGAAGTTCAATGTAATAAATCAAACACAGTGTCTGTTATTAGATAAATTATCAGTTTATAAAAATTATTCCAAGCAGACTAAGCACTGAGATTATGATATGACAGTTCATTTCATGGAATTAATTTTCAGTGATTTTACTTACTTGTAAATGTACTTTCTTGGGTATTGCCTTCAACCATTTTGATCACCAGCTTTCTGACACACAGGACGACTACATCTGAACTGCCGTCTCTGGTTTAAAAAAAATAATTTTCAACATATTTTTCAAACAAACAAAAATAAGAAGATATTTATCAATCTTGCATGATTTGCCATTTCGTATTTCTGCCAGTTTGGTCCCTAAACAAAGTTGAAATCACTTAAAATGTGACATAAACAAGACAAGAGATATGAATTAACACTGCTTACTATGTTTTTCAACATATCTAGCCGAGAATTAAAGTTTCTAAAATCGGCTTCGAGAATGTTCGAAACATTCTAAAACGAGCTGGGAGCAATTTCTTTTGACAGAAGTTTTTATGGAATTCAATAGATACATCGACAAAACTTGCTGGTAATATGATACATCATATATTTAGACACAATTTCGCATAAAACTTTTAAACAGTCATCTCATATTTACCGCAGGAAAGCTGGAAATACGACCTTCACAATTTATTTTTCAAGATGGCCGACCAGCGCACAGCGAGAACTCAGCAATATGACGTCATACATATCACGTCATATCATTTCATGAATTGCATTATTTATTTATTTTTTAAACCTTTACGAAAATAAAGAAAATATACTCATTAAAAATAATTTAAAATTATCGTAATTATGTATTATGTATCGTTTTATGAAATTGAACATTAGGAAAAAAAAAGTTTGTTCATTTTCAGAAAAACGAAATCGAAAGTAGAAATATTTTCTGAAATTGGAAATGTTTAAAACCTCGTAAAATCATTTATATCTCTTGTATATGCATAAACCCGGCTTGATTCAATCGCGAAAACATTATAGAAACTATAACTACCAAGGTCGTACCTTCAAACACAGAAAATATCCCAAATTTTACACACAAAGAGTATTGTTTACATGGTTCAACCGTATCCAAGTGAATACGACAGACAACACTTTCCCTTATAATAATCAGCTCAGTATAGCTTGTACCGAAAATCGTAACATTATTCTGTGATTGTTTTACTTTATTTCATGTTTTATTTTGCTTAAGTATCGTACTTTGTAGCATTTTACGATACATTCTGTGTATCTTTGAGGAGTTATGCATAGCGATTTGCACATATATATATGACTATATGACCATTACTCGTTTGATAACTATGAGCAAGCATAGTTGTTCTTGAAGCTTAAGTGATTCCAAATAGATTACTATAGATAAACACAATAAAACACGAACAGTTCATACATTTTATTTTGCTACTATTCATTGTCTGTTCATCACTCAATTTATTAACAACGTTTTGGCACAAACTGTCTCCCACGCCTGGCGAAGAACTGGCGAAGTGCTTCGTGATTCTCATTTCTCTCTAAGTCTCTGCTACTGAGCTTTTCAACAACTTTGTAAGTTTTATCAACACTCGACGAGTCTTCTTGCACCAAACACACCAAACAGGGATACAGTTCAGGGCACTGATGGCTTGCGGCTTTCAGTTCTGTTTTCTCAGCATCCCCCTTGTTGAAACAAATCAAACATGGATATAGTTTCGGGCACGTGTGGATTTCAGTTGCCATATTAATGTTCGCATTCAATTGCACACTGTCCATATGTTTCTGTTTTGCATCAGACCTTCTGAGCAACTTCTTCAAACACGTTTTGATGGTTTTCTTGAAACCCATAATTTGTATATACTAGATCAGTAGGTTTTGACAAGTATGACATGAGAAGAAAAGATAAGTTTTATATATGAACTATATTCGTTCCACTCATTGCATTATTTTAAGCCATGGACCATGCAATCTACAATGCTAGGTACAGTGCTTGCTACTATGTTACTATGCTTCTATTTTTCAATCGAGATAAAACAAACAATCAAATTGCATTTCAACGCATTTATTCAAAGTTAAAACATCAAAACAATTGTTTGAACCTTGTCATTCGCAAAGCACTTAATGAAGTATCATCATGTTTGAGCGGATTGAAAACTAATGTCAATTCTTTTTTTCGCTCACAAAAATACTTGGTTCAATTTCGTAAATTTTTACTTCCTCGTCTATGGTCTCAATGTCTTCAAAATTATCACTATCATAACAGTAACCGTCACAAACGCAGCAATTTCTCATATAACAAACTGCCCCGTCTGGGTTGTCATCTTGCATGGATTCGATTTCGCTCGATTTTTGTTCTTCAGCATCTCGCAAATAATCTTCTGCCATCTCCATCATTTTTTCATATTCATTGATATCATTCATGGGTTGCTGAGAACAAGATTCGCTTTTTTGCTCGTTTTCACTGGTGTTCTCACAAGGCGTTGTTTGCTGTGTCGATGCTTGACTGGACATAATTGTTTGAGAATGTGTATGACAAGTAACAAATTTCAAGCCTTATAATATCAAAAAAATAATGCGTTGTCTCCAACTATCTATTGAGTGGAGACTAAAGACGGAGATGGGGACAGAGTAGTTATATTAGTAATTGTTATTTTAATTTTCAGGAAATAAACATCTCGTAAAGACATTTATCTTTAAAATTTCTTTAGTGTTTTATCTTTTCTTTATTCGGTGTTGATGTGGAAGAATTTCTACAACATTTGCATTGACACATTTCTTGATCATAACTTTTCAGTCTATTGTCTATAATATTCCACACGCACCATCGATACGTTGGAAATTTCTTCAAACATGGAACATCATTACTGAAAACTATCACTACTGGTGGATCAAACTCTTTACTTTCATATTTCGTGTTGTCGAAACTCCCATATTTGAGTTCAATGATCTCGTAGGTAATGTGTTCCTTGCGACTTCTAAACAAATCAGATACTACGTACGACTGTCCTTTGTCCATGTATTTGATATCTACACTTCTACCATTGCTGAATATATATCCACCTTCATACTTTTCCATAAGTTTACCTTTGTCCATGCCTGCTAAAGCATCCTGTACACGATTCAATATGTCATAATACGTATATGTATCTTCATATTCGGCTTCAATTTCCTTGAAAGAATCACCAGCAGAATCATCATCAGAACAATCACCGTTACAGTATTCGATTACAACACGCTCGAAATAATCATCATCAGAATGAGTGGCTGATTGGCTCGACATAATTGTTTGAGAGTGTGTATGACACTAATCTTAACAACAGTCATTATATCATAACAAAGTAATTCACTTTTTGTGTGTTTTCTTTCCACGATATATAACACTTACAGTGAACTAGCTCACAATACAAACATGACGGACATAAGCAACCTTAATTTACAAATAACCGGCTTCGTAGCGAGACTATGTATGGGTGATAACAAGCACGAGTCTACGTTCAAAGAAATCGTCTCAATACTTGACAATATCGAAAAAACTTTTCTGCAAAACAAACTAGAAACGACCGAGTATCGCAAGAAATGTGGCGTACTACAGCAAAAGGTGTTTAGGTTGATCAGAGAGAACGATCGGTATAAGCAAACTCATGTGCACAACTCGAATACGGACGATAGTCAACTATTGCAGGACGAAGTTACACGCTTGACATTGAATCTGTCACAGCTGACTGCGGAAAACAATCAGCTTAAGCAAAATAACACTGCATTGGAAGACGAAGTTTTGCGCTTGAAATCTCAAACAAACAACCAGCAATTCTTAGACGAAGCTGCCTGTATGGAACTATTCAACGAAAACACTCAAGATTTTTCATGAATTACTTTACTTCTGCCACTTCAATAAAAAGCAATTTCAAAGCATTCGTTTTTATGTTTATTTTATGTTATCCTAAGTCTTAGAAACGCAAATCTCAGAACGTTGTGCTTAAACTGTTTTCTTGCGCTTTGCTTGATTCTGGCCAGATAATCTTTTCCTTCTGAGTTACCCAATCTTTTGTAGTAACGTTTTATGTTTCTTCTATTCATTTTTTGTGCCGGGTGGTTTATCCAACAAGCGGGACAAAAGCCGTTGTATTTATCAAAACAGCTTGGACACGCGGAATGTTCGAATGCACATTGTTTCATAACGAGCAAGAGATAGTCAATGTTACTGAAGCCACCGCACCAATGACAAGCTCTGAAACGTTTTCCGAGTCTCTTATCATACGAAATACATTTTGAGTTTTTTTTACCGTTGTTGTAAGCCATACTTTATTTAAAAGGTTCAAAAATATTTCACTTATATAGTGTCAAGCCGATTTCATTCAGTTTATGTAATTCAAATGTTTTGACAACAGTAACATGGCAAGTCTTAACCGTTGGTGACACAATAAACTACTGTCTATATTTGCTGCGTTTTACACATTTACGAAAACAAAAGACAAAGAATATTTCATTTTTTCATGTTTATTTTACAATTGAATCGTTATCTACAAAAACTTGAAACATCATAACACACTAAATGTCTCCAAAGTCCTGATACTCAGAGTCCCCAGGTTCATAGTTCATAAGTACGGTTTTATCGTTTCTCACATATAGCCTATGTGCTTCAACAGAAAATCGTTTAGAATCTCAGGTTCATCATAATCGTTTGAACTGTGTCTCAGTGCTGTCCTTGCTTCTTCCGTCTCACAATACTTGATCTCTCTGTACATTTCAACACACCTCCTGATCTGGTCTGCCTCATATTTTGACTCCTGAATATTGTATATTTGTTCAAGTATTTTCGCAACTTTATCATGATCCAAAGGGGAAGCCGGCGAAGAATTTTCAAGATCATCGCTAAAATTCCCATCCTCGATATCGTCATCATCTGAAAGGACAACAGCTGTAGCTTCATCTTTTCCTTCCCATGCCTTGAACCTCTTCCTTATCGGGCTAGCAGGTGGAGTAAGAACGTCTGCTTTTACTTTTACTGCGCTGAATTCTTTCTCATCCATGCTCACATCCATACAAGACTCTGCCGCATCTCGCAAATAGTCTTCTGCCATTGCTTGTAGTTTTTCGTCTTCAGTTGAGTAGTGCTGAGGAGATGATTTGCTTGACATGTTGTAGATTGTAGATTGTTTGTAACCAATACCAAAATTTACAGACCTTATAATAGCAAAAAAATAATTCATCGATATTATTCATCGTCAAAACTTTCATATTGGTTTTATGTTCATTTATTTCAAATAGAAGCACATAGTAGCTTTTTGCATAAATATCAAACAAGATCCATACAGTCATTGTCCTTGTCAAACATACCAACTCTCATCGATTCGGTTTGCTGGGGGGAGGTATTGCTGTATTCTATTTTCTGTCTTTTTACAATGTTATCCATCTCACCATTTTCCACTTTTCTTTTCATTCCCGCATTGGAACTGGAATCGTTTAAATCCATCTGCGGTTTGAACATTTCATAATAATTCATGAACATTTCCTTATCCAACATATCAACACTCATCGATTCGGTTTGTTGCGGTAAGGTATTGCTGTTGTCTGATTTCTGTGTTTTTACGGTGTTAGCCATTTCATCCATCTCACAGTTCATGGCATTGGAATCATTCAAATCCATCTTCTGTCTGTACAATTTACAGTCGTCGCACTGGCAGTCCTCAACTTCGTAAAACTTACAGTCATAATAATTCAATCTGAAAAACTTACAGTCGTCACACTGGCAGTTGTTTGTCATGATCTCTTTGCAGTTTGGTTTTGCCATGATCTCTTTGCAGTTTGGCTTTGCAGTATTTTGCAATGTTTTGCAGTCTTTTGCTTTTATACCAATTAGAGCTTTGCATTACAAAAAGGCGAACATCAACACGTCACTTTTGAACTTTTCCCTTGTGCTTTTCTTAATGGTGGCGAGGTAATCATGCCTCATCTCTCTCAATAACCAGTCGTTAGTTTCTATTTTACCCAATTTCTTGTAGTATCGTTTCCTTTCCTTAATGTGTGCTAACGCAACTGGATGGTTCAACCAACAAGCAGGACAAGAGCCGTTGTATTTATCGAAACAGCTTGGACACGCGGAATGTTCGAACACACAGTTTTTCATAACGAGTAAGAGATAGTCAATGTTACTGTATCCACCACACCACTCACAACATCGAAAACGTTTTCCGAATCTCTTATCATACGAATATTTTGACGTGTTTAACATGTTTGACATGTTTGACATGTTTGGATCTGTATCGGCTGCATCGGCTGTCATAGTGTATGTTTGTGTGTTTGTATGTGTGCATGAGTTCTTTGTAGCCACCACAAATAATGGAATACAGAAAACGGGGGTGAAAATAAGGGGGGGGGATTTTCAACAAGGGGGGGGGGGGCCTTTTCTATCAGCCTATTTCCCCAAGTCCATTCCATTTCCATTTTCATTTTTCAAACATCAAAACAAAACTTCCCAGTTTGCTGAAGGGTTTATGGAGACCAGTGTATATATAATATTATTTTTGAGGCATTAAGGGGACCATCCATATTTTATGGCATTAGGGGGACAAATTATATATATTTAACTTTTGACAGTATAGGCTCCCGTAACCTTAAGAGACAACTTGGTAATAGTATTTTTTATAATTGTGTATAATAAATCCACAAACAATGACCAGTCGAAATGGGAGGACTGCAAATTTCATAGGATATTCATCGGAAATCTTTTACAGACCATCTCATTCATTAAATGCAAGTCAGATTCAGTCACTTGATCTCTGTACCGTTTGATAAACAAAATATATAATGACCAGGGGCGGATCCAGGAATTCTCGTTAGAAGGGGGCGTTACTAAGGAGCGTTTGCAGGAGGATTGAGGGTTACTCAATCAAGTAATTTTTAACAATTTGTAGTCGGAAATGATGCATTATGTGTATATTTTATTATTTTCTTCTCATATATTGACACAAAAAGTAAACTTGGATGATTTTAGAGGGAGCGCACTCCAACTGCACCCCTTCTCAATCCGCTAGTGAATGGTGACTTAATATTTGATATATTATGGTTAAATAGAACTTTCAGTTGAATTATATAGAAACTGTAAATGCTAAATACAAGTTCTGTGCTTGTAAAAACAATAAAAGTTTCGTCTGCACACGAATGTGTCTGTTAACGCTTGAACAGTTATATAGCTCATGATTAAAGAACATTGTTCATTGGGTTCATTGTGACCCATGGAAGTTTTTTTTATTAAATTCCAACTTCCCCTTAAATTTTACTTGCCTAAAAGTTTAACCTAAGTCAATCAGGGGCCATAACTTGTATTAAGGATATGGAGTTATGTAACCTCATTGGCTTATGGTCCTGAACAATTGTGTGAAGTATTAAGTCAATTTAATGAAGGGTATAGAACGCCTTAACCAATAGGCTACGGAGACGGTTTTAATGCATGTACTCAATTGCAGATTCAGGGGGCGGGTTGGGGGTGGGGGGAATCGGTCCCAGCGCGCGCGCCGTCCCCCACCCCTTTGAATCGTCCGTTTATAATATGTTCTCAGTCAATATCGGGAAAAATACAATATTAAGATAAAAATGCACTATTTCGGACTATATATTGGGGAAGTCTAACCCCCACCCCGGTCCAACATTTCAAGCCATTCAATTTCTGTTCTGAGGGAGGGACGGATGTGGAAAGATTAAGCCCATGAGTTTCACGTACCCCTTCTTAAGTCAATTCCAGAATCTGCCACTGATATCTGTAATCAGATTTGTTGTTTCATAATGTTATTGTTCCTTTAAACAGTTTAAACCTTTTATGTCATCAACATAAACAGACGCATGTTCAGTAAAAAAATACTCTGTATACAACGTTCTCGTACTCCAGAGCGATGATGCTATGCATTATATTTATCACCATCTGACTGACTGAGTAACAGTCAAAACTTTTCCGTTAAAGAGACTCTCTCATGTTTTGGCACCAAACATATTTTTTCTCGTAATGCATCTGAAAACACTTATATGTATATTTATTTTACTCCTTGGTACTGAAATTGCAGAAATAATAGTAACCAGGTTGATTTTCTTACTTCAATTGCATTTTTAAAAAACGATTGAAGTATTAAAAATTAATCTTGTTCAAGTTGGGAGCAAGCACATAGGGGTGCAGATAACACATAGAATAAAAAACGGATCGCTTATCCACTCGCCCACAGGGACTCATACTAAGGTGTTGAATATTTTAACCTTAATGGAAGTTATTGGTTTATCACGTGATTATGTCAATCAACTGATTGTGCAACAGCCTTTTGTTGAATCGGTTTAGTAACGCATTTCCAAATATTGGACTTCAAAGACTATATGTTAGCACATATCAACATTTATTGAAGGGTTTCAGCCATCAATAGCTTAGCTTTAACACTTCGTTTGATACGCCATACTTTATTTCGTAATAACAATCTATAAAATCCAAGTAAGAGATGCATTTTTAAAACCCTTAACGCTTCATAATCATATCCTCTTTAGCGGCTGAGGAAGCCGGTCCAAACCATTCACATACTTTCCGAGTTTCTTAATACGAGGGTATAGCCAGAAGTTCGTGGAATTCCTTAATACAATCAACACATTTTAATATTTTTCAACGCTCGCTATAAAATCTATTTCAGCTGTAAATGACATAGAAAACTTCAAACTGATACATAAAATATAAAGGAAACTACAGCTTTTTCATTAACATGAGATCAGTATAGCCCGCGCAGTTCAAACGTCAGAATCTGACGTCAACGTCATAACTTATCAAAGTAAGAGCCGTTCGCCGCAATACAACGTCGAAGTCTCGCTACCCACTGCCGCTAAATGTCACTGAACCACTCTGACTTGTAAAAATACAGGCGTGTCACTACAGCTTCACTCTGTAGTGCCTGAAAGTCATTGAAGCGTTTACCTTTAGTTCACATATAAGTTTCGGAAATCAAAGGCAAAGGCAAAATCGCATGGTGGTAGGTCTGGCGAATAAAGGGGGTGGGGAAGGATCTCCGCTTCAAGCTGGATTGTCGCGGTAGTCGGTGCCTCCTCCGATCTATGTGCTGATGCATTTTCCTGGTGAAGAATCCACCCATCATGCAACGCCAGTGGTCTCTTAAATGCCATCGCCCTCTACAAGTCACGCCTCAAAACCTTAAATGGAGAACATAACTGAGGCTTATAACATTTGTCGCGTTTTGCGTACTTCATCAAATATAATTAAAACTAACACTTATTCAATCCCATATTTTTAATCATAAACTTTTTAAAACATTGTTTTATGCAGATTTTATCAAGTCCTAAATATTGATAAAAATGAATTTTGTTATATATCACTTTACCTTTTAGTAGGAAGCACCCGTCACAGATTGGCTCTGCGGAACTGCATGGAGTAGGATAACACCGTGCACATCAAAAAAGAAAATGAACATATACTTTCCTATCGAGCAGGATGGTCGTGCCTTCTTCGGAGGCGGGGAACTGGTAGTCTTCCATTGACTGCTTTGCTGTTTTGTCTCAGGGTCGAAATAAAACAGTCAGGTTTCATCGCAAGTGACTATCTTCTCAAGAAAACGGTTTCCTTCCTTTTAGTACCGAGCTAAGGATCGGCGTGATTCCCGTACTCTTTTGCTCATCTCATCTTCTGTCAGCAGCCGTGGAACCCAACGCGCACTCACTCGACTCATTTTCAAACTGTCTTTCATTATCCTCCGTACCGACCCATAACTCATGTCCAACATCTTGCATATTTCATAAAGAGTGACTCGACGATCAGCGTCAACGATGTTTTTTACGGCCTCGACGTCACACACTGTAGTTTGTGAAACCGGTCGCCCAGACCTCACGTCGTCACAAATGCTTTCCCGCCCCTCACTGAACCGCTTGTGCCACTTGTAAACGAGCATTCGCTTCACTTGAGTTTCACTCGATGCTTCATTCATCAGTTTAAGTGTTTGCGATGGAGTTTTCCCTAGGTTTACACAGAACTGTATCACTGCCCGTTTTATCAATCTGTCTTCTGGCGTCATTTTAAACAAAATTTAACTATTCCGTTCAAGCTAAAATGTTTCCTTTGAAATAAACAAACAAACGCACTGACTTAAAACTTCACTTCATCACACGTTATTAACGTCACGTCAAATGTGCAAACCTTCGCGCCGTTTTATTGGTTTCAATGTGAGTGGTCAACAAAACAAGATATTGTCATGGGTTATTTTAGCAACTGCGGAGGAATGCGCGACCACCTGTTTCCATAGTGATCACTACGTTGTCGTTATAACATGCTTTACGATGAATCTCGCATTCTTAATTTCAAATTACCTGATTATTATTGTATGAAAGTTTAAAAGATATGCTGCATATTGTTTTCATTTTATCAAGCTTTTCCACGAACTTCTGGCTATGCCCTTGTATATAAATCTCTTATAAATTTGCCAAATAAAATTCAACATGGGTAAACAATTATAAAAAAATAACGTATTTTATGTATTGTAACATATTTATAAAAAATAGTCACTTGAATCAAATGAACATTTTCAATGTACTTTCTTTCTCGCGGAAAGTGGACATTTCATCTTACTCCAACAAGTGTGGGGTATGGTTGATTCTCTTCGTGACTGAAATCAACTTTTTTAAACACTTGGTGTATTTCAAATGTAGTCCATATAAACATCCCCTTCAGATTCTTTGACGATTGCATTTCCATGGGAGATCACTGCGTAGGATAAACATACAAGTGTTGTTTAGCCACACTGTGGTTTCAATTATGTCAGGGGCGTAGCTACCCCTCTATTCATGAGGATTCATAAATGTGGTGGGGGTTCGGGGCAAACTTGAAAATTTTGAAAACCATGGTGCAATCTAGTGCATTCTGGGCGTTCCGATGTGCATTATTTAGTACTGGAAAATAACCAGTTTTAGATTCATGTAGTCAAGTTCGCATACTGCAACTTTGGTTGATTTTTTTGTCAGAATCATGTGGATTCAGCCGCGTATTCATGTATAGGCGGCTACACGCCTGTATGTTGTGCATATAAATGTATAATTTGGTTTAAATGATGCATCCTTAATATAACACCTCCTTGCTGCTACACCAATAGAAACTTCATGGGATGTTAATAGTAAAAGAACTAGCACTGACGTTCCCATTTTTGTCTGGGTCATTTAAATAATAGAAAACAATTTACAAGATAAACAAATTTGTTTTGACTTCTTTAATGAATTATATAAAAAACATTGTACAAAGATATCATGACACTTTTAAACAATAAGTATGGTTGTTAATTAAACAGTATGCTAGCTTTAACGATTTAGGCAAACCATTGGAATTTTACAGTGGTCTTAAAAGGTGTATTTAAAGCTGCAATCTCACCGATTGATCGTTTTGACTACCGGTACTCTTTTATTGTTTGTCTATAAATGGACAATTTTTTTGCATAAATGTCTAGACCCAATTTTAAGTGATATAAGAATGCTGAAAAAAGATCAGATAGCAGTTTATCATATTTATGTTAAAAAATGATGTTTCATGGCTAAAAGCATTACGAACAATTTAATGTAAATGAAATTTTCGGCACTTTTACATTTCTGATGGGTTCTATTGTGAATTATCTAATATGACTGAATTAAAGGAATGATAACCAAATCAGCAGATTTTGAGACAATTTTGTGTCTTAACTGACAATCTGTAAGAGTGCAGCTTTAAGTGTTGATCTAAAGCTTCATATACACATTGTTATATTGTCAATAACTGTTTAAAAGGTCTCATGTACTAAATAAGATAATAATTTTCATACAATATCTAAAATTGATCAAAATAAATAAAGTACCATTATACCTATTTCTTAAAAGTGCCTTTTCTCATCTGACAATACCATTCAAAGCCATCATTTCAACTATGAATTTATTTTTAACTTTCAACTTTTCTATAGCATATGCAACAAAATATACCAAAAATACAAGCCATGAACAATATGATTGTTCAACTTGCATTATCTTTGGCCTTTTGAAACGACCATTTTCCAGTTTTGTCTATTTGTAAGTTATGCCCTGAGGAATAAAGTATGACTGTATGAATCATAAAAAGCAATAAAAACACTAAAAATATGCCCCAACCCCTGTAATTTCTAATACAGTAGTAAAATCAAGAAATTAAACATTTAGAGCTGCACTCCCACAGATATACCGTTTTCACAACTTTTTTTGTTTTTGAATGAGCAATTTTTTGCGTAATTATCTGCAAACCAATGATAAAAGATTGCTGACAAAAGATCAGATCACAGATTTCATATTTCCGTTCAAAAATTAATGTTACTAACGGTTTAAGAAAAGTGCATAAAACATCAATGTTTTAACTTAAATAGAAAAATCTGCCATTTAATTTTTCGCAAAAATTGGATGGTTCCAATCCAAGACATAAAATGAGAAAAGTTGTCAAAACGTCCAAAATGTGAGAGTGCAGCTTTAACGTTTGAAAGTAACTCTGTTTGCCTCGTGCCCCTGAACAGGGTTTAATTATATTATATGCCCAGTGGGTTTGTCCCTGTATATTTGATTGTATGATTGCAGTAATGGATAATGGTCTAATTATCTTCTGACAATTTTTCACCAATTTTAAAGAAACAGAAAACACATATTAAGCTCATATAACGCTGTACAATTTAATCTCATTCATTAGGATGAGAAAAATTCCCTAAAAATATTAATTGTGGAAACATATCTCATTTAAATACATACAGGAAATGGCGACATCATTTACCCTTTAGTATGAAAAATGCAGTTTCCTGATATTTGAATAGCGGTTCTTTATTTAAGCATCTCAATTCATTCAACATACACATAGTATGTATCAATTTTCAAAGGAAACCAAATCATCGTAACGATGGTTTTCAAAGCAAATATTCACACTCTTGACAAACTTCTTTTCCTAGTTTCAACTTTTGAGACTTTTTGACGAGCCTGCACCTTCCCCCTCTTATGCTGTGGCTTCAAGCAATAAAGCTACCAGCTCAAGTTGCACAACTGGTGAACAAGACTGCTGATAGTCGACAAACTGCACACCTGATGCCATGATAAATCATGTCCATCGACTTCCAGAATGAAGAAATGACGCAGCACAGAATTGATTTCAATTGGACCTCTCTGTACTTTCATCCCCTTGTTGTAGTCAAAGACTATATCTAAGTGTGCAGTGCGGGATCTTGAGAAGCTTTCTGCTCCTCTGATGAAGCAAGTTTGGCAGAGTGTGAAACTCCTGTCTACTCATATGCCTGGACACATGTGATCTATGTCTTCTTGTGTGTGCCCAACCATCACCTGAAATTGTTTTAGAGGAAGTTAGTGCTTGATTACAAGTCAATGTGACAAAACAAGGTCTTTCATTTATGCCACCAAGAACTAGTATTCCAAGTTTCATAACTCGTATGTTAACTCAAAGCAATTGAGCAGAAACTGTTTGGTAATTAATTTTAAGTCACTGCTTCCACTTATACTATCAGTAATATTGAACGTGAACCGACTGACCCAAATGCTATTCTAAATAATTTTTATGTGCAGAAACCTTAATCCTATTGACACAAAAGTAATCCAATAGTATGTCTTCACAAACCATTCTACAACAATATTTTGTCAATTTAACTCAAAGATTGATTATTGTTTTTTTGTCAGACAAACACAGAGATGGCCCTATATCGCTCACCTGATTTGAGAAAGGATTCTAACTTAGTTATTGTTTGGACACTAACTGGACACTTTTGGTCTGACTTTATAATGCTGCTGGTGAAAATATTAAAAGTCCCTAAATAATGGGCTTACAAAAACATGAAATAAAATGTATTTGTTTAAAAATTACAAAGGGCCATAACTCTTACAATATTTAAGTTTGTATTGAGCAGAATAAAAGGCTTTGCCTAAAATACAAACTTAAAACTATATTTACAAGTAAAACAAAACAAGAGCACCGCGAAACGGAGCATTATACGCCCGAAGAAGATTCGGCTCGAGGTCCTTTTAATGTAGTGATGATTTGTATAAAGTTATTTGAAAATCGCTTTATTAGTTACCAAGTTATGGCCCGGACACGGAATTGCTAACGGACGAGTAACAAAGATGTGGCCCGGACACAGAATTGCTAACGCCCCCCCCATGGTGATTCTAGTCTTTCAGGTATGGACCTGGAAATTGCGCGCGACACATCCTTTTAATGTAGTGATGATTTGTATAAAGTTATTTGAAAATTGCTTTATTAGTTACCAAGTTATGGCCCGGACACGGAATTGCTAACGGACGGACAGACGGACGGACAGACAGACAGACGGACAGACGATGGAGGCCATAACATAATACGACCCTTCGGGCGTATAAAAATCTACAAATATGTTTTTTGTATCTGGTTTTTGAGAGAGAATGATCGGAAGAAAACATCACACATTTACAATCATATTAAAAAATAATTTAGTTTTTTTTTTAAATTATATTCTATTTCAAAAACACTGCAAAAGACAAGACACTTACGTTTCAATTTCTTGATTTCAATTTCTTGATTTAATACATTGATGATTATCAATTCTTATGAAGCGAGATGGATCTTACACTCTGACCAGTGCAACGTGCATGTTCTTAGTTGCTCAGTTATTACCTTTCTTAAAATTCTCCTCTTGATCTGAGCCACGCCAAAATGATGGGAGATGCTTTTGTTGTATTTTCCATCGGAATGTATAGCACTTCTGTGTTTCTGTTTGTCTCCTGAAATAGTAAAAGTTTATTAATAATAATCACAATAATAATAATCAGTGACTTTTACTGAAATTATTTTCACCGATTGTGCCTTGCACATTGGGGAACAAAGTTGACTTCTGAGGAGAAGATTTTTCCATATAGACATATAACAAAAAGTAACTCCGCACCCTGGAGCAATGATTTTTATGAATCAATATCCGGTGAAGAAAATTCATACAGGGTATTGAAACATTTTTTTGCTTCAAATGAAGACTTTTAAAAAAGATAACTTAACTAGCTCTTCATCATATTTAATAAAAATTAGCAGTCTATGCCGCACACGGAGCCCCGCATTTGATCTTTTACCATAGTTTGATTGAGAGTTAAGTTTCACATCGACAAGTCTTTACAGGTCTATTAAAGCTGCACTCTCACAGATTGAACGTTTTGAAAAAGGTTATAATTTTTATCTTGGAATGAACCAATGTATGCAAAATGCATGGAAACCTGTGATATAAGACGGCTGACAAAAAATGTCTTTGAATTCCCGTCAAACATGTCCGAACCAAATTCAAACTTTGGATAATCACTGTGATTCACGATGAAATTCAGCACTTCTTGCCCAGTATATATACGTTTACTTTAAGCAGAAGGCAAATTAAAACAAACACATTTGTCCGAAAATTAATCAAGCTTTAAATGGTAGTAGAATTGTCATTTGTTCATGTAATTTTCAAAAATCAGGAAAGGAAATAAATGTTCTCATGTTGCCAATTTAGTCTCGATCATCTAGACGCTTGTATCCAGATCTATATCGTTCATTGACTCTAATTAGAGCGGCTTCATGATTGAGACTAGCCGGTTCTTTGATAATTGTTACGATCGAACAGTGGTTGAAAATGTAAAGTGAGACCAGTTTTTTACCTGTTATTGAACAAACTGTTATGTTGGCAGGACTGTCCTCCTCAGCAATGCAAAGAACAGCAATGACTGGCTGGCACTCTGTAAAATGGCGATTAAAACATTATGTCCAATTAAAACTGTCCCATTCTAAACAATCCATCAGCAATATATATAAATGAGCTGCGCCATGTGGAAATGTGTCTTGGGAAGTTGACATCATTCCATGTAATGATGTCATAAAGATGAGCAGAAGACATTACTTACTATGCAGTAAAAGTTCTTACTTTAACAGTAAAGATATCTTTTTTTGAGGAAATTAATCAAAGTGAGCTCTTTTATGTCATGTTTCTACAGTACCGTAGGTCTTGTACACATCTATGTTACATATATAAATAATAAACAGGAATAAAATGAGGAGTTGTGTACACACTAATTCCTCCTTATGTACTGTGTAACTCAAGAAAAACAATTCATAATTCTAGTAAAAACAATCCATAATTCTAGTAAATCTCTAGAATTCCCTTACTTTTCTCGCTGTACAAAAATGAATGAGGAGTTGCAAACAAGCAGGGCCATAAAACTTTTGCCATTTAAACTGTACCACAACAGCAATTTAAAGACAGTGATACTCATTGATGGAATAGGCACTTAGACAGCTACATTTTCTGAGAAATGGAGATCAGACTAAATTCTCCAGAGATAATTTATAGCTTTATTTGAAATAAAGAACATGTTACAGTGTTTATGTTAAACTTGTTACTTATCCCTGATAACACAATCATTACCTTCAAAATGGTGATAAAATAAAAACAAATATACCTTATTAAACACTGTTTACTATCACATCTGTACCCCCCCCCCCCTCCCCCCTTCTTACATACCTAAGCGGCTCTTACCAAAGTAAAGAATGAAAGGTCCACAAGGCCAATTATAAACCATGAACCATGAGAATCCTGTTTACTAATTTGATTTTAAATCACCCAAAAGGCTTTCTACACATAATGGTTCCTTAATTTAAATCTAGCCTCCAAAGTTGTGATTTCATTGAAAGACTTGAGATACCTTATTTAAAAAAATGACGAAAGGAAAGCTTAAACACAGAAGTCTGGACGGGTATACGAGCCTGGGAATAAAAACACAAAAGCTCACCATGCTGCTAAGGATTCTTATATAATTCCCGGCCCAAGTTCAGCTGGAGATGTTGATTCCACACGGCTGGATAACCGGCCCAGTGCACCCAAGCTTGGCAGTATCTGCAAGAGGAGGGTGTATATCTGGGAAAACGCATTAATAATCAATTTGCGAAAGTTCTTATCCGCCATAAGTAGTGAACATGTATGTGGCTTATAGATTATCTGAAATGAAGTTTAATAAAGGAGACAAGGTTCGGTCTGGGATCTAAACCTGGATTTTAATGCTGAAATTGTAAGTTTTGTTCAAATGAAGTATAAACTTAAAGTGAGTACAGAGATATCTTGAAGCCCAGATTTATCACTTACCTGAAGTTTGTAGGGCTACAATTTGCTGTAAACTGCAGGAACTGTCCCCATGAGCCTTTTGTCTGTTAGGGGAATGGTGACTTAGGTAATTGGTGGTACCACTCTGCATTTCTTATCCACACACAACACAGTGTATCTGAAAATGACAGAGAATGGCCATGCACTTATGAAAGCTATGCTAGAAATACGCCGTTATGAGTGTATCAGATGACATTTCCACACAGAAATTGTGAGGCCACCAATACAGCAGTACTGACATCAATGACGAAAACATATATATCTGTCATGGAGCTGTGCTGGTTCTGTGGCGTCAAAACCACTGCAACTTGGCAATTCACTAGAAACATCTTTTCAGAAAAAAGAAACAACCAATACTGGGTAGCCTTTGTCACCCAGTGAACACCCAGAGCATCTTGTTACTTTGAGCATCTATTTACTTAGAAGTACAATGTAGCGTCATTAAGATCTCAAATTAACAAAAAAGTGTATCCGAAAGCTTTAAATACTGAACGAAGTGTAACTTTGAGGCGGGCTGCGAGCAAATACTTTCAAGGGCAGAAATCTCCCAGAAGTTTGAAAAAGATTATGCAAAGCTCTAGCTTGATGATTTTGGCCCAATTTCAAATTGTTACTCAGTAACACGACGGCGTAAATTTAATCAAACATCAATATAGTTACACAGGAAAATAAGAAATAGCTTTAAACTCTCTCACATTCATGGCAGAGTGTCTGGTGACGGTTAAACATTCAGCCTGGTGGCTGGGGTAACATATCTAAATCCCTAAATGGATGATCTGATCCCAGCCAACAGATCAGCGAAACACGAATTGTATTGCGTGTCCAGGGGGGGGGGGGGGGGGGGTCCCAAGGATATCTTGACGCAACTTACCATAGCCGCCTTGCGTTTTTGTTCACAAAGCCGGCACACACAGTTCATTCTCAGTTTGCATGTTGTGTACTGAAAAGTTCCAGCTTTCCATGACACTCGCAATAAACCTATCCATGAATTAAAACAAATTAACAAATAACTACCAGGTAATTATGGAAATATAAATGTCATTTTTTACTTAAATTATTGATAAATACAACTTATATTGCAGTCAAACTGGATAAAATATCAGGAAAATGTGTCCTGTTCCAAAAAGTGTGTTTTGAAGTTGCAGACAATAGACCAAAGACCAAGAATTTAAGTGTTCAGACAGGGGCAGGCAAATCTTAAAAAAAATATCAAAATTTTAAAACTTAAATAAAACTAAAATTATACAAACCTTATATAAATCATGTGTTAACTTGAAAATACATACAAGAATACAATGTACACATAATCAAATGCTACCTCAGAGAATCATTTTTTTCAAGAACTACTTAAAGGGGTACTGCAACCCGCAAGCCTTTCGTTGTGGGCCGACACCTTTAAACCTCTTTCCCGCACATTAATTAAACACGTCTTATGTTTTGTCAGTGCCGGTTTTGATGACCAGTATAAATCCAAAAGCAGTTTTTCTGCCAAAATTTACCCAAATGATTTGGATGAATGCTTAACAAGAAAGTGCAGTGTACACAATCAAATAAAGTATTTAGTGTTCCAGCAATAATGAGCAATCTGAAATCTGACCCCTTACATTCCTTAAATATTCACAAAGTGTTAAGTTCATGTGTTTGTTATCTTTTTATGATTCAAATGGTAAAAAAATGGTGCAAATGTGAGAAGCCCTGAAGAGGAAAACTGATATTTTAATAGAAATAGTGATGAAATCACTGACATTATGTTTACTTAGCAACTAAAGCAACAGACCAACCAGACCTACCAGTATGCTAATCTATATTTAACTGCTAAATTTTAAAAACCCAAAACATACAGATAAGATCTGTGGCGCAGTTGTTTACATTGTGTGATTTAAATGCATATATTTTTGTTGGTGATTAGTTTAAATCCAACTGAAGCAATCTCTTATCAATATAAACCTTAGTTCATCCAACAAATTAAATATTTGAATGTTAGAGGATTTGTTTTCAGAAGATCAGCAATAATGTTTTTTCTTTAATTGTCTCAATGAAAAATGTAATGTTCAAGTTTATAGGCGCTGTTTTATCTGAGAATTTCCCTGGGTGTGAACCGCTTACTGTGTCCAAGTTATCCAAGCTGGATCTAAGACATTACTACAATATGGGCAATTTGCTCTGCCATTTTTATAGATAATACCCGGTAGTGTATTCCAAAGGTATTCTTTTGGTACATTGAACTCACAACAATATTTGAACTCCTGACGTCCAGCACCGCTGTCAGATTATCTAATCCAACCACTATGCCATTGCATGCTCTTTACTGAACGAAAGATAAATGAATACTCACAATTTTGAACAGTATTTTTTTGGTCACAGATAGCAACCTTTTAATCCCACTTAATCCTGTCTTCCCTATTTGGCAAACGGAGAATTTTTAGAAAATTTGTTATCTGATGATCCTGTAAATTTTGTGTGGATTGACTAAATACTGTTCGAATTTAGCAAATCAAAACTAACATTTTGGGTTTATTCAGTGTAGACCCTAAAATATCAATTTTGATTTATAAGTATGTAGGTTTGTTTAAAAGCTCAGTACAGTTTACTTTACTTGTTAAGTTATCCAATTTCTGTAAAAAAATATTACTAAACTTGACTATAAAATACTGTAGGGGGGCGTGTCGTAAAGTTAAGAAAAAATCCAAATAATGCAACAGTCAATTGCAGCATGGGCCCCCAAGGTCCTGCTAATAGCGGGGACTTTGACTTTCGGTCCAGCCAATCCCAGGTAAAATTCCCGCTCTGCACAGACAAACAGCTGGTAAAAGCCCTGTCAAATGAATTATGATCATTTCGTAACCGCTCATTGTTGGTCATTTCGTAACCATTGTGTTAGTCAATTCGTAACCGTTAAGAAATCTAATGGTCATATCTTAACCGTTGACTCCTATAATTATGAGGAATTAATTTAATACCATTTGAATTTACAAAATAAGTTTACTGTAAGTATAAAACATAAAAATAACAACATAAACAAAGTTAAATCTAGTAGTTGTATTCCTTCTTTATTCCTAATAGTGTAGTGCGATTTGCCAATAAACTCTGAAACTATGACAAATAGAAACATTCACACTAGCTATTTTTATATGTTGCGAAGGAAATATTATAAGCAGGCTGAATATTAAATGTAATAATTTTTTAATTCATAGATGTTCTACCATTGAGAGGAATTGTGACCTTAAGCCAATACTTTTTAAATATATAGACCATATTACTTTAGAATTTCTTTTTTATTAAATTGCATAGAAGTATTGTAAAATGTAGTGAGTTTGCCGAATGAGATTATGCGCTTTTTATATGCTTATTGTATTAAGAATGTGCCGATATGTTTAATTTTGTATCTTGTTATTGGAAATTAATACCATAAGGCCAAATAAAAAATAGGTGTGTTTCAGGTAACACTGCTAAAAAAAATAGGGTAGGTAGGTCGGAATATTTTTTTTATTTTTTTATTTTTATTTTTTTTTTTTTGATATATTGATTTCAGTAACTGTTGACTCAGAAAGTAACAAAAATAAAAGTCATCAATTTTCAGGTTTATCAGTAGTTTTTAAACATGTTACATGCTTCAAAGGAAACATTCTTTATTTGTCTGGTTAAATACTTTTGACAATGATGGTTGGATTTCAACTAAGTTATGGTACACCACTCTGCTATTATTTGAGACTTTCCAGGAACGGTTTTACTTTTCTTTATGCACCCGTTTGCTTTCAATCACCCTCTGTAGAATACTAACCTCCTTGAAACATAATTACATGAAGAGTGGGACGGCAAATTTACCATATAAGCCATTAGCCAAGGAAACCTCAATGCTGTCAAGAGGACCTGGGGGTTCAGGTTTGAAGAACAAGTAACATGCAGGTTTTATTGCCAAAATTGCACACTTAAGTCTGACATATCAATCCGAAAGTCAGTATCTGACACATTTGTATCTGACAAGAAAATATAGTTCAAGAATTGAAACATACCTGCCACACAAGCACAAACGTAATTCACCTTAAGAGTTCGGACATTCTATAAATTCGGACATCCATTATTATTTTCAAAAATAATTTATTTTAGGTACCTAATTTTCGGACACCCAAAGGACATCGACTGAACTTTTACAGTTACTAAGTCTCACAGACAAAAATTATTGATCTTTATCGTTACAATGCCTGGCTAGATTACCTAACCGTATACATCACTGTGATAAGTTAGTTGGTTACTACCCATCCTAAACGATTTATTGCCTGGTGAAAAGGATGTGTGATATATTCAATGGAGGATTAAAGAAACAACAAGGGCAATGCAGAGATTAAGAAAACACAGACATGACATGTTTGTAAAACGATCCGCCAATTAACTTTGAAACTTGTATCACACTTTTAATATAGACTTTATGAAGCAATAATCGTACAGTAATACTCATTGAAACATCAATCATGCCAAGAAATACCAGCCAATTTTTCCACTTTTCATTTCTACACAAGAGCCAATTTCAGCTACACATTAACCCCTAATTGACCGAGAATCTGACCATGTGTTTAATCATGTTTTCATATCTAGGGAGTTGCTGTGGTTTGGGTCAAGATTTGGAAGAATGTATTTAATTTTGCCCAGAAAGACGTGAAGAAGTATCAAGTGTTCACTACAATTAATTAAAATTACAGAGTACTTAATTTAGTAAAACTTATTATTTTCTTATTCTTAAACAAAAATATGATGTTTTTAATGAGTAACATTATCGTTTTAGACATACATGTGTATGACAGATGTTAATGAAAATGGTATGCTTAACCAACCGTTTTATTTGGAATGAAAATGTAACCTATATTACATTATATATGAATCTGGCCGTCTCGTAGGTCGAATTATATTTAAGGGTATGCTTTACTAAGCGTATGGATATTGATTTTAAAATGTCAGATTTATTGGGTTCACATTTTTTAACAAAAACACACACTCTTATTGTTCATTTTTAAAGCTTTGTTGTTTTTATTTCACTGTAAAAAATATTGAGTTCGTAAGTATACGTATACACCATGGAAAATGGGAAATATAAACGAAACTTGAAAAAATATATCACATTGGCGAAACTGAATCTCCGAATGTTAAATTTACTTCAATTTTGTTCATATTATCATGAACACATGAGGCGGTTAAAATGCATTTTCGTATAACTGATTGGGATTTGTTTTTGCAATATTTCAATCTAAAAAATTGCTTAGTTTTGTGTTCATCTGGCATTGTCTTCATACCGTGACCTGTGAAAGAACATGTTTTGACCGACATAAACTCACAACAATGGTCGCTGTCCTTGAGTGACTCCTTTTCTGTAAAATATTGACCCACCCCCACCCCAAATAATAACATGACTCAGAACGTTACTGTAAATAGGTATTTAACCCCACCGAACAGAACCGACTATGTTGGTCATTTAATATGTGTGCTCTTAAGTCTTAGTAATACAGGTGGTAATGCTGCAGCTATTGTTGTTGATACTGCCACTACTGCTTCTGCTATTGCCAATGTCAACACCACCGCCACAACACCACCGTCAGCACCACCACAACCACCACCACCACCACCGATGATGATGATGATGATGATGATGATGATAATGATGATGATAATGATGATGATGATACCCCTAAACTACTGCCGCTCCTGCTGAATTGTTGTTGTTGTTGTTGCCACTTCTACAACAACAGCTACTACTATTCCTTCTACTAACTATCATATAACTTCTACTGATGCTGCTAATCTTGCGTTAATCAATTATATGTTGCTGTGAATGAAGGAACTAAGCTTTTTGTATCAATGCGAAGACCCTTCATTTATCTATTTATAATGAGCGCAAAGTACAATGAACCCTTAAAGGGACTGTACACCAGATTCGCACCAAAAAAGTTTTCTTCTGTAACGAATCTCAGGACAATTATCTAATGGACTGTGTTACGCTTTATCATAATTGTAAAAAAAAGTACCAAAATGTAAAAAAAAAACTGTGTCGGAGACCGGGTTCTTCAGTTAGTAAGTTTCAATGCATTGTACTCATCGATGCCAAGTTTATGTCAGTTTTCGAAAATTTTCTCCTTTTTTTCCGCTATTTTATCATACGGAGTATAGCCCCTTTAAGCAGATTTTCGACATCCACAGATAAACAACTCCCCGGTATCATTTTATTAAATATACATGAGTCATAACATTTTGAGCCGGAAGTTGATAAGTTTGACTGAAAGTGAAAGTTTGTGATTCTATTTGTTTCAAAAAAACTTCCTCACGCCGGCCAAATCCTAAGAGCCTCTTATAGAACAATACCGTACTCAAGTTGTTAAATTAAACGACTTGATTACGGTATTGTTCTATAAGAGGCTATTAGGATTTGGCCAGCGTGAGGATAATATTTAGCTGTCGGGGAACTAAGAAATATAGTTAGTACATTTGTACTTGATGTTTTCAATCTTTAAACATAATTAAACATAATAACAAGAGTGTGGTTTAGATAGTTAAATATTGTTATCAAGGAGATTGTTCATAAACAATATCAAAGATGTAATGCTTAGCTTAGTTAATTAATAATTATACTTTTTATAGTTAAGAAAATCATGTCAATACTTAATAATAAACTATTATTGAATTTTTATTTTTATTTTTGACAAGTGTCGTAATCAACAAAATGAGATGAAGCGTTAAATCTAAGAACCATGCACTATAGAAAGATTTTTCCGAAAAATGACCAAAATTATTGCTCCCCTGAATTTCATGCTGGTCGTAATGGCCATTAAATGAAATGAATTAGCTGTACAGCAGATAACTGATAAAAAATTCATGGAGAACCAAGTCAGTCCTTTAACCCTTAGCACAAAACCACTGAATGGAACATAATGCATATGCTGCTAAAATCCAGGTATATGCTGGCATACAGGGGTTTCCTTCTTAATTGAAAATTGGATAGGATTTCTTGGCATGAAAACAATAAAGTCAACACATTCAATGATACAGGTAACTATTAAATGTGATGAATTAAAGTTATAAATGCAATACTCAAGTTACAATAAAAAAACACCAGACACATTAATCCTGCATAACAATATCCATGCTCTCCATGAGATCCTCGTGGGTATAACTGAGTTATGTGACGTCACACAATGGGACTGTTTGATCTGAAGCCGATAAAAGGTGTTTATTCATTTCAATGCATGTATAAAATGGTGTTGAATGGGATTTTAACCATCTTGATGAAGGAGCTACAGTGACTTATAGGCGTAATAACCATTGATAACTACGGATAAATTAATAAGTGGTAAAATGCAGACATGAAGAAAAAAGGCAGGTTTACCATACATGTAAATAAAATGTAAAAATGGTTATTTTCTATGAATTCGTAGAGCGAAAAATTAATTATTTTAAGGTGTCCGAACTCTAAGGTGAAGTACGGTAAATACATTAAAAAAATCCAACTCTAATATTGTCAACTTTACGTACATACATTTCGTAACAAATGCTTTACGTACCCAAATCACATTTTTTTCAGGGAAAAATAGGTTAGGGTCGGCGGGAAAAAATAGGGTCGGTCGGGTAACCTGAAAGAGACCTATTTTTTTATTTGGCCTAACAAATAATTTAAGGTTGTTTTTTGTCGGTTTCGGATATAAAGTATGCAGAATATGAATCAATTGAGAAAAAAACAGAACAAAATTTTGTTCGTTTTAAACAATTCAAACAAATATAGTCAATGAAATAGGTCAAGAATGATTATTTATGTAAACGTAATTTTACTCAAAAATACATCGCGATCAGTCTTTAATTATTGTTTATAAGTAAGCAAAATGTAAGAAAATAATTAACATATTTTGGTAGTATAACAAATCATTTCTACTTTAGCATGATATATATATATCTAATAACTATTGAGTAACATAAATTATTGGCTTGTTACTAGTGAGAATTCGAGTAATGTCTCCCAATTGGTGTCTTGGTTGCTGTGCCATATACATCCAGGTTCGAACAATACACTTAACGAGGTGCTAAGTGTACTATTTATCACCTTGTTAAATGGTGGTTATTATATGAGCAATTGATTACTTGACGGTTACGAATTGACTAACAGAATGGTTACGAAATAACCAAGATCAGCAGTTACGAAATGGTAAGGTTACGAAATGACCAGATCCTCGTCAAATGCCCCTGGGGACATCCTAGGTTAGGCCCAATCCCTGTTATCAGCGCAAAAACAATAACACCGCATTCACTCAGCACTGCCGGTCCACCTGGAAGGTAAAAACATGGCCCATTTCCCCTGCTATCCCCGGTATAAACAAGACCTGGGTGCCATTGTTACAATTGACTGGTGCATAACTGTGGCAGAATAAGGGAAATATTTTATTGTTGCATTTATTATCAAATATGAGAATTTAAGACACATGCAAAAAGCCACAATACGAATTGGTGATAGTGTTCGTTCTGTTCTGCTATTCAAAGGTGATGAGAATGACTAATGACATGACATTGACAAACAAAATGTAAGGCATTTGTATCCTTTCGTCTTTTATTTATTAAAATCTGAGATGTTATGGGAGCAAATCACTTTTTAGATTGGAACATACCAAATAATAATAAGCGACGATGTACAGTAGTGGTAAACCAAGTTTGCTAGAAATCAATCGAGTTTCTCCAAAATACAAGCAAAAATTACACCGGATGTTGATACTAGTGATTTAGGGCACCCGTGATTTAGTTTCGGATGAACAAAATCCGGATAAATCATTTGCTTTTCATCCAAAGGGTGGACGATTTATACAACTGTACAAAAGTCATAAAAATAAACGAAAAAACGTTGAATATGTATTTTAAACACTTACCAAGTTACCATTCTCTTTCTGTAAGAGATGAACGCCATACTGCATAATTGCCAAACTCCGCGCAGTGTTACTTCCCTTGCAGTACAGTAATCACTGCCTTCACAAATATCACGTGATGATAGAAACGGCACGTGATTGCAATTTACAAAATGGACGGAACACCTTTAAAAGAAATTCCAGCAACATGTTTCATTTGTTTAGAAAATAAACGATTTTATTCCATAAAAGGAAAAAATGCTAAACGTTCGATACATGTCTGAATAGCTAACAACACATCCATGTTGATATTGTAATTTGTAACTCCTACTTTCAATTTGAAAAAAGACCGAACATTTCCGAATGTTTTTTTTAATTGTTATTTTTTTATAAAACATATTATGCCTATCAACTGGCGTAAAGTAATTATTTAAGAAAGGATATAAGAATAAATATATATGATTAAAAAAAATGCCATTAAAAGTTTTCATCCAATTTTGGATGAAAATCTTGTGGTGGCACAAACTCCGCGCAGTGTTACTTCCCTTGCAGTACATTACTTTACTGCAAGGGAAGTAACACTGCGCGGAGTTTGCATAATTGCACGGAGATGGTACCACGGAGATACCCGAACATTTCCGTTATATTCCGGAAAGTTAAATTTCTGTACTGAAAATTTGGATGCTGATGGTACACGAAATATCGAATTTCCTCATTTCTGTTTTTTATGGAATGAAACTTCGGGATAATATACAATAAGCTTTAAATAAAGTAAAACAAATAAAAAATGCTTAGTATATAGCTATTTTTGACCAAAATTATGATTTTTTTCCCTGGTCGCCTTAATAGCTATTTTTATGGATACACAAATATACTAACACAAAAGTTTAAGAATATTTTTTTTTAATATTAAAAGAGAATAATATTTAAAACAATGAAATGATCTCGTAAATAAACATTCAAGCTTATCAACTTACTGTCAATGGACATTTTTATTGACATGTCATTTGATACATCAAATCTGGACAGAAAATATTAAGGAGACCAATTTTTGTCGCCTTAATCCAGCGGTCCCCATAATGCCTAGATTAATATATATATGGTCACCTTAATATATATATATATATATATATATATATATACACTTATACACACAATATACACTTTTATTTTTTAATGGAAAAACAGGCAGAACTCTCGAGTTACTCGGACAATTGATTCACTCCATGATGGAACTTGCCTGGAACTTGCACACAAATGCTGTGACTGAGTTGCATCATAATTGAATAATAATTATAACTTAAGTAGCTGCGTACATGATATGTACACCTACTATTTTTAATGTAAAAGGGGCATAACTCTGGATAAACTGGGGCGAATAGCCCCAAGATCAAACTTCACCGAAACCTGAAACCCACAAACAAGCACTGTGACCGAGTGGCTCATAACTGGATAATAATTATATAGGTTTTGAAAATAATGCAGTTGAACTTAGTTGATATATGACTTGTAAATAGCTCATTGAAATTGAAACAGTCAAAAAGGTTTATCACCGCATGTTAAATACATACATGCAAATAATAGAAAGCTGGTTGGGTTTTGTTGCAGATTATAATCAAATTTCAAAAATTAATAATTTAGATACATAAACCCATAAGAAGATGGCTAACAATTAAATTCATTTATTAGTTAAAGGTTAATACAGAAATCAAGTCGCACAATACTACAAAATTGTTGTGAAAGTAATTACAGCCAAGAATCCCTTGTAAGGAATATACGGTTATTTTCATTATAAGTCTAAATTAAGACAGGGTTACATACATTGTCAATAACAATACAATAACATTCAGTAGGCAAACGTCCAAAGAAGATAAACTGAGATCTAAAGACATGTTTGTCATTTTTAAGAGATTTTTCATTTGTACTATTCCTATGGAATATTCACGCGGAAATTTCCATTTAAAATATTCTTCATAGTAACTTTGCAATGGTTTGCATAAACGTAAAATGTAGTCCTATTTTATGCATGTCAGGTTTAACACATTTAAAATTATTCTAATATATGATTTGAATAAGAACATTCATCCAAAATCCTGTAACTTAGTTCATTATTGTACTGATCGTTTTATAATTAAGTAATTGTCTCTGCAAGTAATTATGCTATTCTATATTTCACTATAAAAGGGGGCATGACTATCAGCTACTGAGGCGATTCACCCAATAACAGAACCTGACAGAGACAGCAAGCCCATAACCAATGAGAGTTACTGGTGTGATTCTCCCCAAGACAGTATGCCCATAACCAATGAGAGTTACTGGAGCGATTTACGCCGAGACATAATGCCCACAAACACAGTCACCAAGTTCCATCATGATCGGACAATACAAGTTAGTAATTTCCTGTCGGATGCTTAAAATACCAATTTCCTATTGATATAGAGGAATAACTCCGGATCTATTGACATGTTTAACTCCACGATGGAACTTGACGGAGACTTGCCCACAAATGCTGTAACCGAGTTTCATCATTATTGGATAGTAAAAAACTTAACTTACTGCCTTCATAATATATAAACATATTATTGTTTAATGTTAAAGGGGCATAACTCTGAAATTACTGACATGATTCACTTCACAATTGAACTTGACTGAGACTTGCCCACCGTTGAAATGCTGACTGAGTTTCATTAACATATGATAATGAAAACCTACTAAATTTCTCTTTACTGAAAGTCAAACACCTTATTTTAACTTCAAAACCATAAAAAGTATACATCTGTTTAAATAATTATTTTTATATAAGTTAATCATTTTGTAAAATCAAAGATCTATATAAAGAACATAAAAAAACAAAAGTAGTAAACACCAAAATATGATTGAATAAGTGTTTAATAGTATAACAATATTTACACTAATTCGTTATCCTAGTGTTTTGCAAAATAAAACTGCAAAATACCCTTAATATTTATTAAATACATGACTGTTATAAAGCATCAATGGCTTTTCATGACTAATTACCAAACTTCTGAGACTGATACAACATTATTTTAGTATTTCCATTCTTGATTTATATAATTAGCTATGTTCATTCAGTTTGATAGAACTCGGTTACAACGAATAAATAAGCGTAACTATGTTGAACATTAAATATGATTGTTATTACTATTCACTTGCTCAAACAGCATTGAATACATGGTAATTTCCGCCAAAGAGAGCAAAATCACGACTGATAAAGAAAAGGTGTCACTTTGCATTAAAGACCTTCAGTGAGTCATTATTGTTCATTCCGACAACTATGGCACGTGTGTGAGGACAGAAGGACACGGAGCAGGGGTCGGTCAGTCCGTTCTTCTCTCCCAGTATTTCCGCCATCTTGCCGTCCCTCTCCGTTAGCAGCATCACGTTGTGGCTGTATAATCCACACACGAGCAGCTGGCCGGGCCCTACCTTCACCACGGCCCCGGGATTGGTGAGCCGAATATCTTGGTACTCCCGCAGGACCTTCCCGTCAAGGGTCAGCTGGAGAACGATGTGGGCAGTTAGGTCAGACACGTGAAGGGTCGGCGGTGTTGAAGCTGACACAGTCAGGTAATATGGTGCTTTGAAAAGTTGTCTTCTATCATCTGTTTGGAATGTACTTATGATATGCCCATCCAATGTCATCACTTCAACACGCGGGGTTTGTGTATACGAAACGTATAATCTATTGTTGTTAAACGCAATACCAAAACAACTAGATGATACTTTAATTTCCTTTCCGCACGACAGCTGTCCTCCCTTCGTAGACAGCAGCTGAATCATGGACTTGTTCTTGACTGTAACGGCGGCCTGGTCACCGGGGAGCACACACACGTCCCATGGCTGGCCTGGTAGCTGGAGGCGGGACGTGACGGTGCAGGTGCTGATGTCTACCAGTTTGACACAGTTGTTACCGCAGTCAGCCAGGAGGAAGAAACCAGGCGAGAGCAGGGATGAGCCCGTGATCCAGCAGGTTTCCTTGTCCTGAGACGTTCTGACCAGGATATCCGCTTCCTTCTTCCACGTCATAGTAGCGAGGTCAATAACTGGAACTAAAATAATAAGGACTACATGTATATCTTTAGTCACTTTGATCTTATAAATGTAAGTGTAAATACTTGTATAAAGTCACAACTTCAATCGCCAGTTTGTTTAAGGTAAACCTACACGACAGACACCACGGAATAAACAGTAATTATAAATACATGTTATGATGAGGGTTTCGACTTAGAAACATGTTCGCTTCAACAATTTTCGTGTGCAGACTCAGAATTTAAATATAAAGCGTTAATAAAAATATTAAATAATATGAAATGAGTACTTTTTTTCATTGAAAAGGACAAAGAAGTTGTTAAAATCAAAGAAATATGTCAATGTTCCCATCACTATAAATGTCGTTATGTCAGCGAAACACACTATTTATCGAGTACAGTTGTCCTTGTATACATATTCATCAGGCTAATTAAAACGCTGTTTTTAACATAATTGGACTTCACTTCATAAAGGCATGGACGCAAGCACTCGCACGCTCGCACCTGAACAAACTGGCACCTGCACACACACTCCAGCCCGCACCCGCACATACTCGCACCTGCACATACTCTCAGGCGCACCTTCGCAAACTCAACCGCACCAGCACACACTTGCACATATTCTGTACCGCACCCGCACACACCCGCACAATCACACCTGCACACACACACACACACACACCCCCGTAACTCACCATACTCTCATTTGCACCCGCACACACTCTCATTCGCAACCGCACGCACTATCACCTGCACCGCACACACTCTCACCAGGGCACACTCTCACTCGCACCTACACACTATCTCAACCGCACCCGAACACACTAACCTTCACTCACTCGAACATGCGCAAAGTCTCAACCGAACCCGAAAAACCCTCATTAGCACCTACACACATTTTCACCCGCACACACTCTCACTCGCACACACTCACCCTCACTCGCACTCAACCTAACACGCACCCGCACAGAATCTCGCTCGCACCCGCACACACTCTCACTCGTACACTATCGCACCTGTACACACTCTCTACCCCACCCACTCGACCTCACTCGCACACACCCTCATCCTCAACCGCACCCGCACACATTCTCACTCGCGCACGCACACACTCTCACTCGCACGCAATCTCACTTGCATCCTTACACACTCGCAGCCGCACACCGTTGCCACCGCACCTGCACACACTCTCACCCGCACTCGCACACACTCTCACCTGCACCAGCCCACACTCTCACCCGTATCCGCACACACTCTCACTCGCCCCTACACATACTCTCATCCGTACCCGCACACAACCTCACCTGTACCCGCAAACACTCACCTGCACCCGCACAAACTCTCACCTGCACCCGCAGACACTCTAACCCTTACCTTCACACGTTCTAGCCCTCACTTGCACTCATTCTCACTCGCACCTGCACACACTCTCACTCGCACACACTCTCACTCGCACCCGCACACTCTCACTCGCACCCGCACACACTCGCTAAAGCACACCGGTGCACCTGCACACACTCTCACCCGCACCTGCATAAACTCTCAGCCGCACCGAACACACTCTCACCCGTATCCGCATACACCCTCACTTGCATCTGCACACACTCTCATCCGCAACCGCACAGACTCTCACCCGTACCTGCACACACTCACACCTGCACCCGCACTCACTCAACTCTAACCTGCATACACTCTAACTCAAACCTGCACACACTATCACTTGCACCTGCACACACTCTCACTCGCACACACTCACATCCGCCCCGACAAACACTCAAACCCGCACCCGCATACACTCGCACCTGCACACACGCTAACCCTCACCCGCACGCTCTCATCCGCACACACTCTCACCCGCACACACTCTTACTCGCACCCGCACAAACTCTCACCGGCACCCGCACCCATTCCCAATCGCACCCGCATACACTTTCACCCGCACCCGCCCACACTGTCATCCTCACCTGCACAAAATCTCAATCGCATCTGCACAAACTCTCACTCGCACCTGCACACATTCTCACTCGCAACCGCACACACTCTCATCATCACCCGCACAAAATTTCACCCGCATCTGCACAAACCCTCACTCCCACCTGCATACATTCTCACCCGCAACCGCACACTCTCAATCGCACCCGCACACACTCTCACCCGCATCTGCATAAACTCTTAGCCGCATCGAACACACTCTCACCCGTATCCTCATACACTCTCACTTGCACCTGCACATACTCTCATCCGTAACCGCACAAACTCTCACCCGTACCTGCACACACTCACACCTGCACCCGCACTCACTCAACTCAAACCTGCAAACACTCTTACTCAAACCTGCACACACTATCACTTGCACTTGCACACACTCTCACTCGCACACACTCACATCCGTCCCGACAAACACTCAAACCCGCATCCGCATACACTCGCACCTGCACACACGCTAACCTTCAACCGCACACTCTCATCCGCACACACTCTCACCCGCACCCGCACAAACTCTCACCGGCACCCGCACACATTCCCAATCGCACCTGCATACACTTTTACCCGCACCCACACACACTCTCATCCTCGCCAGCACAAAATCTCACTTGCATCTGCACAAACTCTCACTCGCAACTGCACACATTCTCACCCGCAACCGCACACACTCTCATTCTCACCCGCACAAAATCTCACTCGCATCTGCACAAACTCTCACCCGCACCCGCACCCAATCTAAACCGCACCCGCACACACTCTTAATTAAACATGCATACACTCTCACTTGCACCTGCACACACTCTTGCTTGCACGCATACACACTAGCACCCGCAAACACCTGCACCGCACACTCTCTCACTCGAACTCGCACTTGCAAACAGTCTTACCCGCATCCGAACAAACTCTCAACCTCACCCACATATACTCTGAACCTCACCCACACACACTCTCACTCGCACTTGCATACATTCTCACCCGCTGCCACACACACTCTCATCCGCAACCGCACACACTCTCATCTGCACCTGCACTAACTCTCACTTGAACCCGCCCATCCCCTCACTCACACCCGCTCACACTCGCACCCACTCCACTATCACTCGCGCACTCTTTCACGCGCAACCGCTCACACTCTCACTCGCACCCGCACACACTCTCATCTGCATACACTCATACCAGGGCAAATTCTCACCCGCAACCGCACACACTCTCAACCGCAACCGCACACACTCTCCCCCGTGACCGCACACACTCTCACCTGCACCCGCACACATTCTCACCCCCACACACAATAACTCAAACCTGCACACACTCTCAGGTGCACCTGCATACACTCTCATTGGCATACACTCACACCCGCACCTACACACATTCTCATCCGCAACCGGACAAACTCTCACCCACACCCGCAAACATTCTTATCCGCCCTCGCTCACACTCTCATCCGCACCCACTCTCACCGTCACCCGCACACACTCTCACGCACCTGCACTCACTGTTACCTATACACAATATCACTCGCACACACACACACACACACACACTCCCACCCTCACAATCTCACTCGCACCCGCTACTGCACACCGTCGCACCCGCATACACTCTCACCTGAACCCACTCTCACCCGCACCCCAAAAACCTCTCACCCGCAACCACACACACTCTCCCCCGCACCTACACGTATTTTTACCCGCAACCGCACACACTCTCACCTACACACACTTTCACCTGCACACACTCTCACCCGCACACACTCTCACCCGCACCCACACACACTCTCACGGGCACCCGCACACACGCTCACCCGCACACACCCGAACCCGCACACACTCTCACCTGCACCCGCACACACTCTCACCCGCACACACTCTCATCTGCACACACTCTCACCTGCACACACTCTCACCTGCACCCGCACACACTCTCACCCGCACACACTCTCACCTGCACACACTCTCACCTGCACACACTCTCACTCGCACATACTCTCACCCGCACACACTCTCACCCGCACACACACACACACACACACACACACACTCTTACTCACACCCGCACACGTTCTCACCCTAACACACTCTCAACCGCACACACTCTCATCCGCACCCAACCACACTCTCACCTCTACCCGCACACACTCTCACCTGCACCCGGACACACTCTCATCTGCACACACTCTCACCCGCACACACTCTCAACCGCACACACTCTCACCTGCACCTGCACACACTCTCACCTGCACACACTCTCACCCGCGCACACTCTCATCTTCACCCGCACGCACTCTCATACGCACCTGCTCACACTCTCACATGCACCTGCACACACACACACACACACACACACGCACTCTCGCACACGCGCGCGCGCACAAACGCATCCGCTCATGCAAACACCCATCCCCCACACATGCACCCACGCACGTGCGTCCGTGCACACACACACACACGCACGCACGCACGCACGCACGCACGCACGCACACACACACACACGCACACACGCGCGCGCGCACCGACGCAGGCACGCACACACATACACTAATTGGATATATTGTGAACAATAGGTTAGTTTTTATCAACAAAATTACACTTTTAATGATGTCAAATGCATCTATGGTAAAAACGTTGTAGTCGTATGATATTCAACTTAAAATCTTCTCTGTTAAATCAATCAAATGTTTAAGCATGTCAAGGTGCTTGTTTATTGAGTTAAATTATTGCTGATCTTTAAAAGTACCAACAAGCATTATTTTTAATACGATACTAAGGCACAATTTGCTATTTTAAACCACGTTTTGTGACGAGATTTACCTCGGGGACAACTTTGCTACCGTGGCCAGATTTACCCCAGGTGCAAATATGTGCATATAAACGCTAAATCCCATGTCTGGAGGTTGAACAATTTTGCCCCCTGTCATATAATGCAAATATTGATTTGTCCCCAGTCGTATTTCTATTTTGGTAAGGTCGGTAAAGATTCAACATTACAAAAGATATTGATTTTCTCAATAGCCATAAAAACGCGTCCAAATCTTACCCCATGGACAAATTTGAATATATAAACGCATCACTTCAATGAAATCGGTGATAATTGTCTTTTAAATAGTATTTCGAACTGAAACTTAGTACTCAATGGTGCTACAGACAATAAGCATGTATTAAACAAGTTCAATTACTGTTATAATTAACGAGTTATAGCGAATGCGGAAAAACAGACGAGCGTTGTTGTTCGTTCAAAGGCCCTCTTTTGTTTATTTCCAGTGTACTTGAAACTAGACTGGTTTACCCAATTGACCAGTAGATACTTAATGAAGATCAATAAGCTTGTAATAAAACATTAAACCAAAGTATGAAACTGTATTTCATAATTTTAGCAATTACCTTGTATGACCGTTCTTAACAAGAACACAACATACTACACTAAGTCTAACTTATTGGGAGATAGTAATAATTAAGCATTCTATTCCTACCAAGCTCTCCCGCCATGTTCAGTGTTCCAAGGCCCATTTTCGATCCCAGCAGCCGTTTCGTGTCAGCGTCTTCAACAAATCGATACTTCCGGGCCTTCATCCTACCAGCCATCTTTTCCATCTTGTCATGAATCCCCCGTAGTTCCTTCTGGCTCTCCTTGCCGTCACGTACCGCTGGTTCACCGAGTCGGTACCGGAAGTCAGTTCTGTCCTAGTGGCCACAAGTCCGCATTTTGCCAACTCACAATCAGTCTTCAGTTCAGTCAGCACGCTTTCATCCTCGGTCTTCATTTTCTCGATGTCGCCGAGCAACTCCTTCTCGCGTCGGTCCAGGTAGGTATTGATTTCTGCACGGAACTTTCTCAGTCTGTCGATCTCATCCTTAGACTGGTGTTCGACCTCGTCAAAAAGCTCCTTTACTTTACTTATGCACCCAGATAGAAGATCTTCCGCTCGTTTAATAGATGGTTCCAGCTCCCTGAATTCTCTTCCATTGGTGAAATCCTTAGACACATCAGTAATGTAGTCGACTTTGCACGTGCGATGACCGATGACTACACAGTCACTACAACCAAGGTCGCTGTGGGTCGGACAGTAAAACTTGATCATCTCATTCGGATGTGTTCTACAATATTCAGTTACGCCCATGTCAGACTGCTTGGTTGACGGGTAGAAGGACGGCATCTTATCTTTGGACAACATAATGTGGTTCCTGGACACCTTGAATTTCTTATGGGCCATGATACAGGGATCACACATGTACTCTTGGCAGGTCTGACAGAATCCCTGGGCTAAAGAGCGTTTGCCTTCCTCTTCACACGGCTGACAGTAGACAGTTGTGTCATCGGAGCCATTGTTAAGGTCAGGGTCACGTCTCTTTCCAGATACCTCCATCTATGAAGACAATTTTAATAAAGGACATACTAATAACAATGCGTTTTCTTAATGTATTTATACAGATAGACGTATACGTTATTGTGACAAGCTGAACAAATGTGCATCTTGTAGGAATGGCGCCCATGACACCTTGCCCAGCATGATCTACAAGCGGACACAGTCGCGTAGCTATAAACACAGCACAATCTTGACATAATTACCGCTAAATACATATCAATAACACGGTTATGTGGTCGAAAAAAGAAACTTTTATAATAAAGAAACATTTTGGCGCTTATGTATTTGAACGTAAAAAAGTTTTGTTTCCCAGAACAAACGAACACATATTCACAATAGTTTGTCCCATATTATATTACCATGTTTTTTCCGTTTCTTATTAATCCACGTTTGCTTCTAAGCGGTCTTTTCTAGTCTCCTTTTGACTTTAGCTGAGTATCCTCAATTGACCTAATACCGTTGATATCATTGACAGGTTTATCTCATTTATTCGTATATCAGAAGAGAAAAGATAATGAAGATACACATACAAATGTTTTGCTAATTTAGCGTTTATTAATCTATATACAATGCGTAAGAATATTGTTTAAAAGAAAAACATTTAAAAAACTTCATCAACATCATCATCATCATCATCAACATCATCATCATCATCATCATCACCACCCGTACCACCACCAATACCACCACCAATACCATCATCATCATCATCATCATCATCATCATCATCATCATCATCATCATCATCATCATCATCATTGTCGTCGTCTTCGTCGTCATCATCATCATCATCATCACCATCATCATCATCGTCATTTGAGATACCTAATAAAACTTTACACAGGTTTTTGCCAAAGCGCACGAGGAGTTAATTGTGCATAGCATTATACTTGTATCTCCCAAATTAATCACATATACATAAAAGCAAGCAGGGGCGTAGCTAGGCCTAAACAAACTTGTGGGCCCGATGGTTCTAGGTGAAGTCGGGGATACCCACCGCAAGTATTTTCTTCTAAATAAGAAGAAAAATAGTGCAATTTGGAGCATTTCAAGACAAAAACAAAAGGCAGAGTCATAGCCATTTAATATGCACATTACACAAACTTAAATACATAATTATTACAATAAAATCAAGCAACACACCAGCACATAGTTTCAATAAACAGCAGACTTGCTTTTGTTATAATAACGTTACATACAACTTTTGAGTTGTTATTAGTTTTTAGTGCATTTTGGGGTTATATAAATTTTGTCATTTTCTAAAGAAGTTGTAGGCCGAGGCCTACAAGGCTTATATGTAGTTACGCCACTGGCAAGATTTGTTTCCTATTCTTCTGTTTCAATATGGTACCTTCCAGTCTCTTTTTGCAACAGCTGAATGTCCCCAGTTTAGCTTTAACAATAACGTAAAAGAATACACTCGCATAAATGTGAATGCTTTCATTTTCCATATTTCATTTAAAGTTATCTAATTGATTCTTCTATCAGGTTATTATACATAATGACGGTTTATACTGATAGATAATATTAAGCGTATACCAATCGAAGGACACACGGGCATGTACATTGTTATAGAATAAAATAATACAAGAGTTTAATAATAATGATATCAAGAAAACCTGCCCACCATCCGCTTAACCATCCAACCACAACCGATTGTTGGCAGCCAGGCTATATTTTACGAATGGTAATTGAATGTATATGTTTTGTTTTGTTATAATTGTCGAATTATACCGAATATGGAAAAAAAGACGAACGTTGGCGTTCGCCCAGAGGCCCTTATTTGTTTTAGTTACAATGTATTTGAAACCAGACTGGTTTACCCAAGTGTGTTATCATAATGTTGATAGAGACAATAGACACCTATAAGCAAAGTCATTAACTGTTATAGTTGCCGATTTGGAAAAACAGACGAGCGTTGGTGTTCGTTCAGAGGCCCTCTTGTGTTTATTTACAATGTACTTGTTACCCTCTGACATCGCGAATGAATCTAGTAAAATAGAAGGTCCTGATGCACTGAAAACATTTATCTACATATATCAGGGTTATATTACATTTAGATACATAGGTTGATAAATGTTATCAAGATGGACAAAGTGGTCATATGAATCTCATACACATATACATAATTAAGATACCCCAATTACTATACGTTGATATGAGAATCAACAGAAGAATGCAATTTACAGGTAACCGATTTTTCTTTGTTATAGGCATACGTTATAAGTTTTTGATGAGCTATTTCAATGATTCCGCTGGCGAACGCCAACATCACCAATTGCGACATTTAGCGAAAGTAGTACTCCATCTTACACCGATTAGTCTTTTTTTGGAAACCTACATAAATGAGCTATTGATCAAAGCTTTGTTATTTTTACGTTGTTGTTGTTTTGGCAAATAAACATTTTGCAAATAAACATGATCATATTAACCGTGTTTGTACTTTTATTGACATGTTTTTCTTCTACGATATGTGATCATAGTTAGTACCTTGTTTGTTGTGTGTTTACATCCCCGCATTAATTGCATAATCATGTTTTATCCTTCTACCATATTTGATCATAGAATGTACTCCATAACCGTTTTTATGTGCAGTTATGATTGCAGCGCCTCGTTAACCTAGTGGTTGCGCGTTCAATGTGATGCAGGAACGGTTGAAATATGGTTCCATTAGATCCATTGATTTGCGGTCCGTATTATAGGGTAGTTACGGGAATTTTAAATTAATTTTTGAGTACTCAGCACTGATTTAAACCAAGGAATCCCGTACATCGTTGCTTTACACATGGCAAATCAAAGAGCTTCTTTCTTTATAATCCTGGGATTTGCATTGTATTCTCCTTGTATGTAACCCTTGTATGTAATCAACTCTGCAAATATCTTGGTGTGACTGGGAATTGCAGTTACCTCTATGTACTGTCACTTATCGCTCTTGAAACTCTTTGGTTTTATGGCGCCCTGGTACAGTCAGGCTGTACTGCAGTCAATGAACGCATGCAAACATAAACTCAAATTTCAGGTTTGTGAACAATAATAACAACTTATGTCTACAAACATTGTCACTTAGTTCATTATTGTACTGACTGTATACTAATTAAGTAAGTAATTGTCTCCACAAGTAATAATGCTATACTATATTTGACTGTAAACAAGCATGACTATTGAGCTACTGGGCGATCACCAAGCCTGACAGAGACAGTATACCAATAACCAATGAGAGTCACTGGTGCGATTTACCCGAGACATAATACCCACAAACACCGTCACCAAGTTTCATCATGATCGGACAATACAACTTGGGATATTTTCTGCCCCATACTAAAATACATATTTCCTTATGTAAAAGGGGCCGAACTGGGGAGTTTACTGACATAATTCACTCCACGATGGAATTTGACTGAGACTCGCCATCAAATGCTGTAACAGAGTTTCATCATTATTGGATACTAAAAACTTAAGATGTTTTCTGGCGAATACTTAAAAGAACTATTTCCTAATGTAAAAGGGGCATAACTGGGTAGTTTACTGACATGATTCACTCCATGGTGGAATTTGAAGGAGACTGGCCATCAAATGCTGCAACAGAGTTCCATCATTACTGGATACTAAAAACTTACACTAAAACTTAAAAGAACTAATTCCTAATGTTAAAGGGGCATAACTCTGACATGATTAACTTCACACTGGAACCGGACTGAGGCTTGCCCACAAATACTATAAAAGAGTCGCATCATTAATGGATAATAAAAAAATAAGTATCTGCCTCCAATATATACATACACCTACTTTTTATGGGCAAAAGAGTCAGAACTCTCGATTTACTCGGACAATTGATTCACTCCATGATGGAACTTGACTGAGACTTGCATACAAATGCTGTGACTGAGTTGCATCATGATTGAATGATAATTATAACTTAAGTAGCTGCGTGCATGATATATACACCTACTATTTTTAATGTAAAAGGGGCATAACTCTGGATAAACTAGGGCGAATAACCCCACGATCAAACTTCACCGAAACATGAGCCCACAAACAAGCATTGTGACCGAGTGGCATCATAGTGGGATAATAATTATATAGGTTTTGGAAATAATGCAGTTGAACTTAGTGGATATATGACTTGTAAATAGCTCATTGAAATTGAAACAATTAAAAAAGGTTTATCACCGCATGTTAACTACATACATGCAAATAATAGAAAGCTGGTTGGGTTTTGTTGCAGATTATAATCAAAATTCAAAAATCAATAATTGAGATACATAAACCCATAAGAAGATGGCTGAAAGTTTTAAATACATTTATTAGTTAAAGGTTAATACAGAAATCAAGTTGCACAATACTACAAAATTGTTGTAAAAGTAATTACACCCAAGATTCCCTTGTAAGAAATATACGGTTATTTTCATTCTATGTCTAAATTAAGACAGGTTACATGCATTGTCAATAACAATACAATAACATTCAGTAGGCAAACGTCCAAAGAAGATAAATTGAGATCTAAAGACATGTTTGTCATTTTTAAGAGATTTTTTATTTGTACTATTCCTATGGAATATTCACGCGGAAATTTCCATTTTAAATATTCTTCATATGATAATGATATGAAAACCTACTAAATTTTTCTTTAAAAATTCGTCAAACACTTTATTTTACCTTCAAAACCATAAAAAGTATACATCTGTTTAAATAATTATTTTTATATAAGTTAATGATCATTTTGTAAAATCAAAGATCTATATAAAGAACATAAAAAAACAAAAGTAGTAAACACCAAAATATAATTGAATAAGTGTTTAATAGTATTACAATATTTACACTAATTCGTTATCCTAGTGTTTTGCAAAATAAAACAGCAAAATACGCTTAATATTTATTAGATACATGACTGTCATAAAGCATCAATGGCTTTTCTGACTAATTACAAAACTTCTGAGACTGATACAACATTATTTTAGTATTTCCATTATTGATTTATATAATTAGCTATGTTCATTCAGTTTGATAGAACTCGGTTACAACGAATAAATAAGCGTATGTTGAACATTAAATATGATTGCTATTACTATTCACTTGCTCAAACAGCATTGAATACATGGTAATTTCCGCCAGAGAGAGCAAAATCACGACTGATAAAGAAAAGGTGTCAATTTGCATTAAAGACCTTCAGTGAGTCATTACTGTTCATTCCGACAACTATGGCACGTGTGTGAGGACAGAATGACACGGAGCAGGGCTTGGTCAGTCCGTTCTTCTCTTCCAGTATTTCCGCCATCTTGCCGTCACTCTCCGTTAGCAGCATCACGTTGTGGCTGGTTAATCCACACACGAGAAGCTGGCCGGGCCCTACCTTCACCACGGCCAGGGGATGGATGAGCCGAATATCTCGGTACTTCCGCAGGACCTTCCCGTCAAGGGTCAGCTGGAGGACGGTGTTGGCATTGTTGTCAGACACGTGAAGGGTCGGCGGTGTTGAAGCTGACACAGTCAGGTAATATGGTGTGTTGAAAAGTTGTCTTCTATCATCTGTTTGGAATGTACTTAAGATATGCCCATCCAATGTCATCACTTCAACACGCGGGTTTGATGTATACGAAACGTATAATCTATTGTTGTTAAACGCAATACCAAAACAACAAGATGATACTTTAATTTCCTTTCCACACGACAGCTGTCCTCCCTTCGTAGACAGCAGCTGAATCATGAACTTGTTCTGGACTGTAACGGCGGCCTGGTCACCGGGGAGCACACACACGTCCCATCCTGGTAGCTGGAGGCGGGACGTGACGGTGCAGGTGCTGATGTCTACCAGTTTGACACAGTTGTTACCACGGTCAGCCAGGAGGACGAGACCAGGCGAGATCAGGGCTGAGCCCGTGATCCAGCAGGGGTTCAGGTCCTGAGATGTTCTGACCAGGATATCCGCCTCCTTCTTCCACGTCATAGTAGCGAGGTCAGGAACTGGAACTAACATAATAAGGACTACATGTATATCTTTAGTCACTTTGATCTTATAAATGTAAGTGTAAATACTTGTATAAAGTCACAACTTCAATCGCCAGTTTGTTTAAGGTAAACTTACACGACAGCCACCACGGAATAAACAGTAATTATAAATACATGTTATGATGAGGGTTTCGACTTAGAAACATGTTTGCTTCAACAATTTTCGTGTGTAGACTCAGAATTAAAATATGAAGCGTTAATAAAAATATTTCTGATCAAAAGTACATGAAATGAGTACTTTTTTCATTGAAAAGGACAAAGAAGTTGTTAAAATCAAATAAATATGTTAAAAAACATGTCAATGTTCCCATCACTATAAATGTCGTTATGTCAGCGAAACACACCATTTATCGAGTACAGTTGTCCTTGTATACATATTCATCAGGCTAATTAAAACACTGTTTTTACATAATTGGACTTCACTTCATAAAGGCATTGACGAAAGCACTCGCACGCTCGCACCTGAACAAACTGGCACCTGCACACACTCCAGCCCGCACCCGCACACACTCGCACCTGCACATACTCTCAGGCGCACCTTCGCAAACTCAACCGCACCAGCACACACTTGGACACATTCTCTACCGCACCCGCACACACCCGCACAATCACACCTCCACACATACACACCCGTAACCGACCACACTCTCATTTGCACCCGCACACACTCTCATTCGCAGCCGCACGCACTATCACTTGCACCGCACACACTCTCACCAGGGCACACTCTCACTCGCACCTACACACTATCTCAACCGCACCCGCACACACCCTAACCTTCACTCACTCGAACATGCGCAAATTCTCAACCGAACCCGCAAAACCCTTATCAGCACCTACACATATTTTCACCCGCACACACTCTCACTCGCCCACACACACCCTCACTCGCACTCAACCCAACACGCACCCGCACAGATTCTCGCTCGCACCCGCACACACTCTCACTCGTACACTAACGCACCTGTACACACTCTCTACCCCAACACACTCGACCTCACTCGCACACACCCTCACCCTCAATCGCACCCGAACACATTCTCACTCGCACACGCACACACTCTCACTCGCACACAATCTCACTTGCATCCGTATACACTCGCAGCCGCACACCGATGCTACCGCACCTGCACACACTCTCACCCGCACTCGCACACACTCTAACCTGCACCCGCACAAACTCTCACCTGCACCCGCACACACTCTAACCCTTACCTTCACACGTTCTAGCCCTCAGTTGCACTCATTCTCACTCGCACCTGCACACAATCTCACTCGCACACACTCTCACTCGCATCCGCACACTCTCAATCGCACCCGCACACACTCGCTACTGCACACCGGTGCACCTGCACACACTCTCACCCGCATCTGCATAAACTCTCAGCCGCATCGAACACACTCCCACCCGTATCCGCATACACTCTCACTTGCACCTGCACACACTCTCATCCGCAACCGCACAGAATCTCACCCGTACCTGCACACACTCACACCTGCACCCGCACTCACTCAACTCAAACCTGCAAACACTCTTACTCAAACCTGCACACACTATCACTTGCACCTGCACACACTCTCACTCGCACACACTCACATCCGTCCCGACAAACACTCAAACCCGCATCCGCATACACTCGCACCTGCACACACGCTAACCCTAACCCGCACGCTCTCATCCGCGCACACTCTCACCCGCACCCGCACAAACTCTCACCGGCACCCGCTCACATTCCCAATCGCACCTGCACATACTTTTACCCGCACCCACACACACTCTCATCCTCGCCCGCACAAAATCCCACTTGCATCTGCACAAACTCTCACTCGCACCTGCACACATTCTCACCCGCAACCGCACACACTCTCATCCTCACCTGCACAAAATCTCACTCGCATCTGCACAAACTCTCACTCGCACCTGCACACATTCTCACTCGCAACCGCACACAATCTCACCCGCACTCGCACCCAATCTAAACCGCACCCGCACACACTCTAAATTAAACATGCATACACTCTCACTTGCACCTGCACACACTCTTGCTCGCACGCATACACACTATCACCCGCAAACACCTGCACCGCACACTCTTTCACTCGAACTCGCACTTGCAAACAGTCTTACCCGCATCCGAACACACTCTCAACCTCACCCACACATACTCTCAACCTCACCCACACACACTCTCACTCGCACCTGCATACATTCTCACCCGCTGCCACACACACTCTCATCCGCAACCGCACTCACTCTCATCCGCACCTGCACTAACTCTCACTTGAACCCGCCCATCCCCTTACTCGCACCCGCTCACACTCGCACCCACTCTACTCTCACTCGCGCACTCTTTCACGCGCAACCGCTCACACTCTCACTCGCACCCGCACACACTCTCATCTGCATATACTCATACCAGGGCAAATTCTCACCCGCACCCGCACACACTCTCACCCGCAACCGCACACACTCTCCCCCGTGGCCGCACACACTCTCACCCGCACCCGCACACATTCTCAACCCCACACACACTAACTCAAACCTGCACACACTCTCAGGTGCACCTGCATACACTCTCATTCGCATACACTCACACCCGCACCTACACACATTCTCATCCGCAACCGGACAAACTCTCACCCACACCCGCAAACATTCTTATCCGCCCTCGCTCACACTCTCACCCGCACCCACTTTCACCGTCATCCGCAAACATTCTCACGCACCTGCACTCACTGTTACCTACACAAAATCACTCGCACACACACACACACACACACACTCGCACCTTCACAATCTCACTCGCACTCGCTACTGCACACCGTCGCACCTGCATACACTCTCACCTGAACCCACTCTCACCCGCACCCCCAAAACCTCTCACCAGCAACCACACACTCTTCCCCGTGACCGCACACACTCTCGTCTTCACCCGCACACACTCTCACCCAAAAACACTCTTAACTCAAGTGCACCTCTACACACTATCACTCGCTTAACTCTCACTCGCACCTACACACATTCCTACCCGCAACCGCACACACTCGCACCAACACACTCTCACCTGCACCCGCACACACTCTCACCCGCACACACTCTCATCCGCACCACACACACTCTCACCCGCACACACTCTCACTTGCACCCGCACACACTCTCACCCGCACCCGGACAAACTCTCACCTGCATACACTCACCCGCTCACACGCTCACCCGCACACACTCTCACCCGCACACACTCTCATCTTCACCCGCACGCACTCTCATACGCACCTGCTCACACTCTCACATGCATCTGCACACACACATACACACGCACTCTCGCACACGCGCGCGCGCACACACACGTATCCGCTCACGCAAACACTCATCCCCCACACATGCACCCACGCACGTGCGTCCGTGCACACACACACACAGGCACGCACGCACGCACGCACGCACACACACACACACACGCACACACGCACACACACACACGCGCGCGCGCACCGACGCAGGCACGCACACACATACACTAATTGGATATATTGTGAACAATAGGTTAGTTTTTATCAACAAAATTACACTTTTAATGATGTCAAATGCATCTATGGTAATAACGTTATAGTCGTATGATATTCAACTTAAAATCTTCTCTGTTAAATCAATCAAATGTTTAAGCATGTCAAGGTGCTTGTTTATTGAGTTAAATGAGTGCTGATCTTTAAAAGTATTAACAAGTATTATTTTTAATACGATCCTAAGGCACTATTTGCTATTTTAAACCACGTTTTGTGACGAGATTTACCTCGGGGACAACTTGGCCACCGTGGCCAGATTTATCCCAGGTGCAAATATGTGCATATAAACGCTAAATCCAATGTCTGGAGGTTGAACAATTTTGTCCCCTGTCATATAATGCAAATACTGATTTGTCCCCCAGTCGTATCTCTATTTTGGTAGGGACGGTAAAGATTCAACATTACAAAAGATATTGATTTTCTCAATAGCCATAAAAACGCGTCCAAAACATACCCCAGTACTCAATGGTGCTACAGACAATAGGCACGTTTTAAGCAAGGTCAATTACTGTTATAATTAACGAGTTATAGCGAATGGGGAAAAACAGACGAGCGTTGTTGTTCGTTCAAAGGCCCTCTTTTGTTTATTTACAGTGTACTTGAAACTAGACTAGTTTACCCAATAGACCAGTAGATACTTAATGAAGATAAAAAAGCTTGTAATAAAACATTAAACCAAAGTATGAAACTGTATTTCATAATTTTAGCAATTACCTTGTATGACCGTTCTTAACAAGAACACAACATACTACACTAAGTCTAACTTATTGGGAGATAATAATTAAGCATACTATTCCTACCAAACTCTCCCGCCATGTACAGTGTTCCAAAGCCCATGTTCGATCCCAACAGCCGCTCCGTGTCCGCGTCTTTAACAAATCGATACTTCCGGGACTTCATCCTACCAGTCATCTTCTCCATCTCGTCATGAATCCCCCGTAACTCCTTCTGGGCTCTCCTTGCCGTCACGTACCGCTGGTTAACCGAGACGTCCACGGAAGTCAGTTCTGTCCTTGTGGCCTCAAGTCCGCATTTTGCCAACTCACAATCAGTCTTCAGTTTAGTCAGCACGCTTTCATCCTCGGTCTTCATTTTCTGGATGTTGCCGAGCAACTCCTTCTCGCGTCGGTCCAGGTAGGTTTTGATTTCTGCACGGAACTTTCTCAGTCTGTCGATTTCAGTCTTAGACTGGTGTTCGACCTCGTCAAAAAGCTCCTTTACTTTACTTATGTACCCAGATAGAAGATCTTCCGCTCGTTTAATAGATGGTTCCAGCTCCCTGAATTCCCTTTCATTGGTGAAATCCTTAGACACATTAGCAATGTAGTCGACTTTGCACGTGCGATGACCGATGACTACACAGTCACCACAACCAAGGTCGCTGTGGGTCGGACAGTAAAACTTGATCATCTCATTCGGATGTGTTTTACAATATTCAGTTACACCGATGTCAGACTGCTTAGTGGACGGGTCGAAGGACGGCATCTTATCTTTGGACAACATAATGTGGTTTCTGGACACCTTGAATTTCTTATGGGCCTTGATACAGGGATCACACATGTACTCTTGGCAGGTCTGACAGAATCCCTGGGCTACAGAGCGTTTGCCCTCCTCTTCACACGGCTGACAGAAGACAGTTGTGTCATCGGAGCCCTTGTTAAGGTCAGGGTCACGCCTTTTTCCAGATACTTCCATCTATAATTACGAATTAGAAAGTTCACGAGATATTAATAAATCAGTAAACCAGCTAAGAGCAGCCAAAACGAATATAACATTTTGTTTGTCTAAAACGAAAGTACATGTAATGACCGAAATCCACATTCAGAAGTCCTTTAATGACGTTTTAAACATGTTTTCTTTTTAAGAAAACCCCATAGAAGCTAGCAATGGTGTGCCGTTAACTGAATAAAACACACAATTAAAGAAATACAAATTTTAGTTACCTTGATGTTTGTTGATCATAGAAACCAATAAGGAAGTAAATTGATGTCCTCCTTAGCGCATGCTCGTTCTTAAAGGCCCATATACGCTGTAATGTGGGTCGTGCTAAACTGCTGACCGATTAGCTGACCATATAGGAATAGAAGAGATTTGCTGACGAATTGCTGACCATATAAACAAAGAAGGATTTTTATTTTTTTAAGTTTTTCTGTTTGTTATGTTTGTTTTCAGTGTTTTAAATGTTATAATGTCATATGAAATAATTAATTGAATTGACGAATATTCTTTTTGTTATTCCAAGAGCGTTTCGTTGCAGATACAGTAGATGTCTTTTTATCAGTAAAAGATAGAAATAAAACTGTCTACATCCAGGCCACACCACGTGGAGGCGCTCTTACCATGGCCTATTTTTTTTTGAGTGAATGAGCTAGTGAGTAGTGATTGATTGAGTGATTGAGTGATTGTGTGAGTGAAAGAGTTATTGATAGTGAGTGATTGATAGTGAGTGATTGATTGAATGAGTGTGCTAGTGAATAAGTGCAAGCGCAATTGCCTGAATAAAAGTCACCTAATATGTGTATAATACATGATAAATGTATCATAGTCCATTTTCAGTAACTTTTCAATATCGAGTTTTCCTATACGTTGGGTCAGCTAAGAATTTGGTCAGTAACTTTCCAATATCGGGTTTCCTTATACGCTACATTGGTCAGCTAAGAAATGGGTCAGTAACTTTTCAATATCGGGTTTCCTTATACGCTACATTGGTCAGCTAAGAATTTGGTAAGTAACTTTCCAATATCGGGTTTCCTTATACGTTACATTGGTCAGCTAAGAAATGGGTCAGTAACTTTTCAATATCGGGTTTCCTTATACGCTACATTGGTCAGCTAAGAATTTGGTAAGTAACTTTCCAATATCGGGTTTCCTTATACGTTACATTGGTCAGCTAAGAAATTGATCAGTAACTTTTCAATATCGAGTTTTCCTATACGTTACATTGGTCAGCTAAGAATTTGATCAGTAACTTTCCAATATCGAGTTTTCCTATACGTTACATTGGTCAGCTAAGAATTTGGTCAGTAACTTTCCAATATCGGGTTTCCTTATACGTTACATTGGTCAGCTAAGAAATGGGTCAGTAACTTTTCAATATCGAGTTTCCCTATACGTTACATTGGTCAGCTAGGAATTTGGTCAGTAACTTTCCAATATCGGGTTTCCTTATACGCTACATTGGTCAGCTAAGAAATTGGTCAGTAACTTTTCAATATCGAGTTTTCCTATACGTTACATTGGTCAGCTAAGAAATTGGTCAGTAACTTTTCAATATCGAGTTTTCCTATACGTTACATTGGCCAGCTAAGATTTAAGAGCTCCTCTCTATCATTGAGTAATAGTTAACGGCATATAAAATAAGTTAAAAAGACAGCTATAAGTTTCAATGTTATAATAACAAAATCAATTTGATAATACTTAGTCTGATACAAGTCCGTAACTCGTATTACTTTTTCATTTATCAACAAATATCAGGCCATAAATCGGGTTAAAGGTAAAAGTACTTGTCAATGACATATCGCTTACATAACAATTGGATATTTAGTCAAAAATTAACAATGTATCATAGTCCATTTCCAATATCGGGTTTCCTTATACGCTACATTGGTCAGCTAAGAATTTGGTCAGTAACTTTTTAATATCGGGTTTCCATATATGTTACATTGGTCAGCTAAGAAATTGGTCAGTAACTTTTCAATACCAAGTTTTCATATACGTTACATTGGTCAGCACTATGCACTGAACCGTGAAGTTGACTGACCATATAGTCATTTTGGTCAGCTAAGAAATTGGTCAGTATCTTATGAATGATGCATTACTTTGTCATCAATATGCACTGAACCATGAAATAGAGTGACAAAACAACAATTGACCCCGAGGCTCTTGGTGCAAATCGTGACAACTCGATAGTCGCACAGTGTTAGCGTTCTTATCTTTACAAGATTTTAAGGGGCTTCATGGAACATAAGAGTTAATGAATAAATATAAATTAAAAGCGTACACTAGTTTCACCATTAATGCTTTATTTGTTTATATTGTGTGAACATTTTATTATGCTGTATGCACAACGAATCACAATTATTTCCTAAAAAATTAAAGGACTTGTAATTACACATAATATGAGTAAGTCTACTATAATGCCTACATAACAAAATTATTATGTATTTAGTCAAAAACATAACAATATATCATAGTCCATTGTCCTTAAAAGTTACATTGGTCAGCTAGGAATTAAAAGGACTTGTAATTAAACATAATATGAATAAATATAATATAATGCCTACATAACAATATTAAAGGTAAAATATTTGTCAATGACATATTGCTTACATAACTAATTTATTAAGTATTTAGTCAGGAATTGTAGCATAGTCCAATTTCCTCATATGTTCCATTGCTCAGCTAAGAATTTGGTCAGTAAATTTTCAATACCAAGTTTTCCAATACATAACATTGGTCAGCACTATGTAGTGAACCGTGAAGTTGACTGACAATATAGAACCAGTACAACTTTCCAATATCGGGTTTCCTTATAATACGTTACATTGGTCAGCTAAGAAATTGTCCAGTAACTTTTCAATACCAAGTTTTCCTATACGTTACATTGGTCAGCACTATGCAATGAACCGTGAAGTTGACTGACCATATAGAAACAACTTTGCATTATCGAGTTTCCCTATACGTTACATTGGTCAGCTAAGAAATTGGTCAGTAACTTTTCAATATCGATTTATCCTATACGCATAATATGAGTAAAATAATATAATCTTCTTTCTCACTTACCGACTAATTTGGCACCAACGGATAAAATTCCAAACTTTTATCAAGGAAATCACGAGCTTTAAATCCAGAGTATGAAAACACTGGACACTTGGTTAAATTGCCTAAGTATTTCGCCTGCGAATGTCCAACAATTAAAGCCATAATGAAACTAATAGGAAACACAAAGTCCAGCTAAAAACAATATTTCACTTTATAAAACTATATGAGAACGCAAAACTGCACTAGACAAAATCATTTAAATTTACAAATGGATCACACTAATTACAGAAAAATAATGAAAAATACGGCAATCTTTCGGAGTATATTTTGCAATGACTATGAAAGTGATGTTCTTGACCAAGAAAATAAAATATATACTTATCAAACTTTACTCATTAGCAACAGTTTGCCTATGATTGACTTATTATTCACAAAATAACTTAGAACATACAACAGATTAAAGAGAAATAATTTCTTAATTAAAATGACCGATGGCGATTTGGCAAACACCATTCTTTTGATCGTTCTTTGATGTAGTGCAGATAGTTTTTCACAGGTAATGAAGCTAACATTTAAAGCTACATTAACGATTAAAAATATTGCTTTCAAATAATTGTACTGTACATCGTAATTAAAACCGTGATATATTTCACATATTTTCAACAAACCAGTAAAAAACAACTCAATTCATTTCATTGAAATGCAATTCCCCCCCCCCCCCAAAAAAAAAAAAACACACCAAAAATCCGTCTATTCTTACACTATAAGGATTATATAAAATAAATTTAACATAATATGTCTTGAAAAATCTTAAATATCAAAACTTTTTTTTTCATGTGTTTTCCTTCTTTGTCTATATGGTCAGCAATTGGTCAGCAACTCTCTTTTGGTTAGCGCTAAAGATCATACCAATACCGAATCGACACAAGCAAAGATCATACAGATGGAAATACAATTAAAATTGTTGTCTGCCACCATAAATCTAAACATGTATGAAAATTTTTTCTTTTCATTCCTTGGATGTGCAAGAAAATCTTTTATGTACCAGGTAAGTTTAACAAATAAGATACTGAGTAACTGGATTACATATTTTGTTTTTTAACTTGTCAGCAAGGTTACCAAGTATTGGAAATTACTAGACTTTTAAATTAAATACTGTAGCTACTTTCTAGTTCTGAGTGATGATCAAAAGTCAATTTACCACCTGTTATACTATTTTTTGTCTACAGTCTAAGTGATGATCAATCGCTAGTCAATAATTGTATTTTTTTGTCGTTAGTGACTTTTACGTTCTGAGTGGATAGTGGATATCACTATTTTTCTGTCTTTTCCTACTTTTACGTTCTAAGTGATGATCAATAGCCAGTTAATATTACTAATTGTAATATTTCTGTCGTTTCCTTCTTTTACGTTCTGAGTGATGATCAATAGCTAGTTAATATTACTATTTTTCTGTCGTTTCCTACTTTTACATTCTAAGTGATGATCAATAGCCAGTTAATATTACTATTTTTCTGTCGTTTCCTTCTTTTACGTTCTGAGTGATGATCAATAGCAGTCGATATTACTATTTTTCTGTCGTTTCCTTCTTAAACGTTCTGAGTGATGATCAATAGCCAGTCGATATTACTATTTTTCTGTCGTTTCCTTCTTTTACGTTCTGAGTGATGATCAATAGCAGTCGATATTACTATTTTTCTGTCGTTTCCTTCTTTTACGTTCTGAGTGATGATCAATATCCAGTCGATATTACTATTTTTCATCGCCCAAAACTAATCTTTCAGTGAAATCACCATATGGTTGGCTAAAACATTGGCAAAAGCAAGCATGCTTGAATCAAAGTATTGAAATCTTCATATGCCTGAATGTTGGAGTTGATTTTCCGCAACATTGTCAACACTGTAAGCAGCCATGAACGTCGTTTTTAACCTCCTTTCTAAGAGTTCAAGCTGCAGACAACAGTTTATAAACATTATGATCTTTGAGCGAATAATGTTATGATCATTAGTGTTTACGTTCATTTCATTTGCGGACATGAAGTACATGTGAATACCTCATGGTTTCACAGAGAATAGTTAACGTAGTACTTGGAACCAGATTCTTAAAGCTGTACTCTCACAGATATACCATTTTTACAACTTTTTTTTATTTTTTGTCTTGGAAAGAGCAAGATTTTGCGAAAATATTTGCAAACCAATGATGTAAGACTGCTGACAAAAACTCAGATCGTAGATTTTCATATTTCCGTTCGAAAAGTTTATGTTTTATGGCTTAAACCTAACGGTTTAAGAAAAATGCATAAAACATCAATTTTGAACGGAAATATGAAAGTCTACGATCTGAGTTTTTGTCAGTAGTCTTATATAACTGGTTTCCATGGATTTTCGCAAAAATTGTCTTGTTTCAAGACAAAAAAAAGTTGTCAAAACTTTCAATCTGTGAGACTGCAGCTTAAATACTCAACCCAATAAGTTGGCATATTCGTAATTATACTATTTACCAGGGTTTTTTACACATTTTCTTTCTGCGTGATACATTATTCGGCGGATCAAAAGAAAATGATTTGGTATAAAATATGAATGTGTGAAGATACACAAAGAAAAAGAAGCAAATATCACGAGATTTTAGTTCATTGTAGCAACATTAATTCTGTATTCATAAGTAAAATGGCTACTCCCACCTCCCTGTTTCCTCAAAACTATACTTCTACCTGATACTTGAATTTATTTGTATTTTAGGGCACGCGCGTAGTATACAAATTACATACACATACAATCACATCGTTACATAAACATATTCAAGCCACAATTACAATTGAAATACAGACATATCTTATGATTACGTAAATGACTTGTTTGCAACTGCTTTATGAATTGTGCTAGCAAAACCGACCAATTATTTTGTGTTTAAGGGCGATAATAAAAAAAACACCGTGTCCATCCACTCCCCTATTGATTCGCTAGTGTGTTGTGCCTAATATCGCTTCTCTCGCCTGAGACTCATGTCATTTGGGCCACATGGGGCACGCACTGAGTACGTCCAGCCTGAGTTTGCTAGTATGTAATCATCCAAAATCTACTCCAACCTGGGATTCACGCTACTGCGGCAATAGTGGGAACGCGCCTGGAACGTCCCGCCTAAATTCGCCAGAATGTTATCTCCCCAAACTCTACTCCCACCTTGGACTCACGTTACTCGGGCCATAGGAGGTGCGCGCCGTGTGCATCCCGCCTCAATTCCCTAGTATGTCATCCCACAAACTCTACTCTCACCTTGGACTCACGTTACTCGGGCCATAGAGGGTGCGCGCCGTGTGTGTCCCGCCTCAATTCCCTAGTATGTCATCCCCCAAACTCTACTCCCACCTTGGACTCACGTTACTCGGGCCATAGGAGGTGCGCGCCGTGTGCATCCCGCCTCAATTCCCTAGTATGTCATCCCCCAAACTCTACTCTCACCTTGGACTCACGTTACTCGGGCCATAGAGGGTGCGCGCCGTGTGCATCCCGCCTCAATTCCCTAGTATATCATCCCCCAAACTCTACTCCCACCTTGGACTCGCGTTACTCGGGCCATAGGGCGTGCGCGAGGTGTGTGTCCCGCCTCAATTCGCTAGTGTGTAATTTCCTAAAACTCTACTCCCAGCTGGGACACGTGTTACTCGGGCCATAGGGGGTGCTCGCCGTGTGCGTCCCGCCTGAATTCGCTAGAATGTCTCCCAAACTCTACTCCAACCTTTGACGTAAGTTACATAGTCTATAGGGGGTGCGCGCCATGTGCGTCCCGCCTGAATTTGCTAGTGTGTTATTTCCTAAAACGCTACCCCCACCTGGGACTCAAGTTACATGGGCAATAGGGGGTGCGCACCGTGTGCGGCCCGCCTGATTTCGCTTGTGTGCAATATCTTAAAACTCTAGTCCAACATTGAACTCACGTAACTTGGGCCATAGGGGGTTCACGACGTGTGCGTACCATCTGAATTCGCTAGAATATAATCTTATAAACTCTACCCCAACCTTGGTTTCACGTTACTTGGATAATAGTCGGCGCGCGCCGCGAGCTTGACGCCTGAATCCGCCAGAATATTATCTACCAAGCTCGACTCCCACTTTGACCCTTGATAATTTACCCCAGGGGCAATTTTTCAACGGGTGACTCATACATTTTTAAATTTGAAAACTGACTAAGACTGTTCATTAATGAACCTTCGTCGCATGAAAAGTTGTTCCTCGTTGAAAACAAAAAACTTACAGTGTTCAATCTTTTACATAAATCCTATGGTCATGCTTCATTGAATGTAGTAATTGTATATGTTTGGTTATTTATATCACACAATTCCACTAGTTTTATCAATCTTAGATACGATTAAGACCAGTTTTTAAAACCACCCTAAATTTTACGTTGGGTCATTATTTAACGTTGAAAACTGACCACTTCAGTCACATGCAATTTAATAATATTTTGATAGTCAGTATTAAAGTTTCAAGGACATGTATGCCACAGGCTGAAAATACTCTCGTGTGTGCTTATTTCGAGTTCGTATAAAGTGCCGGAATAAAATGATTACTTAGGGGATACCATTGACTTTATTGTAGATAATTGTGAAAATCAAGAACATTGTCCTTTTATTGCTTTGTTTGCTCAACATACATACTATGTAGCAACATTTTCTCTTCCATTGTTGGTTAAGTGATTATTTCCTGAAGCTGTCATTGTTGTTTCAGAACCTCCATGGTGAAACAATATTGATTTAACCATCTTCATGTTCACCTGATGCTGGTTCATGCACATTTTGAGAACTGATTGTTGCAAAAGTGGCAAAATATAAGTACCATATAATGCTTTATATGCACAGTCCTACAAAGAGAATACTAGGTTAGTGCCGTGGATTGAAGAAGTTTATTTCGCAAGGCAGAGGGATTTATCGGGTGAGCTGAAGGCGATAGGTGTCAGTGATATTAACTATAAATATTGATGCTCTGAACAGCGACATGGCAACATTCCGTTAACCTTATGGCTGAGCGTTCACTTTGATGCTGGAACGGTAGGAAATTGGTTCCAGTAGATCCCTTGCTTTGCGGTCGGCATTATATGGTAGTTATGATAGTTTTCAATCAATTTGTGAGTATTCAGCACTAGTTTAAACCAAAAAATCGGTGCTTTACACAGGGCAAATTCCGGATCCAAGAGGTATCTTCTTTAAAAGCTTGGGATTTGCATTGCATCTCCATGTACGTAACACTTTTTCATCAACTCTGATAATACCTTTGTGTGACTGGGAATTGCAGTTACCTCTATGTAATCTCACTTATCGCACTAGAAACTCTTTGGTATTATGGCGCCCTGGTACAGTCAGGCTGTACTGCATTTAATGAGCGCAGGCAAACATTAACTTCAGGTTTGTGAACAATAACAACAACTTATGTCTACAAACACTGTCCCTTAGTTCATAATTGTACTGACTGTATACTAATTAAGTAAGTAATTGTCTCCACAAGTAATAATGCTATATATATACTATATTTGACTGTAAACAGGCATGACTATCGAGCAACTGGGCGATGACCAAACCTGACAGAGACAGTATACCAATTACCAATGAGAGTCACTGGTGCGATTTACCCCGAGACATAATGCCCACAAACACCGTCACCAAGTTGCATCATGATCGGATAATACAACTTGAGATATTTTCTGCCGCATACTAAAAGACCTATTTCCTAATGTAAAAGGGGCATAACTGGTGAGTTACTGACATGATTCACTCCACGTTGGAATTTGACTGAGACTTGCCACCAAATGCTGTAACAGAGTTTCATCATCATAGGATACTAAAAACTTAAGATATTTTCTGGCGAATACTTAAAAGAACTATTTCCTAATGTTAAAGGGGCATAACTCTGACATGATTAACTCCACAGTAAATAATATGTACACATGTTTTGTACTTGTCGCCATTTTTGTATGATATTCGGCCACATGGGTCTATAATCTTCTGGTAAATAAATGTTCTGTTCTGTTCTGTATTTGTTTTTCATCTTTGCAACAAGTATTTAAAATTGAAGTTTATAATGAAATAAAGATAACAGTTTATTTGTATTAATTGCTTTTGAAATTGACTGAACGTGGCTATCGCATAACTATTTTAATGTATAAGGAAAACCCCAATTAAACATTTGTACACTATAAAAATGTTCCAAAAACGCTTTTAGTATGTCTAGCAAAATTATCATTTTCTAGGGCTCTCTTTCGTGTGAAAATAATTTTCAGTATTTAGTCTTGATAGCAATATTGAATTACACATATTATTTAGTCCCTAACAATACCAAAGCTTTCAGTTTAATCCTGGTAGTAGCGGTGTACACATGTTCTCATGACTTGGTAAAAAACGGCCTAGTACGTAATTGTAAATCATAATTGAATTATAACAGCGATTATTCGGTATTGTGTGGTGTTTCATAAATTGCATGACTTTATTTAAACTTATATCTAATACAATATTATAGAAGTAAGATATTTGATTTGAGAGAAGGAAAATCAGAACTTCTCAATTTTCATTTGATATCTCCCACTCACTTTTTGTGCTGTCCTCCCAGGCCTTGTATATTATTCTTTAATTGTTATATCGTGTTCAGCGGGTACAATTGCTTTTGTATTTTATTTAACAGTTTTCATATATCGTCTCCATTTTAAGATTTCCTTCAGTTCTGCAGTGTTGTGTCATTTCCTCAGCCATATCGCGTGCAACTTCAAACAAACTGATAAATCTTCATAGTTTGTCATTTAGTTCAGACATTTGGCGGTCCACCCAAGTGTTCGGTATATTTAATCATCTATTTATCGTGTGCAGCGCCAAACATAAATGGTATATGATAAACGTCTATAGTCGTCATCTATAGGAGACTCTTTGTGATCAGCCTGACTGTAGTCTTTTAGTTTGTGTCCTCCAAAAACAACTGATGTATAATAAGTTATTATATGCATACCGACTCTTAGCTTTATTCTGCATTCATGCGATCAGCTCAAGTATTCTGTTTTATTCTTTTCTGATATATCGAGTGCAGCGCTGGTGTATTGTAAATTCACATATGTCGTCTTATATTTCAGCTTGTTTCGATCAGGTTAATTTTTGTGTCATTTCTTTTTCGGCTTTGTAGTAATGACATTTGAATTTAGCCTCCAGGTTGAAGATGTAATGCTGATTGAATAAGATGGCAATAAATACGATTGTAGTTTAGGAGTTAGATAGTTGTCATACGTTATCTGTTAGTTGCTGTAAATTGAGGAAACAGTAAACCTTTGTGTAGAAAGGCAATGCATTTTGGCAATATATGTGGGTAGAAATTCTGTCAAGCAATCACAGTTGCTGACAATGTCCTTCGAAATATTACCAATCTTTTAAACCAATAGTCCATTACAACAGATATCATAAATTCCATTCGCGTCATAATCATCCATTTTTATTGTTCAATTTCATCCAATCTTTGAACTTCCTTTTATTGATTCACACTCGTCAATATTCATTTTCTTATTATTTTCATTTATATGTATACAACAGCAATATCAATATAAAACACGGTACATCATATACTGAAGAAAAAAACACACACGATATCTTCAATTATCATATGACTCAATGTCCCATCTATGTTAAACATGCAAAACAAGATGTTAACTGTTGGTTTGAACAACGGGTAGGCTATGATCTTAAACCATAGCAAGGCAAGGGCAACGATTGACGAATTACCTTCTTGTCTGTACTGAAATCAAATCTTTATACTTCAGGTTTCCTCAGAAAAGAAGTATCTCAAACCAATCGCTTCATGTCATTAAACTTTCCGAACTAGAATTGTTCATTTGAGTCCGATGTCAAATCCCCATACAGATATTCATTAACCAGACATTCGCTATTCATTTGTATTTGCTTAATAAAATCTAAGGCATTTACAATGACATTTGAATTTAGCCTCCAGGTTGAAGATGTGATGCTGATTGAATATGATGGCAAGAAATATTATTATAGTGAAGGGATAAGATAGGTTTCATGCGTTATCTATTAGTTGCTGTAAGAAAAAGTTTAAACCGCTCTACAGAAAGGCAATACATTTTATCTAAGGCAAGTTATTCTGTCATGTCATCACTGTTGCTGACACTGCCCTCAGAAATATTGCCAACCTCTCAAATCAATGGTCCATTACAACAGATATCATAAATTTCATTCACGTCTTAAATATCTGTATCTATTGTTCGGCTTCATCCAATCGTTGAACTTCCTTTCATTGATTCACACTCGTCAATATTGAAAGAAAGTGTTAATGTTATTTCACGACGAGAAATGGTAATAAACTGAATCAAGGAAACACATTACTCCCATGGCTTTTGAGTCACAAAAATAACGTGACAACACGCAACAGCAGACCTGGGCAATAAAGTATTTTTCTTTAAATGTTGACAACGTTACAATAAGATATGAAATACTGAAAGTGATGTAATATTCGAAATAATGGAAGGATATTTTGAATTTCTCATAAGTTTGGCCAAGTCCGTACATGCATGGATATATGAAGTAATAAAAATGGAAATAAGAAAGAAGCAACTAGTTAAATGTATACGTATATAGATATGCTTTCTTATACTACAATTTATGTACTGTGTATATCTTAACCGTGTATGGATAGAGCAGTGTCAGCGTTGCAAAATATTTTGTTAAATTCTTGACACTTAGACGATGAGTGAAAACATAGCATATCAGTAAAATTCATTTAAAGTTAATCAAAAATATATTCAAAAACTTAATGAACTTTATTAAACGATATTTTTAACATGGTATTATTGCAAACTTTCATCAGATGATTAAAATTGCTTATTGCTATTTACAATAGATGGTAAAAAGCACAATGGAGCTATTGACATAGCACAATATAAAATGGAAGATGTTCTGCATATGTAAACACGCAACCTATGCTCTTTTATTCTAATGTGAAGAAAGTTGCTGAAGAAAACAATATAAATTTTATAAATTATAACTTTCTTGAACAAGTTTAGAGGGTGTTCCCCCACAGCAATTCTTTTATGGGAAAAGATGAAACGAGTAACAAAGGCACGGCGGTTATTGGCAACATTTTCTTCAAACGCTTTCCTTCTTTTGGAGGTAGAGCGGTCCACTGGAAAATAATGATTAAATCATTAACAATGATATAAATTATTTTAACGATATTGATATCACATTGCTAATTTAGGACAAGTAACATAACCGCCAGTACCGATTTTCCTAGCGTTGATTGATAAGCAAGGAATTAAAAGAATACCGTTTTTCCTGCCATATTAGTTCGCGATGCCCCGGGGCATTATGCTGCCAATCTTCTGTTGACTTAATTGCATCTGTTTTGAGGGAAATGTTGAAAAATATCTTTGCGCCGTAGTGTTTTTTGCAGAGCTAAACAGTAAATTAACGACTCGAAATTTATAAAAGTCTAACCCTTTTTGCATATGTTTTTTCTTTGTATGGTGCCATAAAAAACATAGCTTTCGAAGGTTTGTCTGTCAAATAATTGTATACGTTAAAACTTATAAATTAACATATACCATGATTATTTGATAAATTACATTTTCATCTTTGACATTTCCAAAGATTCATTTAAACGTTTGATATAAAGTAAAATCACATAGCTTGCATGAACATAAAACCTTCCTAAATTATTGACATTTAAAAAATTTACGAGCGTTTAACAACAAATATTTCGATAACAGTATGGCAGGAACACATAAATAACTTAAATTTTGATGGCTTCTTCGAAAAATACCAGCTTCCCTAATGGACCTAATTGGGGAAGACGAGATCTAGCGATAATTTTACTAAATGAATTAAATTGACCATAATTATATCCCACTGATGTTTAAGACAGATTCATCTTGCAAACACGCGACCAGTACAAAGCTTAACAGGACGTCAAATCTGTAAAATGACACCCAACTCGCCATAAAATGATTAAGACGAACACTCAGAGCACTTAGTTAGATTTTCTCCTTTGGCAAGACCGTATGACTCAGCTAGCCGTCTATTGATGAGCCGATGTTCTTAGTTCTGGCTGTTGGAGGAAAATAGGCAAAGATACACTACAAACAACATCAACGCGTAGTGATTTTACTGCAAAAAACTCGTCTTAAAATTGACGACTCCAAAATACTGAAATTATAATTTTTAAATTCCAATAAGTAACCATATATCTATTATGTCTTTTCTCTTCCCTAGTTTGTCTGAATTTGAATATAGTTTTCACTGGTTACATACACATTAGCAATTTTAACAAGAAAACCTACTCATGGGTTAAAACCCAACCTCGTGTGCGTGTGACCGAGTTTTTAAAATGTAATCATATAAATAATGTAACATATACTCAATTCCAAACAATATATTGTAGTTATTCTTTATGGTCGTTACTTATTTGTTTCAACTCCTATTCTTTGATAATGCAGCGATTCGGAATAAAATGTCTAATACCTAAATAGAACGATCTATCAACTGAAACTGCTTCATCCTTCTTAGAAAAAAGTCATGAGCATATCCAACAGAAATAATCAAATTGGACTTCGTTTACACGGTGTGTGTTTGTTAATTTGCTTACTATAATTTGCTTAAATGTCCTATTTCCATTGATGAAAACAACTAGACTCAACCCGATATCGAGGCCGTAATATCATGTGAAATAGCCATAGCGGTCATTTTAAGATACTATTTCTTAAAATAAAAAAGCTTAAATGTGTCTGTTGGAGTATGTTTGACACCTTTAGCAATCAATGTTATCAGGATTGAAAGGTCGGGAGTACATACTGGCAATGAAATAGGATCAAGAAAAGATATACAGGTAACGATCGAAACTGCAGAACATGACAACGAAAACGACCATAGCATGTAAGTATTATATTTAACTTTTTGTTTGTACATAATTAGATCAGGAAAGGGAGAAAAATCAACAGAAGGCTTACTCTGCATTGGATAGTTTTAGACAAGTCAGGTAGTTGATTCAGCGTGCTAATCTAACTATTGTGAAAATAATATTTTATACTGATACTCTGACAGAATCCATTGTTACTAACATTAGTAATGTATTTTATAGTAACCCATATATACTTAAGGCTATATTTTTCATAAAAATGTTACTAACATTATTAATGTATTTTATAGTAACCCATATATACTTAAGGCTATATTTTTCATAAAAATTGTTCAAAATATATACACAATATTGTTTTCTATATTACAGGTATTTTCTAAACGGGGTTAAGATTAACTAGTATTACCAACTCGGCTCGGACTTTATCCTAGCAATTGTCGCCTCTCTGGTGAACAACATCAGGTTTGCATTCTTTTTTTGCATGAGTACTAAGCCATGATTGATGAACCAGCGAACGTGTAGTCCTGGAATATATTGAAATGTTGAGGAGAAATACATGGATAGGAATAATGCAAATTAATTTTAAGATTGTTGCCATAAATATTACATATATACGTGGTCAGTTCATGTTGTCACAGTGATATAGTGTATTTTGACAAGTACATATAGTATTATCAAAGACGAGTAATGTAAAAGAAAATGGATGTGAATTACTTTAAAAGGAAGAGACAATAGATGCAAGATAAAAGAAAATTGAATCTTACTTACCGATGTATCACATCGCTTACATAGGTATCTTGAGCAGTTTTTGCATATTTTTCCAATGCGAAATTTACTTGGTTTGTCTACCACGTAAATCTCAGTGAATTTAAGAATAGCATCGGAAATTGTATCTGTACTACTCACATGACCTTCACATGCTAAATATACACATAATAATAAATGTACTCAATACTTTATTATTAGAATATTACAGTTGACAAATAATGGAAATCTGCTTAATTCCCCATATATTGCGACATTGCTTGCTGACAGTTTAACACTCAGTAACGTTTACGAAATCGTAAGTGAATCAGTTCGATGTCGTTCTATTTTGTAAACCCCCACACCTCTGATGAATATTTCAGAAAAGACGTTACATGCAAATAAAAAAAACACAAATGCGTTAGTTTATTCAATTGGTTTCATCTGCTAAAGAGGTTACTAAAACTTGTTTCTTTATAGCGCAGTTTTGGTTAGATCAGTTGATATGTATGCATCTTTATGATTGTATTTGTAGTGTGTGTCTGTTCGTTTTATTCATGTACCGTTGATGATATTGTAAATGTAGTTACTTACCAATATTTTGATTTGCATACATGTATGAGTGATCAATTCATGACATGACATATTTAGATTAACTTTTATAATGTGGTTGCTGCTTATTCGATATTTGGTCTTTTTCATGTTAGTTGTTTAATTTTGTAATATATATGCATTAAATTACCTTAAAACAATATACTGTATATGTTGACATGGGCCATGGCCATCTTGACACCTTTTACTTGTGTTTTCTTTAAATTGATTTTTTGTTTGCGAATTGGAAATATTCATGTTATAAAGATTACAAAAACATTGAAGACACTACGTTGCAATAACATGCGTACACTATACAACTACATTTAACCTCATTTTAGGCATGCCCTGAGTTAGGGTAAATTAACCCCCGTTGGTAAATCATGTCATATGCAATTGATTTGTCCAAGGGGGTATATATAATTTCATTTATTCTGTCAAACCTTTTTGAAGTTTCTCGGCAGAGCGTTTCTACAAAGAACTGGAATGTTTTATACATCATGTTTATTTCCGATTTAACTTAAAAAAGGAGACTCATGTGCTATCACAATGAAATGCTAAACGTACAAAACACATTTTAAAAAACGCTATTGCACTCCCATTTCAGCCGATGGGTTTGAATTTGGAAGTTATTCATTTTAGACTTCTTCCTCTTCTTCTTCTTCTTCTTCTTCTTCTTCTTCTTCTTCTTCTTCTTCTTCTTCTTCTTCTTCTTCTCCTTCTTCTTCTTCTTCAATATTTTAGAATGTAAAAAACGTGAATAAGTGCAGTTTAAATGTTTTCTGACAGTACGACATTATCCTTATCATTTTCCTAAAATTTATGGAACGTATAATATCACCATGTGAATAAGAGTGGTATTATTATTAAATTTAGATATTGATATCATACGTTAGGGATATAAGTTTATCAATACATATCGAATGTTGAATTGAATGCTAAAACTTATGGCATTTCATTTAAAAAATCAATGTTCTCAAATAGCATATGATACCCCAGGTGCAAAGTTTCCTCCGTTTTATTTACAGGCATAATAAGGTAATACTGTACAAACAGTACTGTTTTTGATAACAACTTGAACATGAAAGCTAGTTTTGTCACTTCTTATCTGATATTACGTAAGTGTCGATTTTATGAAATTTCAAAAAGAACAGACTATATTATAAATAACTGCATATTTTGACCGCGGAGATGTCACAAAAGTAGATGGATTAAAAAAGATTGAGGAATTTACAACAATGGACAACAAATTGTATCATTTCGTCTGGGATGAGCATTCATGGATCAATATTACAGGATCCATAAATTGGAATATCTAATTGTGTAATGATATCAATCTACTTCAGGAATATGAATAGCCATGGCGTTAAGTATTGGACATAAGTGACCAAAGGTAAAGGCCAGATAGACTCGTTTGCTAGATTTGTTTCTCGATCACTTTAAAATACATGTTTTTCATATGGGCCTTATTGTGGCATCGCTGAAGCGAGGCGTCTGATGAATCGGTAGTCTGGTATTTAAGGCCGAGTTATTAATAAAAAAACTCGTTTAATTAATCGTACACCGTTTTGTCAAAGTTTAATGGTGAATTGTTTTGAAACGCAGCAAAAAATTGTCAAGACAAGGAAGTAAAGATTTTTGTAGCTCCTTTAGCGCGCTGGAAGAGAACACACAAACAAGTTGATCAATATGTTTAATAATTAGTCCTCTTGTTTTTATTTTTAGAACAAGGACGGCATCATTTTTTTATTTTTTTATAAGTCAAAAAGCGTAGCAGACAAGACTTCGGATATCTGGTGTTACCCTGTCACGAAACGGCATGTCAGTAACTCCCCTTTGAAAATTTGGTTAAAGCTTTAATATTTCTCTTAGCAAACAAAAGGCGATGTCAGACATAATGAACCGGTACGCATTTCGACGGGAAATAGTACTTTTCTTTCCGCTATTTTTTCTTTCGGTCACGAATAGATGTAAACAAGCATGATCAGCTAAGGATGACAGAATCAGCCGGGAGATGATGACATAAATATGGCCACATAGATTGACACCTAAATGTGTCATGCGTTAAAATAGATAAAAATAAAGTCGTGGTCTATTTATACCTCGTTTAATTTGAAAACACAGTAAATAAAGCGTGCCAGATCGCCCTAAACTCTGACAATATTTTGGATAGGATTGCACGTTAAGTTCGTTTACTTTCGACCTTGGTCGTCATTATGTAAATATGTTTATTATATCTTTTTATATTTCAATTTGTTTTTGCTTTTTATATGGAGAGTGTTAGAATTAACTGAAAAATATTGTCATTTGAATGGTAAATAAGTCCATAAAAATTCTAAAAAGTTCGATGAGACTCGGACACACCCCCTGTACCAGGAACTTGAGGAAGATCTACATTCTCAGTTTGATCTCAGACTTCGTCACACTGAGATATGTTATAAATGGTACCAGTAGCTTACTTTCATCGGGCTCTGCATAAGACGGCTGTGCTGTGATATTTGGAGCTCTTTAACTGGATAAAACCAGAGTCCAAATAATTGTATGTTGACAGATTTTTTTAGGATTTTTGATATGGCATATCCTTCACGTACAAATTGTATTTAAAGATACTTTTAAAACAAAACATTGAATTTCAAGACATAAATTACAACACAATATCAACTTCAATGTTGAGCTGATCATCAGTTATAACGCATGATCTTGTTGGCTGAGATATTAATACAGCAATATTGAAGATCCAGATGTAAATGTAGATCATTTACAATATATATGTGTCATTCAATAGGTCGTCAACAGATCTTCCTGCATGCAAGGACGATTGTGTGCTTTATTGAAGAAGACCATTTTGTGGTTTGATATTGTATCAGGGGGAAAAATACAAAGCTGGTCAAATTTTTATTTCTTTATCATGAAATTATAATTCACATAATAACAACTATTTATCATTTTTCTGTGCAGATTGACAACTACATATGTCAAGGAAGTAGTTATTAAAGTCATTCAAGGAGACAGACAATGTCTGGATTAAGAAAGGAAGAAAACCAGGGATGGCCAAACAATGTTGGCATTCTGGCCTTGGAAGTTTACTTCCCCTCACAGTATGTGGACCAATCTGAGTTGGAGGAATTTGACAGTGTCTCCAAAGGCAAATACACAATAGGACTTGGTCAAGACAAGATGGGGTTTTGTTCAGACCGAGAGGATATTAACTCACTATGTTTGACTGTTGTCCAGAGGCTAATGGAAAAGAATAACATAGACTATACTAATATTGGAAGATTAGAGGTAGGGACAGAGACGATCATAGACAAATCTAAGAGTGTGAAGACTGTTTTGATGCAGCTGTTTGAAAAGAGTGGGAATACTTGTATAGAAGGCATAGATACAACCAATGCATGCTTCGGAGGAACTGCTGCTTTGTTTAATGCTGTGAATTGGGTTGAATCCAGCTCATGGGATGGTTTGTATTCCTATCAAAATCACTTCTTTTTGATAAGTGTCAGCGATATTGCTCTATAGCTCATAACTGTTTGTAGAATTGACAAGATAAATAATATTCTGTAATTTGGACTAATGATATGTTGCAACCAATGATTAAGGATGTAAAGTGTTGCTATATAGATGGGACATGTATTGGAAACTTACATTGTGAACTTGTGACAAATGTTTATCACCTATGTTTCCAATTTGAATCACAAAGAAAAAACAGTCAATAGAACTATGCAATTTTAGGAGGGAGCTAAAATAACCATTATACTGTGTTTTTCTTTATTTCTCAGGCCGGTATGCGCTAGTTGTAGCAGGGGACATTGCTGTATATGCCACTGGCAATGCTAGGTGTACTGGAGGGGCAGGGGCAATAGCCATATTGATAGGACCACAGGCCCCAATTGTGTTTGACAGAGGTAAGATGAGTTCATTATACCAGGCTGGTATGTCATTGGCAATAATTGTGGCACATACGTGGTCTAATGGTAATATACTTTACTGCCAATTCAGTAGTCAAAGGTTCAACTCCCCAACGGAACACTAAAAAAATACTAAGCATCTTCCGAAAGGGACGTTAAATGGGGGTCCCGTGTGACAGTGCTATACACTGGTGCACATGAAAGAACCAGGGTAGCTCTTACCAGGGTAACATTCTGTCTGTGCACTGTGCTCCCAAAAGACTTAAATGACTAACAATCTTACCGGAGCACTCACCGAACGTGCAAGGCTGGATGGTGAGTATAAATAAGCTTACACAACACCACCGGCATTGCTTGGTATACTAAAGGGACAGTGGCAATAGCCACGCTTATGGGACCTCAGGCCCCAAAAGTATTTGACAGAGGTAAGATCTGCCATTGCAATACTGGTTTCTACTGGAGGGGCAGGTGCAATAGCCATGCTGATAAGACACTGTTTATTTTGATATTACTTTGACATCTTAGTATTATGTTTCTAAGGAGTATCAAACCTTTTAGGAATAGTCCCTTAATCAATCCCTGACAGTGGCTCATTTTGATTGCAGTTTAAACATTGACACCATTTATTTCTCCTCTGACAGTAATAAGACTCCAGCATATTTTATATACAGTTTCAATCTTTAGATGTCTGGAATATTGTGAATAGATACCTGCAGTTATTTCAGTGGGTTTGAGCCCAGGAGTTATTCCTTGCAGACACGGTACTGGTTTCTGCTTTAATAGGTAATGTCCTTATCTTATAATTGTCCTGTTGAGCGGAATTAAGGTAGTCGATACTTATTAAATAGGAAGTAAAGCAAATCCTGTCTTTGTATTTTTAGGTTGCCGGGCCACCCATATGCAGCATGTGTACGACTTCTACAAGCCAAACATGGAGTCTGAATACCCGGTGGTGGACGGTAAACTCTCCATTCAATGTTACCTGCACGCCCTTGACAAGTGTTATGACAGACTCACTCAACAACTTCAGACAGCTGGTATTATGAGTAAGTGTGGACAGTATAAGGAATTACCTTAACAATGTTAATTTTACGTAAAACATCTCATATGCTATGTACAATTTAAAAACTAAATGATTGTCAGTTGTTGGCAAGGGCGAAATATATTGTTCAGTGCTTGTGATAACTTCAACAATTGCAACAAACTTCAGCAATCTGTTCAGAATAACAATACATACAGTGTGTTGTAAATACCAAAATATTTATCAAATTAAGCTTCATTATCAACTGACAAAGAAGATAAGTAAGTGTCACACTGTCCCATGTGGTAAGTGTCTTCAGAATGTTTTGCTCACAATGAATTTGTACATGTGTAATTCATTGGTGTACGTGTGCATTGTAGTTCAAAGTAACGTCAGATTTTTATGTAAATAGGCTTGCAAATTCTTACTCTTCAGCATCTGCAAGACTAACAAAGTATATTATTTTCTGCTTTTATACAGTCATGTGAAACATTTAGATTTGCTTGATTTTAAATGATACAATCCTTGTCCAAAATTTCAGCATTGCATCATTCTATTAAATTTCGTCAAGTTAAAATTATGGCTAAGGATTGCTTCATTTAAATACAAGCATATCAAAAATATTTCACAAATAAAAGCAGAAATTAGCATATTCTTTTATAGGCTAAGAAATATTTTCATATCTTTTCTGTAGAAAAAAAATATTTCGAAATTATCGTCTCTTACTCATTCACATCGGTTGTGACCCGTGGTGACCCATGTGAGAACCCCTTTAGGTCACATGATTCCTCACCTAGATCATGATGAAACACAATGTATCTATAGTTAATAGCTACCAACTATACTCTATGTCTTCCAGCATCTCCGAGGCTGCTGGACAATGCTGATGCCTTCATCTTTCACTCGCCATACTGCAAACTGGTACAGAAATCTGTGGCCAGACTCATGCTGAATGACTTTCTCCGACACCCAGGGTCAAACTGTACAGACTCGTACAACGGCCTCGAGACTTTCAGGTTGGTGATTTAAGTGTGTCACTGTGTGTATTGTAGATTGCTGCTGAATGACTTTCTCAGACACACAGGATCCAACTGTACAGACTCATACAACGGCCTGGAGACTTTCAGGTTGGTGATTTAAGTGTGTGTATTGTAGATTGCTGCTGAATGACTTTCTCAGACACATAGGATCCAACTGTACAGACTCGTACAACGGCCTGGAGACTTAAAGGTTGGTGATTTAAGTGTGTCACTGTGTGTATTGTAGATTGCTGCTGAATGACTTTCTCAGACACCAAGGATCAAACTGTACAGACTCATACAACGGCCTGGAGACTTTCAGGTTGGTGATTTAAGTGTGTGTATTGTGGATTCCTACTGAATGACTTTCTCAGACACCCAGGATCAAACTGTACAGACTCGTACAACGGCCTGGAGATTTTCAGGTTGGTGGTTTAAGTGTGTGTATTGTGGATTCCTACTGAATGATTTTCTCAGACACCCAGGATCAAACTGTACAGACTTGTACAACGGCCTGGAGATTTTCAGGTTGGTGGTTGAAGTGTGTGTATTGTAGATTGCTGCTGAATGACTTTCTCAGACACACAGGATCCAACTGTACAGACTCGTACAACGGCCTGGAGACTTTCAGGTTGGTGATTTAAGTGTGTGTCTTGCAGATTGCTGCTGAATGACTTTCTCAGACACACAGGATCAAACTGTACAGACTCGTACAACGGCCTGGAGACTTAAAGGTTGGTGATTTAAGTGTGTGTCTTGCAGATTGCTGCTGAATGACTTTCTCAGACACACAGGATCAAACTGTACAGACTCGTACAATGGCCTGGAGACTTTCAGGTTGATGGTTTAAGATTTAAAGCTGCACTCTCACAGATTGAAAGTTTTGACAACTTTTTTAATGTTTGTCTTGGAACGAGCCAATTTTTGCGAAAATGCATGGACACCCGTGATATAAGACTGCTGTCAAAAATCAGATAGCAGGTTTTCAAATTTATGTTAAGTTATATGTTTTATGCATTTTACTTAAAGCATTATTATCTTTTAGCCATAAATCATTAATTTTCGAATGGAAATATAAAAATCTGTGATCTGATCTTTTGTCAACAGTCTTATATAACTGCTTGTTAGATATTTACGCAAAAAATGGCTCATTTTTTGATACATAAATAGAAGTTGTTAAAATTGTTAATCTGTGAAAGTGCTGCTTTTAAGTGTGCGTATTGTAGATTGTCTAGACTATGCAAGGTCCTTTTCACAATTTTCTGTTTTGGGACCTTTTTGACAGGCCTAAAAATAGCATTGCCTTTATTTTATCATCTGAAAGGAAACAATTTACAATACATGTAATTAGATCAATAATTTAATTTTTACTATTTAAAATATTGGTTGTGAAAAATTTGAAATAACCGTTATAAATACGGTCCCAGAGTTGATGTAACATAATGTTCTATGTCTTGTTCATCACTGTGACATAATAACATCTCTCCTTTAACTGTTTAGAGGGGTAAAACTGGAGGACACGTATTTCAACAAGGAAATTGAAACTGCCTTCATGACGGCCAGCAAACCTGTATTTACCCAGAAAACCAAGCCCTCCCTTCTCCTGGCCAACCAAGTGGGAAACATGTACACGCCAAGTGTCTATGGGGGATTAGTGTCTTTCCTTATCAGGTAATTTACCTTTCATATTATGTGGCGTGAGACCACAGTTATTTTTACTATATGTTTCATATAGACACTAACCTGGCTTTTGACCTTATACACGTCCCAATTGAAAAAACAAGGACATGGCATCTCTAGAACAATTCAAGACACAAAATATAATCGTAAGAAAACACCATGTTGACCATTGACCCGCCTGCCAAAATTGAGTACAAATACAAAATTATACCGCCAATGAGTCAATCGGCTACAAACAACTAATTTTCAGACTTCCCCAGGCTATGATATTTCCAATATTTACACTGGAAACTATTGATTTCTGCAAAAGAGTGTCAAATTCAGTTCAAGTTCATTCAATTTTAATAAAATATTGATATTTGAACACAAGCACTCTTTTTTCTGTATTAACATCAGGATCTTGGTCAACGAGGGGCAGATAACTGTGGTCTTGAGCCATGTAATTCAAAGTCTAAAAAACTCATTGGTAACCAAGAATGAGGCATGTTTGCTTCAGCCTTGTATGGCATAAGGCTAGTTTTCATAAACCATCATTCTGAATTAATTTCCTATGAACATTTTACTTATTTAAGTATCTCACTGGCCCAATATAAATGTAATTGCTTCACAATGTAAAAAATACTTAATTTTCATAGAATCTGGCCCAATATAAATGTAATTGCTTCATAATGTCAAAAATACTTAATTTTCATAGAATCTGGCCCAATATAAATATAATTGCTTCATAATGTCAAAAATACTTAATTTTCATAGAATCTGGCCCAATATAAATATAATTGCTTCATAATGTCAAAAATACTTAATTTTCATAGAATCTGGCCCAATATAAATATAATTGCTTCATAATGTCAAGAATAATTTATTTTCATAGAATCTGGCCCGATATAAATATGATTGCTTCATAATGTCAAGAATACTTTATTTCATAGACTTTTATCAAAATGTTTACTCTTTAATGATAGCAAGAAAATACTTATGAATATATCTTAGTAGGACTATTAAAAGTTAAAGAAATCAACTTAGAATATAAGTATGAACTATGTTTGATTACCAGCCATGTCATAATAAAAAAATACATTCATAAGTTTGATGCGGGTATTTTGTGACGGTTTGCTACTTGTGTCTTACATGATGCGGCCTTACTGTTACTGGTGAAGGCTTTGAGCGGGAATGCATCTTGTTAGTTAACTGAAATAGAGCCCCTTGAATAGAATATAACAGTATCAACATAAAGATTTTAGTTTTGGTTTATAACATGATGTCATGACGACTAGACACTAAAATCAGCAAAAAAAGTATTCCCTCAAAACAAGGCTTGAATTGTAAATACATTATAAGCTAGTATGAGACCGATAATACATCACTATACATGTTAGGAAGAATATTTTCTCGCTGCTTCAGCTGGGTTGACCCGTTTTAAAATAGCCCATAATGGTTTCCCAGTTTCTTATTATTCTAGTGTGTATATTTAGCATGTGAAACTCATGTGATAAGTACAGATACTTATACCAACCCTATTTTTAAATTAACTGGGATTTACCTGTGTCTAGTTCCTTTAATACATGTATATATCTTGAAACTTTAAATACTGTTACTGCTTTGGCCTTAAAGTTATGCTATGTTCATCACTTAATAGACAAATGTTTTCTTTCAGCCGACCAATACAAGAAATAGCTGGATGCCGGTGTGTTCTGTTCTCCTACGGGTCAGGACTGGCGTCTGCTTTGTATTCACTGCGGATCACAGATGACCTTTCACCCCTCTCTTCTCTCACTCGATTGGTCAAAAACATTAGCGATGTAAAATCATGCCTTGACAGAAGAAAGAAAGTGAGCCCCAAGGATTTTGATGCCTTGATGAAATTAAGGGAGCAAACACACCATAAAGGTACAATGTTCAAGCGTTAGGCACCATCCTTCTTTAAATCCGTTATTTCCAGAGTATGTACATGTGATTTGATCTTCTCCATAATCATTGAAACTTTGTTACTGATAGTGGTCAAAATTAGCAGAAGCCCGCAAGCCCTGCAGTGGTAAAATGCTTTCTGGGCTTGCTCATATTCCTGGTTTTATACAGCATTGACTATACTGAGATTTTTTTTTGCTGCATTTAAATAAATTCTGTTTAGTTGAAGCAAACAACGAATATTTTTAAGTCAAGCAAGTGACAGATCGATTTATAATTTTGGGTCGAAGTTCGTCGTCATTTTCAGTCTAAACCATATTCTTTCTTCTGGATTATAACAATAAGATTCCCTATTTCTGTTTGTTTTTTATAAACATAAAAGATAAAGAAGGCCCCCAAAACAGTTATATATTGACATTAATTTATTCTTAAAGAAACAAACTTTATTACATTCTTTTATCTTTTCTGTCTATAGTTAAAAGCATTCTAGTTAATTTCTAGGCAAAATTGAAATTCCCAATTTTAGTCAAAATGACTTATTTTTCCCAATCAGAAAGACCTCGGCACCGTTTCCAAAATGGTGAGGAAAAAAACGCTGTTGTAAGTTCATATATTTGGCTGAAAATTGAGAACCTATATTTGAGTGCTATGTGCTTGAAATGTAAAACAATTTTATGGAAACTAAAAAATGTAGCCAAGGTGATAAAAATCTTTGGACTTGTCAGGAACAAAAATGAATAATTAATGTAATTCTGAAATATTTATGTAAAAGAAAGATGACATGAATTAAAATCTTTATGATTAAGTATTGGTGGAGTGAGCGTAGCGAAGAAGTCTATCTTAATCATTAAGATTTTAATTCGGGTCATCTAACCAACTTAGAATACCACCTCATCGGCTGACACATTGTCAAAGCAAATTCTGACGCAGGGATTGTGTATCAGATGAGTGGCAGTGGGTGGACCTTTAAACACCCTCGAAAGTTGAAATTGCGATTTCGTTGGCTGTAAATGTTGGTTGTATTCTAAAAATATATATTAAATAAAACATTTTATTGATTCTCTTTTCCTTGGTTTCAGCTCCATACTCTCCAGTAGGGGACACCGACAGTCTTTTCCCTGGCACATGGTACTTGATGAGTGTAGATGAGAAATTCAGACGACAATACGATAGGAAACCCCTCCATCCTCCAACAGAGGCTGGTGATAATGGAGTGGACAGTGGGGCATCTTGATAAATACCTAAATTAGACTTAATTTGCTGGGAGTGAAAACAAGGAAATCCCTCAATCTTCCAACAGGAACTTGAGATAATGTTGCAGTCAATTGGTCACAGTAATAAGTACCTAAATTATACTTTATATGCTGGGAGTGAAAACAAGGAAATCCTTCAGCTTCCAAGAAGAACTTGAGATAATGGTTCATAATAAATACCTAAATGAGACATTACATGCTGGGAGTGAAAACAAAGAAATCCCTCAATCATCCAAAAGAAACTGAATATAATGTTGCGGATAATGGGGCATTGTGATTTATCACTAGTTTAGACTTCATAATAAAATTAAAAGTAGAAATGAATAAAATTAATAGTAGAAATGAAAAAAAAAAATTAGGCTATTTTTACAAAATGTTTAATATGATCGCTATGTGTGGTCCAATCACTTTTGTGGTCCATGAACTTTTCCAGGTTTTGCTTAATGTTAGTTTTTTTTCTCTTAAAATATTTGCTTGCTTTGTTGTAACTTGTCTCATAGTCAGTTTCCTGTTCCAATATACAAAAAGGGACACTCGTATTAACGATCCCATTGAATGATCACCTTTTTCACATGGTATTATTGATTCTATGTAGTGATATTATTCATTTAGGGTCAATTGTTTTAATTATTAGTAAGACACAGCAAGTTTGAATTTGCAAATAACCTTTTAAATTAAATAAGTGATCTTATCAACTTTAAGGGACTAGACACCAAATGATACATTTGTAAGAAAAAAAGAAAATTGTAAAAAACTTTCATAAAATTGATATTGTTGTGTACGACACATTGAATCTTAATTACTGATGTATCACATTGCTTACAACACATGCATCTTTCGCAGTTTTTGCGTATTTGTCCAATTCGAAATTTACTGGGTTTGTCTACCATATTGTCGGTGTCTGTACTAATCAAGTGACTTTCACATGCTAAATTTCATACACTAAACTAAGAAACCATTATGTGCTATTTTTAAACGGGTAAACACAGCTGAGACAGCGACAAAATATTCTTTAATCATGAATTGATGATACACAAATATTATAAATGATATGTCCCACCTGCCTCCTTAAATTGAATACGCATTGTTCAAGCCCCTGCAAACTAAGAATTTTATAAATCTGCCCCCAAAATGAGTTCATCTATATGAATATTATACTGTTGGCTCCCAGTGAAACAGGGAACTCTTTAGAATGGACTTGGGATAAAATTAAATTACTTATTCATTTATTCAATATATACAAATGAAATTTCTTAAAGTAACTAGTGGCATTATGCATATTTGTAGCAAGGACCATAACTCTTCCTTTACTACTTGTTGAGGTGTTCCTTTTGATTGTATAAGTAAAATTGATGTGCATTGGCAGCTTGTTTTGGTGCTTCTTTTAGAGTTTTACCAGTGCCGATGGAGGCAAGGCCATACATATACTCATATGTCAATGTTATGGAATGAAAGACAAGTAAATGCAAAAATGGTACTTTTCAGCAGAGACAAATAACTAAAAGATGAACATTCCGAACGTGCACTTTTTGTTTACACAAAGTTTAGGATTAGTGCCATACTGATGTTACTCCATCAATTTTTATACAGAATTGAAACTGTCTTACACAAAGCCTGCAAATACAGGGATTTTGTTTATTCAATGCATTTATCGCCTTTTATCATGTGGTGAATTTCTTGCATTCTGATTGGCCATCCGAATGGGTGTTTTCTCGAAAGAAGCGCGAAGTTGAGCATATTAGAGAAAGTATAAAGAAGTTTTTGTACCAAAATGCAAAACTTTTTTTCAATGGGTGCCGTCGATATAGAGTAAAATTGTTTGTTTTAGTGTAAGATTGTAATATATTTCAATGAGTGAGCACCAGAATCCTTATTTCAACTGGTGAATTTGTGGCCACATAGCTATTAATTGAAAACTGCCATTTATAAAGGCGAAAATATGTTTTATCTGTACACAAATCATATGTGTTTTTGTTTGTTTTGATCATTAAAGCTGCACTCTCACAGATTGAACAGTTTGATATTTTTTTTATTTTTTGTCTTGGAACGAGCCAATTTTTGCGAAAATCCAAGGAAACCAGTTATATAAGACTGCTGACAAAAAATCAGATTGCAGATTTTTTTATAACAGTTGAAAAATAGAAAATGTATGCATTTTTCTTAAACTGTTAGTAACGGTTTAAGCCATAAAACATTAATTTTCGAACGGAAATATGAAAATCTACGATCTGATTTTTTGTCAGCAATCTTATATCGTTGGTTTGCAGATATTTACGTAAAAATTTGCTCTTCCAAGACAAAAAATAAAAAAGTTGTTAAAATGGTCAATCTGTGAGAGTGCAGCTGTAAAGTCAAATGAGTTGATCATAATAATGCATTTAAATGGATATGTTTCTTTTAAGCATCTAACAAGTGTAAACTATATTGTACTACACTGGCTTTGTATTTTTAAATTTCAATATAGTAATGCATTGTCGACCAAACATTTTTTTCAAATGTTTTGTTATTTGCTTCTATGATGAATATGAAGTAAAACTGGTCGGCATATAAAACAGGATAAACCCATGTAATGTTATTAACTTCATATACATATATAATATATTATATATTTATGTAACACTATATTTCATAAAGACACCTGTTTATATATAGTTGAACTTAATGTAATTAAGATTGGGTTCAATATTTGTTTTGGATTTAATGCAATTAAGATTTTTTCCATTTATGTTATGCATATTATTATTTCATGTATACGTTTTAATAAAATGCATGATAAGATATATTCTTTCGATTTTGGTAACTAATAGAGGAAAGGCAATTAATACTATGGACATTGATTCGATGTATGTATAAGTATATACCAAGTTTGATAAAATAACATAACAACTGAAAGAGATTCACAGCTTAGCATATATCAGTATATAAGGTCAAATGTTAGAAAAAACATGTGAAGTAACTTTCTTGAAACTACACATGTACAAAAAAAATTATTTGGCGAAAACAACCTGGATTAAGTGGCCACCTGTCTTAAGCAGCCACTTTGACCTTTTCCAAAAGGTGGCAACTTAATACAGGTTTGACTGTACATTTTTTACCCTTTCTGCATGAATTTGACTCAGAATGTGTAAATGAAGTCAATGTCAGGTTCCATTATTGGTTATGTCTGGTAAAAATCTGACAACTTCGTTAAACTGTTCTTATGACTTTGTGGCTACTAGAGACTTGTTTTTGAAATCTTTGTAAAAAAAGGTCAAAATGGATGTCACCATGAAATCTAGGTCAAAAGGTCTGGTCGAAAAGTCGGCTACTAAGTAGTGTTTGTAATTTTTTTCTCAATTCTCCAGAGGCCATATATTTTTCTCAAACTTCATGAAATTTACAGTTTTTTATACAACCATGCATAGAACAGGACATATGCTAGATTTAGCTGGGGCGTACTAGTGGGCAGACGGGCGGCGTCCAGTTGGTTGTCCGATTAATAACATAAGAAATCTTTGTCCTATTATCACCAAATTTGCCATATCGCTTTAGTCACTTGAGAGTTATCGCCCTTCAATTATAGAAATAACCTTTTGTTGCTATTGTATAACCAACGAAAACTTATCACTTATTTTGGTCGGAATGAGTATAGGTGTAATATCTCGGACAAGTTCGATAACCACACATATCGCTGTAATAACTCGAGAGTTATCGTCATTTAATTAAAGAAATAACCTATAATTGGTATTGTCCGATCTAAGAAGCATTTGTCCAATCATCACTTAATCTGATCAGAATATTTATTGACCTATTATCGCGGAAAAGTTCGAGAACCAGCCACATTGCTTGAGTCATTCTAGAGATTACTAAAACCGTTCTTGTCTGATCAATAACTACAGAATCATTTATCCAATCATTTAATATCTTTGACACTTTCGTTTACCGGTTTCCCTATCAACACCGTGCCAATGAGAATGACTTAGTATATTAAGTAAATACAAATTTCTTCATAATCTTAGTAAAACAAATAAAATTTAAACTAAACACTATATCACTAGGCTACGTGTTTGAAGAAACAGCAGAGGTTACATTTCTACCTTATCTTCATAAAACAGGGCCTTCATTGCCGTCTTGTTCATCAAAAGATGGTAAACACACATTATTTTATGATGGATTAAAGAAGAGAAGATTAAAACGTTTTCATTTAAAATATTTGAACACTTCAATACGCAAAATCAGTGAAAATTTCATTGAGCTTCCTGCAAGGCTATTGCCGCTTCATGGCGACCGCCTTCGCTGCCTCCGCCACCTCCGCCGCCTCGACGTGATGAACGTCTTCCACCTCCGCCTCTTCGTGATGAACGCCTTCTTCCACCTTTGCCTCTTCGTGATGTACGTCTTCCTCCGCCGCCAAAGTTAAGTCGGACGCCGACTTGACCGGACAACCCTGTCTGCGGACTGTGATTGACGTCCCATACGATGCGAGTGCTCCTTTGCCGCCCGACTCCAACATTCCCTTGTTTTAACATTGACAATTTAAATTTAATCATTTGGGTTTGGTATTTTTGACACGATGGTCACATTAAACAGGGAGTACGTGGCCGGGTCGAATCCATGCCTATTTTACAAAAACAAGCACAATTTCATTTAGTTGGGATTATAAGTATCTTCCATGGCCGAGAGTGTAAAATAGGTTCACCCCGACCCGAGCGTTGGGTGTTTGCGGAAACGAGGTTTACACGAGCGGCTATGGAAGATATTTTTCCCTCGTCAGTTAAACAAAATCAAATTAAAATGATTTTTTTGCTGGAACTCTTTTGTGCGTAGTGATAATAAATGCGTATATGGTTGCGATTTATGCGATAATTCATGGTTGTCATGAATATGCGCGCAGTGATTCTGATTATGTAAATAGTCAAATCGGTCTTTAAATAGTTCTTAGGAGAGTGAAGCATTATAATTTGAAAGGTGCGTGAAAACTCATGGTGACATTTGAAGCGAGAAATAATTATTTAGTTTTCTAAATATGGCCACAAGACAAAGTTTCTATGATGCTACAGACGACAGTCTTCAACAACGGAGGTTATTACAATATGATGACCATCAAAAAAGAGTTCCAAACGGGTATTTGTTTTATCTTTGCCCGTTGGCAATATTAAAAGTATCTTCCATGGCCGAGAGTGTAAGATAGGTTAATCCTGACCCGAGCGTAGGGTGTTTTGCGGAAAAAAGTTTAACCTCGTTTCCGCAAAACACCCTGCGCGATGGTTAGGATGAACATATCCAACACGAGCGGCTATGGTAGAATGCCTTTTCTCCCACCCCAGTTAAACAAAACTAAATAAAAATGTATTTTTTGCTGGAACTCTCTTGTGGTAGTGAAAATAAATGCGAATGGATATGTGATAAATCGTGGTTGTCAATGGATATGCGCGCAGTCATTCAGATTATGGTAATAGTTCTGAGGGGAGCGAAGCATTATTTCTTGAAAGGTGCGTGAAAACATTTTTATGTTGACATTTGAAGCGAGAAATAATTAATAAGCATTCTAATTAGTGCCACAAGACGAGGTTTCTATGATGCTATAGACGACAGTCTTTAACAAGGGAGGTAATTACAATGTGATGACCATTAAACAGGAGTTCCATACGAGTTCTTGTTTTATCTTTGCCCGTGGGCAGGATAAGAATTTCCAGCATGGTTAAATTTTTGGCTCTACTTATCTGAGGTGTGAGAAAGGTTCATCCCAACCGAGCGTAGGATGTTTTGCGGAAACGAGGTTTACCGCGTTTTTTTTTTTTTAAAAATGCAAATTTGTTCTGTCTTTTAGATATCTTTTCGTCAAAAATTGTTCCATTAAAGCTGCACTGTCACAGATTAACCGATGTTGCACATTTTCAGCTGATTATGGCATTAATGCTTTCAATTCAGTCATATTAGATAACTCACAACAGATCATATCTCAATCTCTTCTTTAAGCGTAAGTAACCCATTTAGCCATATCACAATTTTCGAACGTAAAACCTGCGATCTGATAGCAGTCTTATACCACCGGTTTTCAGACATAAACGCAAACTTTGGCTCATTCCGAGCCAAAAAACACCCGTCAAACCTGCCAATCTGTGAGAGTGCAGCTTTAAGGTGAGATAAAAGTTTTAGATTACGGCACTTCGAAAAACTGTTCTATTTTCAAATGAAATAATACATAAAAAGTGTTTTATTCTACCTTGTGTACCAAAGCTCCATCCCTCTCCGTCTCTCCATTTCATAGTTCGGCTAATCTTGTTGTCAGTACCCGGCGGGTTCCAAGTGATCTTTCCGGACCCTCCGACAAGATCTCCGGCAGGTGACACTAAAGGCGATGCCCTGAATGTGAACGGCTCATCATCGGTGTTTAAAGGTGGTAGAAGAAATTCTAATTTTTTGGGAGGACCTATCGTCGATAACAGTTGTGCGAATATGGAAGTTAGCAGATGCAGTACTAACAGCACCACACTCAAAACGCTTATCAGATTCATCTGAAAAATAGAATGTTATTAGAGTCTTCATATACGAGTATTTCCTTCATACACTATTTTTAAGCAATTCTAACTTTCTTAGTGGTCAACATTTTCTTTTGTCTAATAAGAAGGCAGTATTTATCAAGTTGTCAACTACATTTATTTCAGTAAATCAGCAATCAGTCGTTATTGATTTTAAACCAGGTCTAGATGATCCATTTCGTAGTTAGTTTGCACAGGAAATTACCTCTATAAAATTCAAAGTTGTTAAAAATTAGATTTTTTTTTTGAAAAATAAATGGATATGCCACTCGGTCGCTTAAATGCGTCACCAGTATGTTTATAATTCAAATTGTTAATTGGAAAAAAGTCACGACATGTCATTTTAAAATAAAATGATTTATTTAAGTAAACAGATAATTGTTTATTTTTTCAGACTTTTCTGCCGGTGTTGGCACACTATTTGACTATTTATTTTGATAATATATTTATTTCACAAAACTTGTTTAAAGTGACACTCTCATTCAAAATCAGTACATACACATGTATAACAAACATAAATTTTGAGTGATACACCTTTAACTACTTACTAAATAATGAATTTATGGAAAATATTAATTACTGATAACAAGATTGAATGGTGTATTTAATAGTAAAAAGCTCAAAAATATTAAACTATTGGTCAGTGCTAAAAGATTTACTGTGATCTACTATAGTCTCATAAGGTAGAAATACCGTGTTTTATGCTAATATCTTTCAAATTAAACTCGGTATCCTTCATAAGAACCATTGTTTTCGACATTTATCTATCATTTTTGGAATATTAAAACAATATTTTTAAATGTGGTAAATCTTATTTGGGAGTAAGAGTGCATCTTTAAAAAATACAATTATACTTCAATGCTTTTGAAAACCGCACTACAAAGAATGGTTGTATTATGCAGATGAAATAAATGAATATCAACAAGGAAAGTAAAGTTTAACAATAACATGTCAATGTAAATTAAATACTTACTGTTAACAATTCTCTTTTTTTCTCAACTGAATAATTAAATACGTTTTGTTTATAATGTGTTCAATTTAAATCGGATTTTAAAAATCAATTTAATTGTGCATTCAAGACGGATGTTTCATTTATACTGAATTATTTTAAATCGCGACCACATGATGGCAATGATAGGGGGATCATTTCTGTAAAATTCATCCAATGAATGGTCATAGTTTTTGATTGTTATTTTTGTCCATTTTGGGTACATGTTTTCGTGCAGTTTCTTGCTTTGGAAGGACACGTCGATGTATCATCGTCATCAACATCATCCTCATCACCATCTTCATCATCATTCTCATCCTCCTCCTCATCATCATCATCGTCGTCGTCGTCGTCTCATCATCATCATCATCATCATCATCATCATCATCATCATCATCATCATCATCATCGTCGTCGTCGTTGTCGTCGTCGTCATCATAATCATCATCATCATCAGCAGCAGCAGCCGCAGCAGCAGCAGCAACTATAAATATGTCAAAGAGTGTTTAATGGGTGCAGATCTAGATTCGATCAAAACCAAACGGGCTGTTGCAAAATAAATTATAAATTGCGCAATATGCAAAGCCGGATAAATTTAGCAACGTGTTTGTAGTGTGTACAAACCTTACAATGAACTAATTATATTTTTTTATATTGTGGCTTTATATGCAGACGTTTTAATCCGAATTTAAATATCGTTGCATTTGGAAATATGCAATTTCAAAACAAAAAGATGCTTTTACGTCAGACAATCAACAAGTTTAAACGTTTCATCATTGACATACGACGTACATGTACTTTCCTGCGGTCACTTGACAATAACTCATAAAAGAATAACAACAAAAACACAAATTGAATTTATCATTGGATAGAAGCTACGGATAAGTATTTACATTGTTTACTAAGCATATATTATAGACGTGTTCGTTCCTCTGTAATATGTGTTATTTAATGTTTTAAAATCTTTGCGTTTTGATATTGATAATTCATTATGAGTGCCATTGTTCTATTTAGATAATTACTCTTATATTTGCCGATTGATAATTTCTGATTGTAATAAGTATTTGCTATTGCAATTTGTAATCGCCAATCCATTGAAGGTTGCTGATGTTGGTTGCTGTTGGTTGTTGTTGCTGTTGGTTGTTGTTGTTGGTTGTTGCTGTTGGTTGGTTGTTGTTGTTGTTTGTTATTAAGATTTAATTTGTAAAAGAATCTTAGAATTGACTTGTATTCTCGTTTTCGAGGGTAAGATATATGTTTAATAGAAATAAACTGGCTGCTTATTTTGGATTTTATTATACCCCGACAAACGAAGTTTGAAGGAGGGTATATTAGAGTCATTCTGTGGTCGGTCGATCGTTTTTTTCGGTTCGTCGGTCGGTCCGTTGCAACTTACCTTACTTAAAAACTACAAGATGGAATCGGATTAAACTTCATACAATGGTAGAGCATAATGAGAGGAAGTGCAGTGTACAACAATCATAACTTTATTCTTGCCTATTACTGAGTTATTGCCCTTTGTTATTTTTTTCTGGGGTATAACTTGAAAAATACTGGATGGAATTCATTGGAACTTCATACAATGGTAAAGCACAATGAGAGGAAGCGCAGTGTTCGAGAACCATAACTCTACTTAAGCTATTTACTGAGTTATTGCCCTTTATTTGTGGTTTTTGCTGTCAATATTTTTCCAGTCATTACCTTGCAAACTAATACTTCATACAACGGTAAAGCACAATGAGAGGAAGTGCAGTGCACAAGAACCATAACTCTATTTTAGCTAACTACAGAGTTATGGCCTTTAATACTTTTTTCTTGTCCCGAGCATACCTTAAAAACTATTGGATGGAATTTAATAAAGCTTCATACAGTGATAGATCATAATGAGAGGAAGTGCAGAGTACAGGAACCGCCATTCTTTTTCAGCCAATTACAGAGTAATTGCCCTTTGTTACTTTTTTCTTGTCCGGAGCATAACTTGAAAACTACTGGATGGAATGTAATAAAACTTTATAAAATGGTACAGCACAATGAGAAGGAGTTCAGTGTATATGAACCATTACACTATTTTAGAAAATTACAGAGTTATTGCCTTTTTCTGTGTTTTTTTTTGTCAAACTTGTGTCCGGACATTAACATGAAAACTACTAGATTGAATTTCATAAAACTTCATACAATGATAAATCATAATGAGAGGCGGCGTTCGGGAGAATTAATCACCTTCAGTGATAGCTCTAGTTAATTTTGTTATCATGTAGGCCTACAACTGTACGGAATTCAAACATTTATAGTTCACAAAAATATGTTCTTATTGATAATGATTACAACTGTTCATTTTTAAGGGACACAAAGGTTGTAAGAATTTGTTTTAAAATCTGTTCATTTATTTTAATTTACACATATTCATACTTTTTATCGATCAACTTATGTAAAAAAGAATTGTGTTAATTTTAGCGTAACTCATGCTTTACACCAAAATGTCCTCTGTAATATTTTATTTATATGGTTAATTTTCATAGCTGACACAAAAGAGCTCTAATTTTACTTTTGATGATATTTCATCATTGTTACAAGCATTATGTTTGCCTTTCAAATGAAAAATGTTTTTGGAATGACCTATGAAATGTGAACGAGCAGATTCTGTTACATTTTTTACGTGTTTGCTACTCGCATTCTGCAACATTGTTTATGTGTGCCTTTTGAACTTTCATAACATGCCTGGAAACTGTTTGTAGTTGATAAAATCACTTTTTGGAATAAAACTGATATGGTGCTAAGTTGTGAATGAGTTTGAAATAAAATACCGAGTTAATGGAATTAGACTAAATAGTGTGCTTTCAAGCGATCCTACATTTCCTTCTTCTTTCCACTTCCTTCCCACTTGAAAGGTCTCCTATTGTTTCCTACTTTTTGGTAATTCTTTCATAAAATTCGTCATAGCTGTGAAAATACATCAACATCATGCTATATAGAAAATGGTAAAAGGAAGTTCTTAAATTAATGAAAAACCCTTATTTTCCGTACCTTTTAAGCTGGATTTGTTTCTGTAGTTATTCATATAAATATTTATGCAACTGGTCAAATACTACTGCATGACATCTGATTCTGTTCTCTTGTGCACATTCAATTCTTTCTAGGAAGGATACTTTTGTCACTTTGTAAATAATTCTTTTAATTCTTCGCCATAGAGTCACAAAGTTTTGTTTTTTTCATAAGCAACATCCAAAAAGTGAATGTATCATTTCGATTTCGATTCATTTCTACTGGTGTTTTCTTTTCGTGTTATCTTATACAATCTTTTTGTTCCCTGTACGCTCAAACTTTTATAATAATCAAAAATGTGTTTCCTACGTTGGAACAGAGGTGACATCCGTATACTTTATTTATATAATGGCCACAACTAGTAATTTGTTGTAAAATACATCTGACATCAACTGAATTTATGAATAAATCAGACACAAGCAATAAGAATTAAAAATTATAATGCAATATGAACACCGATATCTTTCGTTTATGTTTTGCTTTTCTCGCTTAAGTGAAGTGATTACTCCCATTTGAAAAGACAAAAGTTTTCATGGTGTTAAAAAACTTTTTCACTCGGTTGTTGTATAGCATTGGTCATTTCTCATATATATGTACAACTAATTCCAGTTTCAGATTTATTTAAAAGAATGCAACATATGTCAAAGTACAAATATGCATTATCAATAGAAACATAACAACATACATTATTTTGTATAAGAAATTTGATTCATGAAACACAATCAGAAGCAAAAAATACAAGAGCTAAAATGACAAAATTTCAAAGTAAATAAATATGAGAATAGTTTTCAGCTAGACTTTAGGTCTTTACTACTCGCCCCAGCGTCGGCGTCCGGTTCAAGTTTTAGGGCAAGTTGAGATTTTCACTTATAACTTCAAAACCTTTCATTTAATTCACTTAGTACTTCAAACAGCTGTTCAGGGCCGTGACGTTATGAGGTTAGATAACTCCATATTATCCTTTATACAAATTATTGCCACTGATTTACTCTGGAATTTAGCTTAATGTTTTAGGGCAGGTTGGGATATTTATTAATAACTTCTATAACCTCCACTCATTAGACTTTATAAGTAATTAATACAGCTCTTGTTTTATAAAGAACTGTTTTGCCATGAAAGTGGTCACTCCCTGTTTTTTCAACCAGACTTGTGACTGGCTTAGGTCAGGTTAAACACTTGACAAAGGAGAAGTTACACACCATTACTCTGCCAGCACCCTTAAGAGCCCTCCCAGGCGGGTTATCTACTGTAGAGGTCCTAGCGAGGAGTAGTACTGGGCCTCTCGGAACATTTCTACGGGGCCACACTGGTATTTTATGGGCATAACGCTTGAAAACTCTAATGAGTTCACCTTCAAACATGCGTCATTGGGTAATGATGCAATTGTTTGGCCACAGACTCACTTTGTCTATTTTTTAGTTTTTTTTGTCATCACCATCATGACCACCACCACCAACACCGTGCTTATCACCATCATGACCACCACAATCATGACCACCACCTCAACCTTGCTCATCACCATCATGACCAACACAATCATGACCACCACCTCCACCATGCTCATCACCATCATGACCACCACTACCATGACCACCACCTCCACCGTGCTTATCATCATCATGACAACCACAATCAGGACCACCACCTCCTTCGTGCTCATCACCATCATTACCACCACAATCATGACCACCACCACCTACACCGTGCTCATCACCATCATGACAACCACAATCAGGACCACCACCTCCACCGTGCTCATCATCATCATGACCACCACAACAATGACCACAACCTCCACCATGGTCATTCCCATCTGACCTCTACAATCATGCCCACCACCTGCATCATGCTCATCACCATCATGACCACCACAATCATGCACCACCTCCACCTCAATGACTATCACCAGCATCATCACCTCCACCATCACCTCAACCTCCATTACTACCACCTCCACCTCGATCAACATCACCTCAATCACCATTTAAATCTGCACATCAATCACCATCACCATCATCATCACATCCACCATAACCTCCACTTCCATCACCTCACCACCATCACCTCCACCTCAATAACCATCATCACCAGCATCACCACCTCCATCATCTTCAGCAACATCACCATCAATACCACCTCCACCCTAATCACTATCACCAACAGCATCACCATCTCCATCACCTCCATCATTTCCAACTGCACACCAATCACCATCATCATCGTCTCAACCTTCACCGTCATCTCCACCACTATCAACTCAATTACCACAATCAGCATCATCACCTTCACTTCCACAATCGCCTCCACCTCCATCACCTCCACCTCAATCACCACCACCATCACCACCACCAACAACATCACCTCCTCCACCATCACCTCCGCCTCCGGCACCATCACCTTCATCACCATCAACTCAAACTCTATATCCTCAACCTTAATCACTTTCACCATCACTACCACCACCACCTCAATCACCATAACCACCGCCAGCATTATCACCTCCACCATCACCTCCACTTCCACCTCAATCACCATCACCACTTCCACCACCATCACCGTCACCTCAATCACCATCACCATCCCATCCTCACCTCCAGCTCCAGCTCCACCTCATTCACCATCCCAATCACTGTTGCCAGCATCATCACCTCCACCATCACCTCCATCACCATAACCATCAACACCAGCATCACCTCCACCGTTTCCAACTGCACAACAATATCCATCACCATCACCATCAACACCTCCACATCAATCACAGCCACCTCAACCTCAATCATCACCTCCAGCACCATCACCATCATCACCTCTTTCAGCTCCACCTCCACCACCACCATCATCATCAACTCCACATCAATCACCATCACCATCAACACCACCAGCATCATCACATCAACCTTCACCATCACCTCCAACAGCATCATTACCTCCACCTCCACCATCAACATCACCAGCATTATCACCTCCACCACCACCACCTCCATCACCGTGATACTCAACCTCAATCAACATCATTATCACCACCACCATCACCTCCACCTCCATCACCATCACCGCCACGTCCATCACCTAAACCTTTTCCATCTGCACATCTATCACCATCATCATCACCATCATCACCTCCACCTCATCATCACCTCCACCTCCACCACCACCTCCATCACCATTTCCTCCAGCTCCATAACCTCAACCATTTCGAACTGCACATCAATTACCATCAACATCACCATCAACACCACCTGCTCAACCATCACCTCCACGTCAATCAGCATCACTATTATCAACTCTATCACCACCACTTCCACCACCACCACCATCATCATCACCTCAACCTCTATCATCATCACCATCATCATCTCCACCTCCATCACCTCCAACAACATCTTACCATCTCAATCACTACCACCAACATCATCACCTCAACCTCCATCACCACCACCTCCACCTCCATCACCTCATTCTTATCACCAACATCAACTCCATCTCCATCACCTCCGCCTCAACCATCACCTCCATCAGTACCACCATCATAAACTCCACCTGAATCACCATCACTACCAGCATCCTCACCTCTATCACCTCCACCATTTCCAACTTCACACCAATCACCATCACCATCATCACCTCAACGTTCACCACCACCTCCATCTCCATCACCACCACCTCCACTGCAATCACCACCACCAGCATCATCACATCCACCTCCAACTCCATAACCACAACCTTCATCACCATTACCTTCAACTCAATCATCATCACCATCACCACAACCAGCAACATTACCTCCAACTCCACCATCACTTCAACCTCCGTCACCAATATCTTCATCACTATCACCTCCACCTCCATCATCACTTCTATCACCAACACCTCCACCTCAATCTCCATCACAACCACCACCAGCATCATCACCTCCACCTTCACCATCACTTCCACCAGCATAACTACCAAGTCAACCTCCGTCACCATCATTATCATCAACTCCACCTCAGTCACCATTTCCAACTGCACATCAATCACCATCACCATAACCATCATAACTTCCACCATCACCGCCAGTTCCACCTCAATCACAATCACCATCACCACCACCAGCATGAACATCCCCATCTCAACCAAAACATCAAACTTCATCACCATTACCTCCAACACCATCAAATCAACAATTTCCAACTGCACATCAATCACCATCACCATCATCACCTACACCTCCACCATCACCTCCACCTCAATGACCATTACTATCACCATAGTCACCACCACCACCATCACTTCCACCACCATCACCGTCATCTCAATCACCATCACTATCATCACCACAATCTCAATCACCTCCAATTCAATCACTATCCCCATCACCACCAGCATCATCACCTCCACCTCCACCATCACCACCATTACCTCCTCCATCTCAATCACCATCACCATCATCACCTCCAGCTCCACCTCCACCACAATCACACTCCCCATCACCATCGTCAGCATCATCACCTCCACCATCACCTCCATTATCATCACCATTATCACCGCCACCTAAATCATCATCACCACCAGCATCGCCTTCACCGCTTTCAAATGCGCATCAATCACCATCACCATCAACATGTCCATATCCATCACCACCACCTCCACCTCGATCATCACCTCTAGCACCATCAACATCATCACCTCCACCTCCATTAACTCCACCTTCATCATCCTATCATCATCACATCCACATCAATCACCATCCCCATCAACAACACCAGCATCATCACTTCTACCGCCACCATCACCTCCATCATCACCACCATCACCTCCTCCACCTCAATCACCATCACCATCATCACCTCAAGCTCCACCTCCACCTCAATCACCATCCCTATTACCATCACCAACATCATCACCTTCACCATTACCTCCATCACCATCACCATCATCACCTCCACCAAAATCACCATCACCACCAGCATCACCTCCACCATTTCCAACTGCACATCAATCACCATCACCATCACCATCAACACTTCCACATCCATCACCACCACCTCCACCTCAATCATCACCTACAGCATCACCACTATCATCTCTACCATCATAACCATCATAACCTCCACCTACATTACTTCCACCTTAATCACCAACCCCATTACCACCACCAGCTTCATTACCTCCACCTTCACCATCACTACCTCCATCACCATCAACTCCCCCTCCATCCTCAATCACTTTCACCATCACTACCACCACATTGATCACAACCACCATCATCAGTAGCACCATCAACATCATCACCATCTCCACCTCAATCACCAAAACCATTACCTTCACCAGCATCATCACCTCCACCATCACCTCCATCCCAATCAACACCACCTCCATCACCATCGCCATCATCACCTCCACCGCAATCACCATTTCCAACTGCAAATCACTTTCACCATCACCTTCATCACTTTCAACTCCACCATCCCCTCCAACTTAATTGCCATCACAATAACCACCAGCATCATTATCACCTTCACCTCAATCATCAACTCCATCTCCATCAACACCACCTCCATCACCATCGACTCCACCTTAATCACCATCACCACCATAAGCATCATCACCTCCAACTCCATCACCACCACCTCCATCACAATATTGCCCATACACGCACAATGTTGGGCTAAGGACGGGGCCAGACTAAAATCCTCGTAGTATTAACAGTTTCCCCGAATGTATCACACCGCCAGGTAACCCTTGGATACAGTGCCATTGGTCCCCTTGCTCGTTTTTAAGGCATCCGCACCATAACAGTGTCTGAATATGGGCCAAATTGGCACGGGGGGTCGAGTTCATGTCCCTATCCCGCATAGCCTGCCTAAAATCCTAGGGTATTCACATGTGCCATCACCTAGGGCCAGGTCTCGGCTACACAGTGACATAGGTCCCTATGGTCCCCTTGCTCGTTTCTGCGAGAACGAGCCTTACATGTATGGTAGGGGTCAGTAGGGCTGATATTGCCCATACACGCACAATGTTGGGCTAAGGACGGGGCCAGACTAAAATCCTCGTAGTATTAACAGTTTCCCCGAATGTATCACACCGCCAGGTAACCCTTGGATACAGTGCCATTGGTCCCCTTGCTCGTTTTTAAGGCATCCGCACCATAACAGTGTCTGAATATGGGCCAAATTGGCACGGGGGGTCGAGTTCATGTCCCTATCCCGCATAGCCTGCCTAAAATCCTAGGGTATTCACATGTGCCATCACCTAGGGCCAGGTCTCGGCTACACAGTGACATAGGTCCCTATGGTCCCCTTGCTCGTTTCTGCGAGAACGAGCCTTACATGTATGGTAGGGGTCAGTAGGGCTGATATTGCCCATACACGCACAATGTTGGGCTAAGGACGGGGCCAGACTAAAATCCTCGTAGTATTAACAGTTTCCCCGAATGTATCACACCGCCAGGTAACCCTTGGATACAGTGCCATTGGTCCCCTTGCTCGTTTTTAAGGCATCCGCACCATAACAGTGTCTGAATATGGGCCAAATTGGCACGGGGGGTCGAGTTCATGTCCCTATCCCGCATAGCCTGCCTAAAATCCTAGGGTATTCACATGTGCCATCACCTAGGGCCAGGTCTCGGCTACACAGTGACATAGGTCCCTATGGTCCCCTTGCTCGTTTCTGCGAGAACGAGCCTTACATGTATGGTAGGGGTCAGTAGGGCTGATATTGCCCATACACGCACAATGTTGGGCTAAGGACGGGGCCAGACTAAAATCCTCGTAGTATTAACAGTTTCCCCGAATGTATCACACCGCCAGGTAACCCTTGGATACAGTGCCATTGGTCCCCTTGCTCGTTTTTAAGGCATCCGCACCATAACAGTGTCTGAATATGGGCCAAATTGGCACGGGGGGTCGAGTTCATGTCCCTATCCCGCATAGCCTGCCTAAAATCCTAGGGTATTCACATGTGCCATCACCTAGGGCCAGGTCTCGGCTACACAGTGACATAGGTCCCTATGGTCCCCTTGCTCGTTTCTGCGAGAACGAGCCTTACATGTATGGTAGGGGTCAGTAGGGCTGATATTGCCCATACACGCACAATGTTGGGCTAAGGACGGGGCCAGACTAAAATCCTCGTAGTATTAACAGTTTCCCCGAATGTATCACACCGCCAGGTAACCCTTGGATACAGTGCCATTGGTCCCCTTGCTCGTTTTTAAGGCATCCGCACCATAACAGTGTCTGAATATGGGCCAAATTGGCACGGGGGGTCGAGTTCATGTCCCTATCCCGCATAGCCTGCCTAAAATCCTAGGGTATTCACATGTGCCATCACCTAGGGCCAGGTCTCGGCTACACAGTGACATAGGTCCCTATGGTCCCCTTGCTCGTTTCTGCGAGAACGAGCCTTACATGTATGGTAGGGGTCAGTAGGGCTGATATTGCCCATACACGCACAATGTTGGGCTAAGGACGGGGCCAGACTAAAATCCTCGTAGTATTAACAGTTTCCCCGAATGTATCACACCGCCAGGTAACCCTTGGATACAGTGCCATTGGTCCCCTTGCTCGTTTTTAAGGCATCCGCACCATAACAGTGTCTGAATATGGGCCAAATTGGCACGGGGGGTCGAGTTCATGTCCCTATCCCGCATAGCCTGCCTAAAATCCTAGGGTATTCACATGTGCCATCACCTAGGGCCAGGTCTCGGCTACACAGTGACATAGGTCCCTATGGTCCCCTTGCTCGTTTCTGCGAGAACGAGCCTTACATGTATGGTAGGGGTCAGTAGGGCTGATATTGCCCATACACGCACAATGTTGGGCTAAGGACGGGGCCAGACTAAAATCCTCGTAGTATTAACAGTTTCCCCGAATGTATCACACCGCCAGGTAACCCTTGGATACAGTGCCATTGGTCCCCTTGCTCGTTTTTAAGGCATCCGCACCATAACAGTGTCTGAATATGGGCCAAATTGGCACGGGGGGTCGAGTTCATGTCCCTATCCCGCATAGCCTGCCTAAAATCCTAGGGTATTCACATGTGCCATCACCTAGGGCCAGGTCTCGGCTACACAGTGACATAGGTCCCTATGGTCCCCTTGCTCGTTTCTGCGAGAACGAGCCTTACATGTATGGTAGGGGTCAGTAGGGCTGATATTGCCCATAAACGCACAATGTTGGGCTAAGGACGGGGCCAGACTAAAATCCTCGTAGTATTAACAGTTTCCCCGAATGTATCACACCGCCAGGTAACCCTTGGATACAGTGCCATTGGTCCCCTTGCTCGTTTTTAAGGCATCCGCACCATAACAGTGTCTGAATATGGGCCAAATTGGCACGGGGGGTCGAGTTCATGTCCCTATCCCGCATAGCCTGCCTAAAATCCTAGGGTATTCACATGTGCCATCACCTAGGGCCAGGTCTCGGCTACACAGTGACATAGGTCCCTATGGTCCCCTTGCTCGTTTCTGCGAGAACGAGCCTTACATGTTTCTTCGAGATTAATGCTCTTATTGTATTGATTTTGATGGTGATACGGTGCTGGCACCGCATCCCCGCGGTGATATGGTGATACGGTGCTACGGTGCTAACTTCACGCACATATACATTTTGACCTTTTTTTATAAAGATTTTATAAACATATGTTGAGTCTCTAGTAGCCACAAAGTCATATGAACAGTTTAACGAAATTGTCAGATTTTTAACCAGACATAACCAATAATGGAACCCGGCCTTGACTACATACACACATTTTGAGTCAAATTTATGCAGAAAGGGTAAAACATGTACAGTCAAACCTGTATTAAGTGGCCACCTTTGGAAAAGGTCAAAGTGGCTGCTTAAGACAGGTGGCCACTTAATCCAGGTTGGAAAATTCCGCCACGTAAGCTTTTTGTACATGCGCAGTTTCAAGAAAGTGACTTCACGTGTTTTTCTAACATTTGACCTTATACTGATCTATGCTAAGCTTTATATTTCTGTCAGTTGTTATGTTATTATTAGGGATGGCAACGAGTACCTACGATCAATCAACCGAGTATCCGAGTACCAAATCACTACTCGAGTACTCGAAAAAAAACCATTTTTTTTTTGGTAAAATTCACAATTAACAGATCTTTCGTGTTTTCAAATCGACAATTTACGGCCCCTCTAATCCCCGCTATGTACACAATTGACCCTAATGAATTATTTGACAGTTGTTGTGATAGTTGCAAGCTGTCAACAAATGGTCCTTATTTGCAAATAGCACTGATGTCAATTAGCGAAGTTTTGATTGCGTTACATCTCCTACAGAATTGTATTGTTTACCAATTAGTGTATTTTCAACAAACAATGGACGTTGACGAGCGAATTAGTAACGACACGTGCAATGATTCCTGAATGGGCGTATTGTTTGCAATGATTATCACAATTGATTGGTGGATATGTTAATCATGGAAAAGTGAATATCAATGAGGAAAAGAACAGTATTTTAGTATGAAAAACTGTCATTTTAAGAAGTACTTCGAACAATTTTTGTTTATAGTAATTCAGAATGTTGTTCATTTTTGATTGTATTCTCGATCATCTCGACGCTCGAATATGATCCGAGTTTGACTTTCCATTTATAGTGTAGTATATATATATATATATATATATATATATATATATATATATATATATATATATATATATATATATATATATATATATATATATATATATATATATATATATATATATTTACGTATAAAATGAAAACGACAAATTAAAAGCATGAAGCAATATTTGTATTCTTTTTATTGAATTTCTTTTAAGGTACATATAATATTACGACCAACGCATAAAGTACATGGCTGATACATGTATACACGAACTTGTCTTTCCCGAAATCCAATTCAAGTTATCCGAGTACTCGAGTACCCGAGTACTCTATCGGAAGATTGTCCGAGTACTCGAGTATCAATTTTACTACTCGTTGCCATCCCTAGTTATTATATCAAACTTGGTATATACATTGAATCCATTTCCATAGTATTAAACGCATTTGCTGTATTATTTACCAAAATCAAAGGAATATATCTTATCATGTATTTTATTTAAATATACAAATGATATTATAATATGCATAACAAATATTTACATAAATGAATAAAAAAATCTTAAATGCATTCAAGCTGCACTCACACAGATTGAACGTTTTGACAACTTTTTTAAATTTTTGTCTTGGAACGAACCAATTTTGGCGAAAATCCATGGAAATCAATTATATAAGACTGCTGACAAAAAATAGATCGCAGATTTTTATATTTAAGTTCAAAACTGATGTTTTATGCGTTTTTCTTAAACCGTTAATAACGGTTTAAGCCATAAAACATTAATTTTCGAACGGAAATATGAAAATCTACGATCTGATTATGTGTCAGCAATCTTATATCATTGGTTTGCAGACATTTATGAAAAAGTTTGCTCTTTCCAAGACAAAAAATAAAAATGACGGTAAAGTTGGAAGGTAGTTGGTAGTTGGGGATTCGAATAGTCAACTACCTGCTAGTTGCCAGTTGGGGATTCGAAAAATCAGAGTTAGATGTGGATATTGAGCTACTCGACTATTTCCAGTCGGTTATTCGCGAATATCCAACTACCAACCAGTTGGTAGTTGGGGATTCAGAGTATGTCTCTCTCTCTCTATATATATATATATATAATATTATGGAAAATTCGACCGCCAAATGTTTGTTTGTGCATGTACACAAGTGCATCTTTGCGAAAAACACTGTTTTATAACACTTTTATTCGTATATTCGCCAGTCGGATATCGACCATTTCCAGTAGATTATTCGCGAATATTCGACTACTAAGCAGTCAGTGGTTGGGGATTCAGATTATGTCCATATATATGGTTTTAAAGGTCAGATATGGAAAAATCGACCGCCAAATGTTTGTTTCTTTGCGACAAACACTGTTTAAAATCACTTTTATTCGTATAGTCGCCAGTCGGATATTAAACTATTTCCAGTCGATTATTCGCGAATATTCAACTACTTACCAGTCAGTAGTTGGGGATTCAGAGTATGTCTTTATACATAGTTTGAAAGGTCACATATGGAAAATTCGACCGCCCAATGTTTGTTTATGCATCTACACATATGTATCTTTGCGACAAAAAACTGCTTTAATTCACTTTTATTCGTATATTCGCCAGTCGGATATTCGACCATTTCCAGTCGATTATTCGCGAATATTCAACTACTAACCAGTCAATAGTTGGGATTTCAGATTATGTCTATATATACGGGTTTAAAGGTCAAATATGGAAAATTCGACCGCCAAATGTTTTTCTATGCATGTACGATATAAACTCTAAACAATCTTAAACATCCGTGTTTGTTTGCAGATGGTTTATGCGAGGAAACATATTCATTCATGCACTATTCCATGAAGTATACATTGTGTGTACTTGTATTGGAATAGTATTAGCACATGAAAATACATTCATGTCAAAATTTGACATTTCCCATAAACCATGGCATTACTTTTTGACTTGATTATCACCATACCATCCGGTTATATATCAGAATTATTTGTTTCAATGTATTTGCGTGACAGTATTCACTTTTTGCCGACAACAAATGCGTAAACGTTATCAGTCGAAATGTCTTCCATAAAAAAAACTGACATTTTGCTAGTTAGAAATTTAAATTTCTGATTGCCATATTCTACAATCACACGTCTTACAAATAAAAGTTCATAGAAATAATGATGTTATTTAAAGTTACACAATAAAGGTTGATGCATACTAAAAAGATGATGTATTTCTTATGTTTTAACTCATTTTACCAGAATGATTAAATAATAAAAAATAATATACAAAAAACACACAATTAAGGTACAGATAAAAAATATTCTTACTTAAATAAATAATTAATAGCTCAGTAGCCAGAAATAAATATAAAACATGCGCGAAAATATCGCTGATATTTTTGTATCTGAACATAGTCATATGCTTTTGTTTTGATCATTACAATCAAGTGAGTTAAACACGATAATGCATTCAATCATTTTTTTGCATCAAACTATGTTGTGCGCCTTTAAAATCGATGCACTTTTACATATACACGATTATCAATATTGCAAGAAGCTTATAATTCCCTATAGTCTTATCTATGTGAAAATGATATTAGCCTACGGCAAAGGATGTAGTTTAAAAGTCAATCAGATATTAAAGGGACTCTTACATCGTATGTAGGGTCAGAAATCTATAAACATGTTTGTAAGAATGATAAAACACCATCAAAATCTATAAAAGTGTTTTATTGTTAATCATTACTTCAAAAATGCGACAGAATAGTGTAAGTAAAAAAGTAAAAAAAATTTAAGTTAAAGCTTGGATTTTTTAAAAAAAGTGTTCATTGACTTTCCGGCCTTTGTTAATCAAAATATTAAGTTAAATATCCCAGTTCAAACAACAATCACCGTAAAGCCTAAAAGTAACACATTATGTGCGCGATAGGCACTTACATTATTAAAGCTATGTTTATAAGTATTTTGTGTCGACTGTAGAAATACTTTTCGTGTTGTTTGAAAGAGTCTCGAGCGAGCAACGTCGATGTGTTCATATATACCGACAGTCATTGAAAATGTATCACTTATCAAAAAAGAATTCTGTCGTAAAAAGTATTGAGAGCCTTCAAATCAAACACAGTCGAACAATAAGTCTCCCAAACACGTGGCTTGCGTTGATAAAATGCGCCGCTTGCTCCGCCAACATGTATCCTTCCCATTTGGAACTCCTCGGCCATTTTATTTAGAAAACAACCTCGGATGTATTTGGACGGTTTAAATACTCAAAAAGAGGTACGTTTAAGTCCGCTGCAAGTAGATCGCGTAGTAATTTCATTTAACAGTTAAACTTTATGTATTAACTCTTGGAAATCTTAATTATGTTTGCAATGATACACTTCACTGGCAATCAATTTAAACTTAGATCAATAAAAACAACTCTTAAACACTAATTTTTATTAATGATATAATTAAAAAAATACACGAACTACTTCAACTGATGTACCGGCATACATCCGAGGTTGTTTTCTAAAAAAAATGGCCGAGGAGTTCCGTATGGTATCCTTCCGTATCGGGAATAATCTATGTTTGTCTCTATACTATGGCAAATTTGTAACGCTGAAACAAATTTGCCATAATATAGAGACAAACAATTTAATTTTGTTGTCTTGATGACGTTAAGTATATTGTTTATAGTCTGAATGAGTGGACGTGACGTGGTTACCATAATGCACACTTGTCCCTGGACGTGTGTTGTAATTCAATTCAATTCAATTCAATATTCTTTTATTATATCACAGTTTACATTTAAGTTAAAGCATTTGAAAACGCAATATATATATGTTAACACAGGCATAAAGATGTGGGTTAATGGCGGCTTCTTAACAGGTTTAGAGTTCATCTTTATACAAAACAAATGTAAATAGTAAGGGGAATGTGGTTAGTTTAAATAGTATTATTTATTTTTTATGACAAAACAAATTCATTTATTTGACTTAGGATACAATATAGTCGATATAGTTATGATATATCAAATGAAAAACTATGAAGTACATGATCAGATGCGTTTAAAGTAATTAACTAAGATTTTAACAACAATTGCTGTTTTCCTTAAGGTATCCGGGTTCTTACAATTTAAAACTTCACTAAAGTGTAAGACATTAGGTCTTGAGTAAAAACGAATATTTATGCATTTTTTCATGTATGTATATTTACACCTTAACTTCCATTCCTTAAATGAACTGCCTTTCGGCAATTGCGTTCATCAATCGATGAACGCAACATCTTCGGATATGTTCGGATCGTAATTCATTGCATAACAATATACATGAAAGCTATTGATCTTGTTATTGGTTGTATTGTGTCTGTAGGTCCCGTAAAATATAGATCAACATTTTTAAAAGTGTTAGTTTATTATATTTTAAATATATTGGTACCAGAAGTGTTTCAATTTTACGTTTTAAAGTGATTTCAAGTGGTTGATCTTTTCCCGCGTTATTGTGACGTCATTTGAAAAAAATGTTTCCGGTAATAGTCGAATCGTTCTATTTACAGAATGGGTAAGAACGGATTACTGAAAGGTTTTCTTAAATGAAATGAAGTAATTTTTTAACAATTCTTGAATGAAAAAATGAACTATTGGTGTAAATATAAGAAATGAATTGCGGGGTTAATGTCATTATCGGGGATATGAACGCAATTGGGTTGCTCAAAGTACGCGTGGAGTCCTTCGGACTCCACACACATTGACCAACCCAATTGCGTTCATACCCCGATAATGACATCAACAATCCATTCCTTAAATGGTGCGCCATCATAACTCATTGGTTATGCAACTTCAAAACAAAATTACCACGAAATGGCGTGGGACCAATCTGTGTAGCGTTTTCTTTGAATGTATGTGTACTTCAACGAATGTACAAGTGAATCATAAAACCCCTCTATTATTGTAAAACAATGAACATACATATTTAAAATGACACTCTTATTAAAAATCAGTCTAATTGTACATGTTTAACAAACATTAATTTTGAGCGATAAACCTTTAATTACATATTGCTTAATAATGCATTTATGGAAACAAGTAACAGTACTGGTAACAAGATTGTAACCGTGTATTCAATAGCAGAAAACGCGAAAAATATTAAATGACTGGTGAGTGGTAAAAGATTTACTGTGATCTACTATTGTTTCATAAGGTAGAAATACCTTGTTCTCAGTACCTTTCTTTTAAATCAATCTCTGTATCCTTCATAAGCATTTTTTTTAATTTATTCATTCTTTTTGGTCTATTAAAACAATTGTATTAATTGTGGTAAATCTTATTTGGGAGCAAGAGTGCATCTTTAACTGTTGTTAAGTGGACATAAATCAAATAATCAGAGTTATAACCCCTTATGAACAAATAAGAATTTTAAAAGAAATGTGAAAGGTAGACACATGAATGGTACCGACATATATGTACCATATGTATCGTACTAAGTATAAAAACCCTTCTAATTTTGATGAAAAATCAGGTCACTTTCAACCAACACGAGATCGAAATTCGTTTTTATTACATAAGCGTCAAGTTCACCCTTCTTTGAAAAATAAACACTATCAAACACTGATCGAATAAGGTAAGCTCAATGAAACTTTCAACACACTATACAAACTCACGTTTGTAGCAAATTGTCCATTCAAATATTTCAACCTGCCATCTGTGATTTTAAGTGAATAAGACTTAAGAGTCGGCTGCGATGCAAAAGTCAAAATCTACTTTAATTTAGTTGTGAGGTTCCGTTTATATCAACGATGAATCATAAATAACAACAACAACAACATCAACAACAACAACTTTTAATGCATTCAGGCAATAATGCATAGAGCATACAAACAGTTTTCGAGCAAACAGGTAAAATTTAGCGACAAGCATTAAAATAAAATGCGAACAAAAAATAAATGATTGTTAGTCAGTAGTAGTGAACTATTTTGCAATTAATGGTAAATCTAGAAGGCTCATATAAAACATTTTGTTATAAAATTTAACAAGTAGTTCACAAAAGTCCGAGTGTTTGTATAACATAAGTTAGATGGAGTGAAATTTATCCAGACGTGAATATCATGAGCTAACGCGTGTTTTTGTATGTACTCAATGACTTGACACCCACGTGCTATTTGGTACTACAACCAATTTTCTATGAATGATTAATATTACACATTTGTGAATGGCATTCCAACCGTGGATATATAGTGAATTAGTTGCAGCAATGTATGGTAAGTTGCAATATTTTGTATGATATAATTCATATGTAGACTGTCCAACTGGTGAGATTGAATAATGATGTAATGTATGTGAAGTATGTTCTACCGTGTACCTTGAAAGTTGAAAAAGGATTTCTCTTTCCATTTGGTCATCTGTTTCTATTGGCAAGGTTTGATACGGCGAAACAATATCCCTTTGGTGAGACTTTTTCGTTTTATTAAGCATTAAGTTTCATTGCGCCAACGAGGTTCACGGTCAAGACCTTTCATGTGAGGAAGCTAACCAGCTAGCTTGCGGAACGTCGGTGGTTCTACCAAAGGTCCATCTCGAGCGTGAATATTGCCCAGAGAGGCACCTGAGGTCTTCCTCCACCATGTAAAGCTGGTATGTCCACACCTGATGTCCTCGTAAAGAGGCGGGAGGGTCATAAACTGGGAAATAACAACAACAACAACAACAACGGCCGGTTTTTAGATGCGTTGTTATGCTACCGCGATTCGATGAATAGTGTCATTAAGGTGGCTTGCAAGTCTTCTTTGACGTCGGTCGACGTAATAATGGGCGAAAAGTAAAGATATCGTATTTTGTACGATTCAGGCCCCAAATATCACGAAAATACTCAAGTTAATCTATCTCAGTCTCAACTTTTTTTTTATCAAATTACAGCATCATATGATTCAAAATTATAAATGTTTTACCCTTTTTAAATTTGCATTCTCTCATTTATTATGTTAATAAAAGAATTTGGTCAATATTTTATATAAAAAAGTATTCGAGAGAAAAAATTGTACTTGAGTCAAATTTATTATTTTTGAGTTTTACTCATGTACATTTTGTGCTGTAGAAATATTTTTTCAGAATATTGAACAATAATGTTAATCAACACAATGCATTGGCATATGTGCTTTTAAAAGTAGTAAAACTTAAGTATTTTTTTTATAATGTCATACTGTAATTTAGAAAAATGAGTTGAGACTGAGATTTGACTTAAGTATATTCGTGATATTGGGGCCTGATCTTTTATATAATTTTTTTTTGTTATCTTTTTTAAGTATCTGTAGTAAAAATGGCTTATTTTTTTGCATTAATTTCAAAAACAACATTTGGATGCTCTTGACAAGGGCAAAAAGAATGATATAAGTCAGTGTTGTCAATCGGAAATTTCATAAAATCTCACTATGAATGGTGTTGAATGTTTTTAGAATGTTTCTATTTGCGAAAACGCTTTATTTTTAAAGGATGATCTCAATTTCTATCAAAAATACATGACCAGAATCATTTCAGATGAGTAATAAAAGATGACAATACTCTGTTTGTAAACAAAACCAAATTATCCTCCAGCCTAAATATCGGTTCTCCTAAATAACTGCTAAACTTAAAATAAATTGTAAACTTTGTGGTACTTCAGTAAGTAAGTTTCAATGCATTGTACACATTAATTCCAAGTTTATGACAGTTTTCGACAATTTTCTTTTTTTTTCGCAATTTTATCATACGGAGTACAGCCCCTTTAAGTGATTTGGAGAAGGGACATTTGGTCTCCAAAGAAGTAGAACAGATATGTTTAAACGCAATCTTAATCACTTGCTTCGAAGTCAGTCCCCATGCGGGAGGTTGGGTATTCAAGACCTTGGTAGCGGTATCTTGAGAACTATCTAAATTTGGTATCGAGAACATAACAATTGATGGGGTACCGAGACTATACATGTTTCTGCCAATGGTCCACATTACATTCTGTCAATGGTCCACATTACATTCTGCCAATGGTCAATATTACACGCTGCAACTATACGGATTCAACTAATTAAAATGAAATTATTGCACACAAAAAGGAAATGATGTATTAAAATACTAAACAGGCTAGCGGCGGATCCAGGACTTTCTAAATGGGGGGGGGGGGCACAACTAATTATAAACATATCAAATTTTTAGAATGCATTATCTTAATCATATATTGACATGGAATTAACATTTGTCTTCACTGTCAATAATTTTTGGCAGATAAACTGAATTAAAAAAAATATCATTTACTGAGATAAACCTTTCAAACTACAATAAAGAAATCTAGCCGTTTTGGGGAATCGAACCACGGTCGACGGATTACCATGTTAAGTCGTTAACCACTCGTCCACCTGAGACACACGTAGTTAAGCTTAAAAATTAGTGCTATATATACCTACACTACATTATATTGATTGCACTCCACGATACTGGAATGCACCAGTCAATTGTAACCACGACCCCCCCCCCTCAGGTCCGGGGAATAGCCAACCCCAGGTAAAATCCCCGTCCTACGGGGACGAACTGATGGTTAAACCCCGGCCAAATGCCCCCGCGCCCCAGAGACTCTATATAAGGCCCAATCTCCGCTAAATTTGACACTATGACAAAACCACCGCGGTCACCCGGCCCTGCGGGGCCACCTGGAAAGTAAAAACACGACCCTTTTCCCCGACTATCCCCGGTATAACCCCGGACCTTGGGGGGGGGGGGCGTGGTTACAATTGACTGGTGCATAAGTACTTCGGATGTCATTGTTATAAATTTAAGTTAAGTGAAGTAAAAACAACTTGACAACAAATCCAATAAAGGATTTTAAATAAATTATTATGTATTAATTTACAAAGGCTCTAGCATAATTCAGAGAACTAGACGATAAAAAAGGCCGAAATGGAAAGTTTAAAAGTTTCTGGTATATGAGATATTCTGAAAACATTAAACTTACGCGTATAACTCCAGCCGTATTTGTCTACTTTTGATCAGCTGTCTGTGTAAAATGTGGCGCCGATTGTTTTTTATCGACTGTTCGGGGCCCGATGGCATTTTTTAAAAGACTTTTTCGTTTCGTATACTATATTATACTCGATAAACAGGTTGTTTATTTGCTCAAATGGTTACATACAATTTAAATTGTGACAAAACAACGTATTTGTACAGTTAAATCAATAAAGATGTGCCCCCAAAAAACATAACTAGCCGGCCTGCAGGGGGTGGGGGGGGTCACGGGCCCTATATATCATTCATGAAATCCGTGCATGACCAGCGCGTCCACACTCAGTGGAAGTTTCGAAGCAAAATAGACACTAGGTAATAATAATATGCATTCTAGCCCCTGGACATGTGTCGAATAGGTGTGAATGCATGGAGCGATAAATTCAGCCTTGCATTTGGTTTACCTTGGTCAGGTGAACGTGGGAACCTGGACAAGATGGACGTTTCGTAATGGTTATATTCGGGATTGCAGGTATGTTGTGTGTTTTCCTTGAACTTTGCTTGCTGGTAATTTTAATGATTTGTACGAATATCCCGAACTGTTTCTACTGGTTTTATGCTGCTATTTTTTGCTTTCAATTGTTGTCAAACGGCAAAAAGCAAAATGTCCACGAGTGTGTTACCTTTATCATAAGATCAAGAGGTTTTTTTGTGTGCGCAAACAATCTCTTTCGCCAATGAGGGAGATGAGAAGAAGTCTTATTTTTTATTTCTTCTCTATGTTTAGCTCACCAGAGCACGAAGTGCTCAAGGTAAGCTATTGTGATCGGTATTTGTCCGTCGTTCGTCCGTCAGTCTGTCCGTCCGTCCGTCAACAATTGCTTTAAACATCTCCTCTGAAACTGCCTGGCCAAATTCAATGAAAATTCACAGGAAGCTTCCTTGGGTGTCCCTCTATCACAATACAACAGGGGGTCACAATTGATTAACAACGACAACAAACAATGGCCGACTTTCTGTTTTGCTTTAAAAACAATCTCTTCTGAAACTACCACTTAAAATTCAATGAAGCTTTACAGGAAGCTTTCTTGGGTGTTCCTCTATAAAAATACAGCACGAGTTCACGATTGGTCAACAACAACAACATGACCGACTTCCTGTTTTGCTTTAAAAAACATCTTCTCTGAAACAACGCGTCCAAATTCAATGAAACTGTACGTGAAGCATCCTTGGGAGACCTTATACAAAAATACAACAAGTGGTCACGATTAATCAACAACACCAACAACAGCAACACAAAATTAGCAGATTTCCTCTTTTGCTTTTAAAAAACATCTCCTCTGAAACTTTAATCACTCAATTCAATGAAACTTTACAGGAAGATTCCTTTGGTGACACTCTCAAAAAATACAACAAGGGGTCACGATTGATCAACAAATACGGATTTTGTCCCTACTTATTTTGACTGAATTAATAGTCTAAAAAATAGATGTTGTCTTCAAATGCCCTATGGATTATCGGTTAAAAAAATGACTCACGAAATGTTTCTTTATTCATGTCCCAGAAAGATTCCTTATTAAGAAAACAACGAAGATGATATGCATATTGAAATATTAATGCGTCAATGTTTCACGTGATTTCAATTAAGTACTTTCGTAAGTCTGTCATGTGCGTGACGTCGAATGTAGTTTTCTAAATGTGGAAAACATTGGTCTTACTTGTAAACACGTATCTTTCGAAACATAAGTGATATCATCATGAGATTTTGAGTAATTGCTTTCTGAAATGTCATTTAATTCAAATAATCAATCAGATAATAACCGTAAACGAGATGACAGAAGGCCCAAAATGGCGCAATGCGGCTCATACATTTTACTTCGGTGTTACATCTTAAAATGTCTTTTATTAATGATGTTAGTTAAGTGGTATTCGTGTTAACTCTTTAAGACGGCATTTTTGAACATACATAATTATAGGTTCAATGTTTCAGCGCCAATGGTACCGGAAGTGTCGCTTCATCTAACCGGAAGTGAAACCTTTGCAATAGAGATGGCTAAAGAGACGCAATCAGAAACACAGCTTTGGTGGCGCGATGGTGGATAATTAAGGTTAGTTTTTTATATGAAAGAAATGACTGGACAATTGGTCAATTGTTCAGAACTTGGTTTGAGTTTTTTAATGTGATTTATACTTCTTTATTTAACTACTTCGTTGCACTAACTTTTTAACGTGAAGTAGTTTAATATTCGCTCATAATTCAGTAGAATTAGTTAAGCTGAAACAGCTGCCCCAATGCTTGAAACAAAAATCGTTAAGGGGGCAAGTTTTGACACAGTATGATAATATGAAATAAGGCACTGCCTTAGACGGGCTCTAAGTATGTTATCAACTACAGAAACTGCTAATGCAGTACATTTTTAGCTCAACTGAGCACGAAGTGCTCAAGGTGAGCTATTGTGATCGCCCGGTGTCCGTCGTCGTTCTTCGTCAACAATTTGACTGTTAACACTCTAGAGGTCACAATTTGGTCACAATCTTAATGAAACTTGGGCAGAATGTTACCCTCAATAAAATCTTGGACGATTTATGACCATATGATCATGGAACTTAATCAGAACGTTATTCTTGATGATCTTTAGGTAGAGCTTGAAACTGGGTTATTAGAGGTCAAAAACCAGGGCACTAGGTCAAATCATAGAAAATCTTGAATTGGATACAGGGCCTTCAGGGCCCTCTTGGTTCTTCTTTATACTGGTACTGTAAACATGCCACTTATAGGCTGTTTACACTTGATTGTAGCGGAGATAAGTTCATGTTTATTCTACTTTCCTTTTAACATTTTGTGGTCTAGAAAAAGCCACTCGCAATTTGCAAATGCCGCTCGCATTTTGCGAGTATGCGAGTCTAAGTTCCAACCCTGTTTCCATCAAACGGTTAGCCATTAACCTTTTAAGAGCCATTATTTCCTCATGCATTGAAATTATTTGACCAAATAAAGTTCTCCTTGTAGCTTTCAATGGTGTTGTATAAAACAGCACTACAAAAATGCCCTGCATACTCTTCTAACATTTTTTCGAAGCAAAATAAGATTGTTCCACTTTATTGACTTAGCTTTTTATATAAAAAATCACATAGCGCCAAACTGAAATGTTTTAACAGGTCAAATTTATGATTTTCTGGTCCAGTTATATACAAAGGTAACAGAAATGTTCAATTTAACAAAAAAAAGTGATCATGAATTTATAGACATTCTAAACACCACTACATAATGCCAAATTGATTGCTTCCGGGACAAAATGGTGCAACATAAGAAATGGCAAAAAAAAACAACCAAAACTGAAAAAAATTAAGACAACTGCTAGTGTTTTCATGTATGAGGTGGCTACATGATGTAGAAAATGCAGCAATAGCATTATTATGCCCATTTGATTTTTTTTTTGCTTTAAGTATCTGTTTTGAAGCCTAGATTTGGCTTAAAATTAAGAGTACAACACTTTACCATTGTCTAAAAGTTGCTTATTTACACCTGATTTGCTATAAATCTCACTCTTTGGAATAATTTACACACAAACAAGTACTACAGAGTTGACTAACTTTATTCTTTTGAATTATTGAATTCAGAGCCTCATCTCCTCAGGATTCAGATTGCAGGACTTATAACTGCCAAGGGCGAAAAGCCGCAGCTTCATGTAACTGGAGCTTATTGGCACATCATTATCTGCAAGCAAGACACAAAATCAGTGTTTGACACAGAATAAAAGTATCTGCTTCTACTGTTTAAGAATGAAAAATGCATGTAGACACTCATTTGAGGCATACACAACCTTTTATGTAGGCATTTATGTGATAAATATGCAGAAAAGTTCATAATTCAAAGATTTTCTTGACAAAATTATTAAATATATAGTCTTTTGGACATTTTGCAATCAATTTTTAACAATTCAAAGGTTTAGAAGCGTTGAAACATTACATACTTAGAATTCTTTCTTACTTAGAGAGGATATTCCTTTCTCTGAAATCCTTGCCAAGAACCGGTAATGAATTCCATCACGAGACCACGTTTTGATCAGCATTGGTTCTTGTCTTTGAAAATACTTCTGTGGCTTCAGCAACCAGGCTGGCTATAGAAATAAGCAATAAATTAGTGTTTTTAAAGCTGCACTCTCACAGATTGAACGTTTTGACAACATTTTATTAAATAATTGTCCTGAGATTCGATACAGAAAAAAACTTTTTGGTGCCAATCTGGTGTTCAGTCCTTGAAGCCATTTTGAGTGTATTTAGGTGTTTTCCTTAATGCATAAAGGGAAAATGTCAATTAAGAAATGTTTGCTTAAAAGAGCAAACAAAGTACGAATAGATGCACAATACAGTCCAAAGACCAATACAAGTCAGCAGTTTCATAAGACAATGATATTATCTCAAAGCCGCACCAAAAACGGCATGAAAGAAATTTATTTAGGAAAGAAACAAACAGCTTATACGATCAAGAATAGCTGATATATGGAACCTTGATATCAATAGTTAAATGACGTAACGCTAATCAAATCGGAGCACAATATTGAAATAAACACTGATCATGATGTCATAACAAGCGAATGTTAATATCAAAGAGCAATATAGTCTGGTTTATTTCCAAACTTTTTGCCTCGAGGAATACACAACATGGCAATACCTGCATTGCTGAAAATAAGTCCACAGCTGTAATGTCAAAAACCAGGTGGCATGGGTGTCAGTGTGTGTATACCACGTGATATATTACGTCATATATGCTACGTCGGAAGGCAACATTTTGCTCAAAAAAAGACTTAAATCAAAGATAACTTTTCTTATACTTCACCATTTTAAATAAAACAAAGGGCAGTCTATGTCGTTTAAAGAGTCTTCGTTTTATGACCGAAGTTTCATAAGGTGATTAGTTTTAGCAAACACTTCGACAAACCTGTTTCCGAAATAATGTTTTGACAGTGCTCCGTCAGACGGCCGTATTGTGAAAAGGTTTTTCGAAGTGTTTTAAGAAACTAGACTCGCAATCAAACTCTGGTAAAAGACCGAAGGCGGGGCTCCGTAAGCGGCGTAGACTGCGCTATGTTTCATTTAAAATGGTGAAAAAATAGTGAAGTTGTCTTTGTTTAAAGTCTTCTTTCGAAGCAAAATATTGCCTTACGGCGTAGCATTTATAACGCAATTTATCACGTGGTATACACACACTGGGTGTATATGAAATACAAGAAAAAGTTTGTAATTTGTTCTAATCTGACATATCCCATTTACAAGTGATTTACATTGAAATCTGATTGTCCTTTACTACAGTAACACAACTTCTTTATGACCAAACATATTGCTATTTGAGCATTATTTAGTACACTGTATGTACATGATTTTTTTATCTTGTATGTCATGTTTTTTTGCCCCAATTTCTGGAAATATTTTATAACAGGTTCAAGCTTTTTAAGTCTGTTACGCTTAAGATTTATCGAGAAGCTGGAGAAGCTGGGGTCTTATCGCACACAGATTTGAGTGACGGTGTTTACAGTATTTACTGTCAACAACACAAACTTCTTGAGGCATTTTATTTAGACTTTTTTAATAAATAACAAGCAGGAATTTTGACACAATGGCTATTTATTACAAACTTGACCATGAGATTGAGTGTGAGCAAGCCAGTAAAGCTTGACTAACCTTTTTGGTGAAAAGTTACTAAATGGCGATGTAAATTGAAAAAATGGAGTTGCACCTAATTTTTTAAGTTGCAGGTCTAAGAAAAGGCATGACAGTCTGAATATAGAGGTGCAGTTGTATATTAAAGATGTGCACCTCAATTTTAAAAATAGAGGTGCAGTTGTATTTATGAAATAGGTGCACCTACATTTTAGAGTTTAAAAATATATCTAGAACAGAACATATTCATGAATAAAGAGATGCAAAGCTTAATTACATACAGGTGCACCTGTAAAGTAAGTGTATTTTAGTAACATTGATGATTCCCTCACCATGCAACAATGTTGTTTCATGGAATGGGTGCGGCATCTCTCACTCAGTCATGGTGGTGTTCGGCAGGATGGTTCGCCTTCTCCACACCCTGGACTGATTATTTAGTTACAATATTTTACACGATTTGTGGCCCACAGCAAAACCATCAACCTGCATTTGCCGATTTTTCTTTCAATCATAATCTCGCACTCTTATGATGTCAGCCTCCCTCTCTTGTCATACATTTAAATAGTAAACAATGCGTATGAATATCTTTAATGAACAAGTGAAAACAAAATATAGCGATGAACACAACATCTTCGGATCTGTTCGGATCGCAATTCATCGCATAACAATATATGTACATGAAAAATATTGATCTTGTTTTGGTTTGTATTGTGTCAGCAGGTCCCGTTAAATCTATATGAACATTTTAGAAAGTGTTAATTTATTCTATTTAAATGTATTGTTGCCATAAGGTGAACGGTGTCGTAAAAGTTATGTCTATATAAATTTAAGTGTGCAATGGTGGTTCTTGTTATAGTTATTTAGCCGTTTATTTTTTATGCCCCCGAAGGTGGGCATATTAAAATCGCACCGTCCGTCTGTCCGTCCGTCCGTCCGTCCGGCTCTGTAACTTTCCCTTGTATGGACAGATTTTAAAATAACTTGCCACATGTGTTCCACATACCAAGACGACGTGTGGCGTGCAAGACTTGTGTCCCTACCTCAAAGGTCAAGGTCACACTTAGTGTTTATTCACAATGGAGTGCTGCATATAAGGACATAGAGTATAGGTTGTCGTGTCCGGGCTATAACTTTCTCTTGTATGGACAGATTTTAAAATAACTTGCCACATGTGTATCACATACCAAGACGACGTGTCGCGTGCAAGACCCGTGTCCCTACCTCAAAGGTCAAGGTCACACTTAGTGTTTATTCACAATGGAGTGC